>NW_028246972.1:600000-907174 GCF_964263255.1 Lissotriton vulgaris
TGAGCTCAGACAAGTACAACGATTGCTTGGCTATTTGAATTTCGCTTGCAGAGTAGTGAGGGCAGGCAGGACGTTCTGCAGGCGTTTGGGCTTTGCCATGTCTGGGGCATATCTTCCCCATCATCGGATTAGACTTCATAAGGCAGTAAAAGATGACTTAAGAATCTGGTTACAAAAGAGTTTAATGGCGTTTCGATTCTCTTTGTAGAAGATGACACCATATGGCAAATTCAAATATTTTCTGATGCCCTGTGGCGCATGGATTTGGATAATTCTGGGAAGGGCGATGGTGTGCGAACGTTGGCCACCAAAGTGGTTCAACAGGGTCGCAGTATCGCCTTCTTGGAATTTTTTCCTTTACTGGTAGCGTTACCGGTGTGGAGCGAAGAATTCAGAGATAGGTGTGTGCTATTCCCCATTCACAACATGTCTGTAGTGGATCTTGTAAATAAACTACGTGCTAAGGATGTGCGGGTATTACATTTGTTGCGGTCGTTCATGGTGCAGACTCTCAAATTGAACATTGTCTTTAAAGCGAAGCACACACCGGGTGTCAGTAATACAATAGCAGATGCTTTATCTCGTTCAAATAGGCAGACCTTTCGTTCCTCGGCACCAGGGGCGGATTCCTGCAATACTGCAATTTCGTCATACATTTGGGAGCTGGGGGATTGAGGATCGTTGAGCTGGTTGAACGTTCCATTGCTCCATCCACCAAACGCAGCTATCAGCAGGCGTGTTCTGAATTTTTAACATATGCTTCATCACAGAATCAGTGCGGGCTATCGGTTGGTAACGAAGAGTTCATTTTTCAATTTGTGTTGTCACTAATGGACAAAGGTTTGTCACATACCACGATTGCTGGCAAGCTGTCGGGGATTTCTTTTTATGGGCAGTTGTGGTGGGGTATGGAGTTGAAGGGTGGGGTGTTATTGAAGAGAATGTTAAAAGGCTTCAGTAAAGAGAGGGCTCATCAGTTGAATTTACGGGAGCTAATTACTTTCGATTTGTTACAGCAGCTTCTACGGTATTTGCCCAGTTGCTGTTTTGATGGGTGGGAGGTTAGTCGTTTTCGTCTGTGTATGATATGGTTGTTCTTTGGGGCATTTCGGGTATCAGAATTGCTGGGTTTAAGGGGTCAGTCGGGCATGCAAACTACAGATGTACAGGTTCAGAAAGCTAATTTGAGAATTTGGTTGCGACAGTCAAAAACAGATCAAACAGGTAAGGGGACATGGATTCAACTGAGTGGGAGTGGCACTGTGGGTTGTTGTCCACTGCAAGAATGGGAATCCTTTTTGATAGCCCCTCATTTTAGACAAGGGGTGTTTTTTTGTCATGCAAACGGAGAAAATATCACCTGTTTTCAGTTACTGGCGTTGTTACGAAAGCTGTTTACTTTAGTGGGTAAGAACCCCTTATTTTCTTTTAGAATTGGAGCTGCGACTTAGGCGTCAAGGTTCGGATGGTGTTGGGAAGAAATACAAAAAATTGGCAGATGGAAGTCTGATTGTTGTTCTCGTTATATTCGTCAATGATTTTCTATTTTCTGGGTCGGTGTACCAACTTATTATTGTCATTTTCACCTTAGGTCGAGTTATGCCCTTACCACGGAAAAGGAGGACCTGGATTATAGGACATTCTTTTGTCAAATGGTCGAGTACATATGCGGAAAAACAAATTTGTGGCCGGGCATTAGGATTACACAGCAAAGGTCATGAAGTTTTTTGGAAGGGGATAGGAGGGATGAAATGGGGTGATTTATTTCCTTTGCTTTCCAAATTGTCTTGGGAGAGGGGATTTCCAGATTTATTGATTATTCATTTAGGGGAGAATGATCTGGTAGCACTTTCAGGTTTACCTTTAATAAAAATAATGAAATTGGATCTGGCGGTGCTGAAGAGCAATTGGTCGGAACATCTATAGTCTGGACAGAATTCATTTATCGTCAGCATTGGAGGGGGGCTCGGAACCATACTGCAGTGGAGAAAGCTTGCAGGAAGTTGAATAGAGCAATGAAAACTTTCTGTTCAGCGATGGGTTTTAGAATTTTGGCGCATGAGCATTTAACAGGTATTGAGCAACACATTTTTCGTGATGATAGTGTACATTTGTCCCAGATGGGGCAAGCCTAATATTTGTTGGAATTACAGGATTTGTTGGTGGGTTTTTTGGGGGAGAACTTGTGGTGTGACAACGTTTTAAAATAACTTTTATCTGAATTTCAAGTTTTGGGTGGGGCCAGGAAAACTCTTTGGTTTTCCTGGGTGGCGCTCTGTGGGGGGGTCTGGATAGTTTAGAGCGGGCTTATCCTTTCCCTCTGGGGGTGGGGGGAGCGGGGAGAAAAATGGAGAGGGATTTTTACAGTATTTGGGGCAGTGATTGGAAAATGGTTGGGAAATGTTTTTGAAGCTCACAGTATTTTATGGAAATGTTTGGGGGGAAAAGGTTTTTGGGGTTTTCTCATTCATAACAATTACAATGATTGGATATTTATTTTTGACTGTCTTAAGTAAAAGTGACCTTTTATGCTGCAATTTATATATGGTGTGGATTGTTCTTATTACGCGATGGGAACCCAGGGGGACCGAGGCGCGAGCTGGTGTCCCCCTGGGATGTTTCGCGTGTGGAACAATCCACCACAGCGTGATTGGAGGCGACAGGTTTGGTGGGCGGGTCTTAGTTAGGAACTTCCGGGAGGCGGGAGGGATTAGTCGTCACTGTGGGAGGCGGGAAGCTGTGGTGGCGCAGTTCGTTGGTCCCACCCACCTTTCCTCTTTTTTCCTTTTTATGCTTTTTCTTTATTTGTTTTATTTATATATATATATATATATATATATATATATATATATATATATATATATATATATATATATATATATATATATATATATATATATATATATATATATATATATATATATATATATATATATATATATATATATATATATATATATTACCTACTGGCGGTCGCCAGTAGGTATATATAGTTAGGATTTTTTCCCTAAGGGATTTCTGAAAATTCTATGTCTAATAACTTTGGCGTTTGTGGACGGAATCGGCTGAAATTTTCAGGAAAATGGCACATTTTGTTTCTGAGCAGCTCCTGGAAATTTGGGGGGGTTCGTCAAGGGGGGGCCGAGAAAAAAGGAGGGTCCCAAAACGCGTTTTTCCCATGTTAATTTCCATAGGGCGGTTGGACTCACTTTTAGCCCGAACGGCTGAATGGATTTCCACGAAACTTGGCAAAATTGTAGGAACTGTTAGCCCGATGTGCCTTTGCTAGGTCTCAATATATGTGCTTCAGTGGATTTTGAGAAATTAACGTTTAAATCAAGATATATATCTGTAACAGCGCTCCGGGCAGCGATCCGGTTAGCGAACTTTTCGCGTATCGGAACTTTGCGATGCGAAGCTGATTGGCCCTCCGGTGTCTGTCAACATTCTAAACAGTCCGGAGCGGCCGCCATCTTGTCTCTCGGTAGGATCGAGAGACAAGAGGAGGCCAAAACAAAGGGGGAAATGAAGGAAAGGGGGCAAGGTAGACCCCTTCTGACCCCCTAGGATTGATGAGGGGGATATTATAGAGCCACGCGGGGCCCCAAAAAAAAAAAAATCAGATTTTTTCGCCGTAGAGACGCGTCTTGGTAAGCGAACCGGGCAGCTAACCGGGCAGCTAACCGGGAAGCTAACCGGCAGTGTAACGGGAGTCTGAGGAGTAGCTGATTGGCTGTCAACATTGTAAACAGTCCGGAGCGGCCGCCAACTTGTCTCTCGGTAGGATCGAGAGACAAGAGGAGACCAAAACAAAGGGGGAAATGAAGGAAAGAGGGCAAGGTAGACCCCTTCTGACCCCATAGGATTGATGAGGGGGATATTATAAAGCCACGCGGGGCCAAAAAAAAAAAAAAAAAAATCCGATTTTTTCGTCGTAGAGACGCGTCTTTGTACGCGAACCGGGCAGCTAACCGGACAGCTAACCGGGAAGCTAACCGGCAGTGTAACCGGAGTCTGAGGAGTAGCTGATTGGCTGTCAACATTGTAAACAGTCCGGAGCGGCCGCCATCTTGTCTCTCGGTAGGATCGAGAGACAAGAGGTGGAAAAAATAAAAGGTGTAAATGAATGAAAGGGCTAAGGCAGACCCCTCCTGAACCCCTAGGATTGATGAGGGGGCTATTAAAGTTCCCTGCGGGGCAAAAGAAAAAAAAATTGCGATTTTTCGCGGTAAAGGTGCTTCCTGGTACGTTAACCGGGCAGCTAACCGGCAGCGTAACGGGAGTCCGACATATTGTGTTTTTTGAACGTTTGTGATATGTGCACGTGTGGATTTTGTCTAATTAAGGTTAAAAAAATATATATATATCTTTAAGCGTGTTCTGGCGCGCTTACGTTTTGGGTTTGGTTTGCGCTGCAGAGACGATACGTCACGGTTATGCGATGCATCATGAGGCGTCTCACGGGCTACGTGATACGCCACTTAATAAAGAATATATTTTACAGCTATAGATATTAGCTTTTAAAAAACCAATGAAATTCACAGAAAAAAACATAGGTTATAGACCATATATAGTTAGGAATTTGCATTTACAAAACCTTGAAAATTCACTGAAAAAACCATAGGTTATAGACCATATATAGTTAGGGATTAGCATTTAAAAAACCTTATTTTATTTGCACAAAACCATTGAAATTCCATATATAGTTAGTTGCACTAACTATATATCGCGGACCCGCAATCCACTGCTAATGATGTCACATATTACATCATTCATGACATGGTCAGTGACATCACTGATGACATCACTGATGACATCTCAAATGACATCACTGATGACATCACTGATGACATCACTGATGACATCTCAAATGGCATCACTGATGACATCACTGACATCTCATTTGACATTACTGATTACACCACTGATGATATCATTTATGTGATAATACATCTTCAGACTCTAATATAACCTTAGATACACTCAGTGTAAACAGGCACTCACAGACTGTCACACATCCATGGAGTTACTCACACACCTAGTCAGTCATGCAAAGAATCAATCACATCTCCATTTCCTCAACTATACAGTTATACACACCTTACTTATTCAAACATATAGTAACACATATTTACTCTCTTATACAATCCTTGATACAAGTTCACAATGATTCATACAGCCACTCACACATTCACTGGCTCTTATGTTCAGTTATATATATATATGTCAACTCTCACATGGAGTGTGTTTTACATATGTACTTACTTTGACATGTAGCACTGAGATATCCATTCACTCACCAATATACTCATGCACACAGTCAACTGTCCATACAGCTGTTTCTACATGCACTTTTGAACCCATACACCTAGGGAATCAACTGTTCACACATCTATGCACAGAGTTATACACCTCCCAGCCACCCACACACATACTCAGTCTCCCATACAAATACTTGGGCAACCATTCAATAACCCATATAGTTACTGATATAGCTACTGATTTAAACATGCAGCAGTTTACAGAACAACATAAATAATGATTGCCAAATTAAGACACTTTAATCACTAACCCATACACTCAGTGAGACACATTTAATCATTCTCTCATACAGTCAGTCATGCACCTACTAAATCCTTCATCCAGACACTTATACATCCACTCATTCTTCAATATGTAAGACATATTTTAACTTTACAGAAACATACAGTCACTGGGTGTTGTCATCAGTGATGTCATCAGTGATGTCATTTGAGATGTCATCAGTGATGTCATCAGTGATGTCACTGACCATGTCATGAATGATGTAATATGTGACATCATTAGCAGTGGATTGCGGGTCCGCGATATATAGTTAGTGCAACTAACTATATATGGAATTTCAATGGTTTTGTGCAAATAAAATAAGGTTTTTTAAATGCTAATCCCTAACTATATATGGTCTATAACCTATGGTTTTTTCAGTGAATATATATATAAATAAAAAATGTCACGTTAAGACAGTTGTTACAGTTTATCCTTTATTAGTGCATGTGGTAGTAGGCACTCGGTGGGGGGGGGGGTCTGGATAGTCTAGAGCAGGCTTATCCTTGCCCTCTGGGGGTGGGGGGAGCGGGGAGAAAAATGGTGAGGAAAAACAACAAGGGGAAAAAACAATGATGAGGGATTTTTACAGTATTTGGGGCAATGATTGGAAAATGGTTTGGAAATGTTTTTGAAGTCCACAGTATTTTATGGAAATGTTTTAGGGAAAAATGTTTTTCGGGTTTTCTTATTCATAACAATTGCAAATATTGGATATCTGCTTTTGACTGTCTTAAATAAAAGTGACCTTTTATGCTACAATTTATATATGGTGTGGATTGTCCTTATTGCGTGATAATTTAACGTTGCATTGAATAAGGACCATTCAGAATTTTTTTATCTGGTTTAACATAATCTGGATTGCGTTGCCACGTGATTTCAACCTGTCTTTTACTCTGGAAATATTGGAAAGAGGGGGGGGGGGCTAAAAGGGGAGGGCAATGGGTGTTCTGCGATTTCAGGCACTCATTCACACTGGAGTTAGTGTGAAAGAAGAGGACTATAAGGGGAGGGCAATAGGTGTTGTGCTTAGTCTGTAAGAGAGCGGCTATAAGGAGAGGGCAACGGGCGATGTGCAACCTGCTGTCTTTCTTATTACAAGGGTGGCGTAAATAGGAGGAATGCTTTATTTCTCCTTGTTTTTGCTGTCCAGTCTTAACCTGCTCCATGCTGAGGACGGTCCCCCGTGACGGTGGACATAATAATAATAATAATAATAGTAAAGTTTAGAAAGCGCCTGGTTACACTAGGAAACAGTGTGTCCCTGCGCTGTGAAGACAAAAAGACCAAGCCAGCTCCACAACAGTCAAGTAACGAGTAGGGGCAAACAGAGAGCCTCATCCTATTTCGGGAAGAGGTAGGTTTTCAGTTTCTGTTGGAACCTCATCTCTGATGGTTCCATACGGAGCTCAATCGGTAGAGCATTCCATTGTTTACTGGCCAAATATCTGAAAGAACGACCACCCAACCGCGCTCGATAGATACGAGGAACCTGGAAGAGCATACTTCCAAGGGACCTCAAATGTCGCTTGGGCTGGTACACGGTCAGTGATTTTTGAACATAGATAGGCCCCTTTCCCTGCGCGATGCGGTGGGCCATGCACATCGTTTTAAACACAATTCGCTCACGGATGGGGAGTCAATGCAGCGTAGCGAGAGCACGGATCCCTGAAGACTTCTTGGAAAGATTCAATGCCAGCCTAGCAGCCGCGTTCTGTACGCATTGCAGTCGGTGCAGTCCTTTTTTACTCAGGCCCATATACAATGAGTTCCCGTAGTCTATGTGAGGTGCACCGAGAGTATGAATCAGAGTTTTCCTGTTAGTTGTGGGGAGTGAGTCCAGGGTTTTGCGCAGGCTTTTTAAGATGCCATAGCATTTGCCGGCAACCCTTCTAGTGTGGTGTTCGAAGGACAGGTTGACATCAAGTCTAACCCCCAGGTTTTTCACCTGCTCCAAGAGGTTAGGAATGGGCCCCAGTTCATGTGGACCAAATGGATGGTGCTTTCCCCATCACAAGAAGCACGGTTTTACTCGCATTGAGGCATAGGCAGTTGTTATTCATCCAGTCCGCCAATTCCCCTAGACAGGCCGGGAAATTAGCTGCAGCCTCTTCTGGGGGCTGGGACAGTGTCACCACCAATTGGGTGTCATCAGCGTAGGACACTATCTCCACCCCGTAGGCTTCCACTATCTTGGCAAGGGGTTCCATGTACAGATTGAATAGTGTAGGGCTCAAAATAGAGCCCTGTGGAACCCCTTGCCTTAATGCTCGTACTTCCGATTTAAAGGGGGGCAGTGGACTTGGAATCTTCTGTCTGCGAGAAACGAGCCAGCCACTCATGCGCCGGCCCTTCTATCCCCGCCTCCCTGAGGCGGAAGAGCAGTAGGGGATGTGAGACGGTGTCGAATGCCGCGCTAAGGTCTAATAGAAGCAGCGCAGCCGTCTGCCCTTCATCTACTCTCCCGCGCAACAGTTCCGTAGAGAAAAGCCGAGCCGATTCCGTGGAGTGGTTCGCCCTAAAGCCTGACTGTGAGGGGTGAAGGAGTTGGCCCTCTTCCATATATTTCATCATCTGTGCATTTACGATTTTCTCCACCACTTTAGCACAGAAGGGTAGGAGTGAAATAGGGTGGAAATTGTCCAAATGGTCCAGACTAAGTTTGGCTTTTTTTTAATAGGGATGACCTGCGCTGTTTTCCAGTCCTGTGGCACATAACTAGCCTGAAAGGACAGCTCTGCCAGATGGCTTATATGATTTATGAGGAGTTCAGCCTGATTCTTAAAAATCTTTGGTTGAGCCGCATCTTTAGGAGAGCCTGATTGGATACTCCGGACTATCTTCATCAACTCAGGGTTATTGGGGACTACGAACTGGTTAAGGCATAAATTACCCCTCAGTCTCACTTCCCTGGTTTGTTCTGTGGGCGGCCCTTCTGCTCCCATTTGGAAAGATTTGTATATGGTTTCTACCTTTTGGACAAAAAAGTCTGCAATCGCCTCACAGGTCTCTGTAGAATGGGCATACGGAGCTAGAGTCCTCTCAAGTGATGTAAGTTCCTTGTATATAGAGAAGAGCTCCTTGGTTGAGCTCTCCGCTGCCTCAATTCTTTTATTCAGAAATTCTCTTTTAGTCCTCCTAACCATACGATGATACTCTTTTATACTATTCTTATATTCTAGCTTGGCTGTTTCCTCATATTTTTTGCGCCAGGTGTGCTCTAAGCCTTTGCATACAGATTTGCCGCTCTTAAATCAGCGTTAAACAACTGTGCCAACTTAGAGCACCTCGCCGGGGCTTTAGTCGTCCATGGCGCAGTTATGTCCAGGGCCCCAGTGAGCCAGCTCTCATATTCCCTCCATGCCTCATCTAGATTGTCCCTCATCGGGGGCAGCCTAACCTTAAAGCAAGTTCTAAGCCAACCTGCTTTAGGTTCCCCCATTGCCAACGCTTATATGCCATTGGCTTCACTTGTGGGAGCTTTTTAGACGGGCCAGGTATAGAAAACTGGACCAAAAAGTGGTCTGACCATGCTACCTGAATTGGGGGCTGGACCGCCACTCCCTCCCAGTTCGGATTGAGGAGGTGCCCCACCTGATGAGTGGGCAACCAGGATTGGAGTTTCAGCTTGAATAATTCCAATGAGGTGATCACCCCTAGGGCTTCCATTTTGCCTTCCTCCTCCAGATGAAGGTTAAGATCTCCTAAAATTAGAAGCCGATTATAGCGCAACGCCGGTTGCGCGACCACCTCCATCAAGCTCTCTACAAATTGCCAGGACACCCCAGGAGGGCGATAAATCAAGTAGCCATTATTAGTCAACTTCGACCCAAATTTAATTGAGAACGAGCCTGCTTCGCTGTTCTTAATACTAGCTGCATCAAGGGTACACATTAGCTCTAATTTATGCACCATTGCAATCCCCCCTCCCCGCTGCATGTCACGATCAAGCCTTATCATGCCATACTCGTGGGGGAGTGCCTCCAAGATATCAGTTGCAGACTCCTTATCTAGCCAGGTCTCAGTAAGAAAGAGTACCTCTGGCTGTTGGTCCATTAGGAGATCATAAATTTCAAGCTTGCGTTTCCTTAAGGAGCAACAGTTACTCTCTTTCATAGTCAGTATCTCCCCCTTATACTCGTGAACCTTACTTTCCCTGGGGTTATATAGGCAAATCTTGCAGCTCTGGGGCATCCTTTCTGACCCGCATCTCATGCATACAGGCCTCCTCTATGGGCGGACAAAGCTGTTCCAGCTGTTCTTTAGAGTATTTAATCCTTACGGGGCACTTGGAGGATATTTGAGCAGGGGTTTGGGCCCCTTGCCCCGACGGGCGCAGACGAGCTTGCCTTTGGCGTGCCGCCGGCGCGCCCACTGCGTGCCCGCTGTCCACTCTGCATTAAGTAGGGACAGGATGGCGAAAGACTAGGGTGCTAACTCTCCTTCCTGGCAAAGCGGAAGTGGTGGGTACGGTCAGGGGCCGTCCAAACCCCGCCCACTGATTAAAATGACCGCACCAATAAACAAAAACCCCCATAGTGGAGCGAGTTTTCACAGTGGCAGGAACAGGGACAGCAGCCCCCTGATAAGTCAAATTAATAGCATTGTGTATCCACCAACTAATGGTAAACTTAAATGCCTTCTTGCACGTCCACACAAACCAAAAACCACAAACAAGGAGGCAGAGCGCTGGACGGCATCAGATCTGTTGATTTAAACAGAAAAGGCACGCTTAACATCAACAGAGTGCACAACCCCTTGTACAGGAGATTAGCTGCTTTGGGGCCATGTCAGGCCTAAAGATAAACTGGGGCAAGTCGGTCCTGTTTCCCATCACGGACGCAGCCTTATCAGACAAGACCGAGTACCCGCTGCCGAGGGCAGACAATACTACTAAATATCTTGGGATAACCTCCACAGAGACAAAGGACAAGTCATACGCTTACATTATGGGCCTGTGGTTGAGCACCTTACCTCACAGGTTGAGAGGTGGATGCAGCTGCCCCAGTCTATGGCAGGATGCATAGCGCGAATCAAAATTAAGGTATTGACTTGATTCCTGTATCTGTTCCGTACTATTCCCATTCTGCTTACCAACACATTTTTTAGTCAACTACGAGGACTGCTTATAAAACTAGTGTAGGCCGGATGCAGACCGAAGATCTCCTGGGATGCCCTTGCACTCCTGTATGACAAGGTAGCGTTCGCAGTTCCGGATCCTCAGCTTTATTTTTTAGTGGCGCAAGCACAATAGGCACATCACTGGTTCCGGTTCCGTGACTAAATATCGAGGGGCATAATATAGAATGCCCAAAATATCGACTCCAAAATATCGAAGGACAGAATATAGAATTCCTATCTATAAACAGGTAAGTACTAAAATATTGAGTCCAAAATATAGAATGTTAAAATATAGTTAACTAAAATATTGAATTTTTAAAAAATTTGCTGGATAGTGAGAGCGTAAAAATTACTATTCCCACTCCAAAGAGTGCAACAGTAGGGAAAGCATTGGATAGCGGGAGGGTAAAAATTACTATTTTCACTCCAGTGAGTGCAACAGTAGGGAAAGCGTTGGATAGCCGGAGGGTAAAAATTACTAGTCCCACTCCAGAGAGTGCTACAGTAGGGAAAGCGTTGGAAAGCGGGAGGGTAAAAATTACTATTCCCACTCCTGAGAGTGCAACAGTACGGAAAGTAATGATTTAAAATTAAAATAAGATTAAATTAATTATCAATGCCATTAAAAAATGAATTAAAAATAATTACCAATTAATACAAATTAATGACCATTTAATTTTTTTTATTACCAATTAATAATTCATTATCAATTAATTATCAATACATATAAATAAAAATTAATATTTACTTTATTACAATTAAATTACTTCCCACCCAATTCCCCTATAAACCCACAACCCGCTCCTAATAATAAAAACACAATTAACATAATTATCAATTAATCTATACTACTATCTATACTACTATTATAAAGAGAGAACAGACACCTTTTGGCAAGGTAAACTCGGGAACTACAGCGCCAATCCACACACCCAATACAGCGTTGGAAAGTCCAGTTGCAGCAGAAGGTCATAGTCTATGCAGACGCCCACCATATGCATTTAAAATGTAAAAGAACCGTGCCAGCAAAGTAGTCCCTTGTGGGCGTGTCTGCATTGTGCTGTGGGTGTGTGCTGGGGGCGTGACAATCGCGGGGGGGGGGGGCATTCCATCACGTGTTTTGTTTTTCCTTCCCAGGTTCCATACATTCCTGCTCCCTTAAAATAGTAATTCAGTGGAGGTCCCATTCTCTTAGAACCACTTCAAGCACAGTTTGGGCAAAAATACAACTAAAAGGCCCTGCAAAGCATTATGGGATAAGATTAGCATAATTTTTAGCATTCATGAAAGGGTTTCAATGTTTTTGAATTTTACTCATCAGGGACATCTTGGGACGACGAGGTGAACTGCAGCTTGATGTATAATATTTTAAATGCTATTGCATTTGCCTCATCAGGGACATCTAGGGACGACGAGGTGAACTGCAGCTTGATGTGTAATATTTTAAATGCTATTGCATTTGCCTCATCAGGGACATCTAGGGACCACGAGGTGAACTGCAGCTTGATGTATACTATTTTAAATGCTAATGCATTTGCCTCATCTGGGATAACTAGGGACAACGAGGTGAACTGCAGCTCTTTGTAGAATTATTTGGATACTATAATATTCACTTCCCACTGCTAATCTCGTCCCATAATGCTTTGCAGGGGCTTGATCTCAAAATCATCACCTCTCTCACTGCTTGCTGGAAGCTAATTTCACTTTTGTGAAATGACTATATGCATTTTAGCATGTAGAAATACTTGTTATTTTACCTTGAATATATGAGGTTTCTGTTTTAATAATTGGAAATCTGATGGAACGAAATATTGCGGATTTATTGTACCAAGTTTGCGCCAATTCTGCCCACCCCTACTTTAAATACCTCTGCACCCCATAATCATAACCCACCCTTACTCTATAAAATACCCCAACACCCTTAAACACTAACCCATCTTAACCCTATAAATATACCCTGTACCCCAAAACCCAAACCTATCCCTAAACCCTATAAATACCCCTGTACCTCAAAACCCAAACCTACCCCTGAACCTTAAAAATACCCCTGTACCCCAAAACCCAAACCTACCCCTGAACCCTAAAATACCACTGTACCCCAAAACCCAAACCTAGCCCATAACCCTTAAAAAACCCATGTACCCCAAAACCCAAACCTACCCCTGAACCCTAAAAATACCCCTGTACCCCAAAACCCAAACCTAGCCCAGAACCCTAAAATAACCCTGTATCCCAAAACCCAAACCTAGCCCTGAACCCTTAAAATACCACTGTACCCCAAAACCCAAACCTAGCCCATGACCCTTAAAATACCCCTGTACCCCAAAACCCAAACCTACCCCTGAACCCTAAAAATACCACTGTACCCCAAAACCCAAACCTAGCCCAGAACCCTAAAATACCCCTGTATCCCAAAACCCAAACCTAGCCCTGAACCCTAAAAATACCCCTGTACCCCAAAACCCAAACCTAGCCCTGAACCCTTAAAATACCCCTGTACCCCAAAACCCAAACCTACCCCTGAACCCTAAAAATACCCCTATACCCCAAAATACAAACCTAGCCCAGAACCCTAAAATACCCCTGTATCCCAAAACCCAAACCTAGCCCTGAACCCTAAAAATACCCCTGTACCCCAAAACCCAAACCTAACCCTGAACCCTTAAAATACCCCTGTACCCCAAAACCCAAACCTACCCCTGAACCCTAAAAATACCCCTATACCCCAAAACCCAAACCTAGCCCTGAACCCTAAAAATACCCCTGTACCCCAGAACCCAAAACTATATCTGAACCCTTAAAATAACCAAACACCCCAAAACATATACCTCAGTATGTGAAAAATAAATACAAACTTGGTGAACATTATCGGCGCCATCTTGCCCCTTTCCAGGCCCATTCGTGCGCGTAAGCGACAGCCATTTTGAGCACCATGGCCTCCCTGCCCTTCGCTGATAGCCAGCGCGTCTCTCTCTCTCTCTTAACCTCGCAAGCATTCCCCCGCACGCTGACAACCCCCGCTCTCTCATGCCTTGGGTCATAAACCCCTCTTCAGCGCAGCTTCACCACGGAATCCCATCCTGTTCCCAGCGCGACACCTCCCCTCATTCCTTTCATGGCCTCAAACCCTTTTGATGCAAACCCCTTTTCCTGTGTCCCCGTTTGTCTTCCTTGTTCCCAGGCCGCCACCTGGCCCTGCGGATACTGTTTATTACCCCGTACAGTAGGAAGCTTCCCCTCTCCATCAAAAGACCCCCGAACCGATCAAAGCCCCCACCCCATGAGATCCGATCAACCCCATGCATTCCGTGAATCGGCGGAATGCCCTGCTGTGCGACGACCATCACCTGTTGTGACCAGGGTGGGGAATCCAACTGTAAATGTGTGTGGGAACGGGTCTGAAGGGGAGATTCCGAGGATGTTCTTTCAAGTTCTAAAGTATTGCGAGAATGTGTTATGTGCAATAAAGGTCGTAAACCCTAGTATAAGAGGCCAGGCCTCAGAGATGTGGTTAGAGCACCTCGTGACGATACTTGCTGTCTGAATTGATGTGTTCTCCTCCGGAGAGAATAAAATCCTCGTTTCCCGCCTTCCAGTCTCCAGCGCCTGCTTCTTCATTTGATTAATATTGGTGGGTCATAGAGGCGATACCGCCGGGCAACAAAAAAAGGGTTTTTGGTTACCGGTTGTCTTTGGAACCCTTTTTAACAATTGGCGTCCCAAACGTGGGGCCCATCAGCGACTCGTGGATCCAGTGGGAGAGGTCCCGACGACAGAGTGAACGACTGCAACGATCGGAAGGTACCCTGTCCGATAGACCCTCGTCTGACAGCCGATCATCCGAACTTCACTGGTTCCGAACAGACCTCTCTCGAGTGATCTGCGGTCCTGACTGGGAACCATCAGGAGTGCCACGAGAAGTACGAAGAGAAGAGGACGATCGGGCGCTGGATTCGGAAGACGAGAAACTGTCCATACGGTCCGGGTAAGGTCGTGTAAACACGACGAATAGCGAAAGTGATAGATAATCGAAAGTGATTGATAATTGTTGAGAAAATACTAGTATTACTTTTTGTTAATTTATTGGAGATTCACTGTCTACAAACGGAGAAACAACAGGCTCTCCCTTTATAAACAGCGAAGGATAGGTACGCACCCGTCGGACCTATCTTTCTCCCCCACTGAACAATTGCCCCTTCCCCCTATTGATTAACTGTTATAGATTGTTTTCTGGAGATTCTCTGTCTGCAAACAGGGAAAAATAGGTCCCCTCTTTGCAGATAGTGAAAGGGTAGGTGACGCGAACTTTTGCGAGCCTACTTATTCTCCCCATTGACCATATTGATTTTTTATTTTTGACCTAACATTGATTGATTGCTCAGAATTGGTTCATGAGGTATTCACTACGTGCAAACAACGTAGAATAGAAATATTCTGTCTAGTCTTTGCGCGCAGTGATAAGATAGGTAGTGCTGACTATTATCCCATTGTGATCCGTCATGCCTGTCTTCTCCCCACTGGTCAATAGCCTGTTTAACCCGGACCGCTTATTAGAGATGAACCATCCGGCTCCGCTGGAAGGCACCCCTAATAAGGACATGTTCATGAAGCATGGATTAATTGCTATAGCCTATAGTGAGCTGTGGCATAAATATACGAAAAGGGATCGAGAAAGACAGTGGCCACTGAGAGGATCCTTTGATCTCGACAAAATAGAAACAGTAGAAATAGCCCTTCGTAGGAATGAAACAACACCTATTATGCTCGATAGTCTCGGTATGTGGCGCAAAGAAGCCACGCAACAAAGGGAAGGCGACGAATTTAGAAAAGGTGAAGGGACACGACGGACAACCCTCCAAACGTCTAGTAGGCAAAGGGAAGGGCCAGCGATGGCACAGCCCCGAGGAGTAGACATGAAAAGCGAATGGTGTAAAGGGATGTGCCGACAAGCCAACCCCGGAACACAACGACCCGAAGGTAATCCCCCGACATTACGCACAGGACGGACAGATTTAAAACAAAACCAATGTGCTTTCTGTAAATGTCTTGGACACTGGAAAGCCCAATGCCCGACTCTGCAAAGCATAGGTAAGAATGGAGGGTTGACAGAAAGGACGGACCGACAGAAAGGAAAAAGACGTGAGATAAAAGACTAGTGCAGACAGAACAGACAGGACCACCCCGTTCGATTATGCTCGGTGGCACAGATTTCGTCAGACCAATTTTAACGACATGTTAGAGTTCTGGGACTGATTGCTCTCTGTTGCTCCCCCACTCTGAAAAACAAACACGACTGCAGGTCAGTGTAAACAACCCCCCCCGTTAGAGAAAAGATTCAAGAAAGCCAAGCGTCTATTATATAACTTAGGATTTAATTACGGTAAAACACACAACCAACAGTAAATAGAATAACTAGTAGAACTCTCTAAAAAGCAAACTTGACTAATAGGAAAAACACAAAACATGTTATGCTCACTCCGGAAGTCCTCGAAATGTAACAGTTCGATGGTCCCGCCCATCCGAAACACATAGCACGTGTGGGGCGGGGCCTGCCAGCAACCATGGGCCAAAAAGAGATCGCTGGCGAGAAGGTACTGGAGACTCCACCAAGCAGGCAATGAAATGGTCTTCCCATACTGCCCTTCCAGGGATGGCGTCCCCCGGGCCGCGAGTAGGGAGGGGGCGGATGAAAATGACCCCCTCCCTCGTATCTCCTGGTCCGGCCATCACGAATTCCTCCATCGAACGGATGCAGGGTGGGCAGGGAGGAAGAGGCGACGCGGACGAGCCTCTTCCACCTCCACAGGTAGGAGGCTTCCCTGCCCTGGCCCGACACCGATGTCCTCCAGCCGGGCGACGGCCATATACCTACGCTGCACAGGAAATATAATGTCCGGTTGGTGTATTTCCGCAACACAGGACATACAATGCCCGACTGGTATATTTTCTCAGCACAGGACATACAAGACCCGGCTGGTATACTTGCGTAGTACAGGACATACAATGTCCGACGGGCATATTTACGGAGCACCGGATGTACAGTGGTCCCCCAAGAGTCGGAATCAGGGGTGTAGGGTGGTCATCATGTGCGCCCCTGATTCCAAGAGACGGCGTAGGATGCACCGGGAGAGGAAGACGGCACGGTGAGCCTCCCTCACCTCCCCAGATGAAGGCTCCACTGCTGCACCCTGGCGCCCCGAACCAAAATGTCCTGCTCCAACCGCATGATGCTCTGTTTTTCGCCATCACAAGAAGTTTTCCTCCACTCCTGATGGATACGGCAAAGGTTGCTGCAGGGCCTCAAAATGGCGTCTGGGCCCTCGAAAGGCGGGTCTAGGCCGCTGGAGTAACTTTGTCCGAAATTGCGACTCGGGCGCTTGCCCACCTGGGCGCAAGCCCCCACCATCGACAAACATCCCCTCGACTTTGAAGATTCTACCAAAGTCCCAAGAGCCCTCGGCCCCTTCAGGCTTCCGGTGAGGAACAGTTGCATTGATCTCAAATGAAATAACCACGGCACAGCAACAAGATGGCGGTGCTCTCGTGTCTGCATCAGCTTCCGTCTGAACCACCCAGGAACATTATGGGCTAACGAACTCGAGCAAGTTCCGGCTGAACATCAACATGACCCGGTAAGAGAGACTTTACCCCCTCCCTCTCTTGATTGATGGTCCACACCACCAGCCCCTTTGTTAGCACAGTTTTCTTTTGGACTACCGAAAGGGACTCTGGTCCAACCGCCAATTGGCGGGGATATTTTGCCCCTGATGCTACTTCCGGACTAAACCGGCCTCGCCCAAAATGGCGCTGGTATCAATGGAAACTAACGGATACCTCGTGGTATTCCTTAGCTAATGAAACTGGATGTACTAAGATATATATATATATATATATATACGAACCATTGCGCACTCGATGTTAAAGGGAGGAGGGTTCACTTGGCGAACATTTAAGAAGGGTTCTGTAAAAATGTTGATTTCAATGAACAATTTATTTTTGATATTTGTTGTAACTGATACATAACGTCGCTCATGATGCACGCCCGCGGTTTGCATTTAGGAAATGTGATTACGATGAGCTTGACTGTGTTTCCATCTATGAACTGAAATGCCCCTGATTCCTTCGTCACGCAATGAAATGTTTTTGGTCACTTACAAATAATTAATTAGACCTTTTTTACATGTTCTTGTACTGCAAAATAACCCCCTACTGTATGTGCTTCCATCGACGACATGCCAGGCCAAAATATGAATTGCGCTCTCACATTTTACGTACTGAATAATTCTACAAATAAAAGTCTTAAAAAGCTATGGATAGGCATCGCGTACTTTTGTTAATACGGGTATCGGTGGGAGGGTTTTTCTGTGCGCAACTGTTCTGCTCTCTTTTTAAGGTTATCCGAGAAATGGTTGTTCGGCCCTGGGTTGATGGTCAAATCGAAGGTATGATACGCTGCCTCCAAGATATGCGACTAAGCTCAGGAACTGACGTATGAAGAAGGACCTCGACTTCAGAGAATGGGTAAAGTAAAATGGTGTGATTGATAAATTGTTATAAGGATATGGTGGTCGAAGGTACTAAGGTACAGTTGAACGAAGAACTGGTATGCCTTAAGAACATCACAGCTTTGGGAATGATTTAGGGACCCCGATGACCGGATACATCTACGAAACCGGGTACCTCGCGCTAGGCACCTCTGATTCCTCTTTTTAGCGTTTTTCACTACACACGATCCTTAATGCCATCCTCGAACCTCCCCATGAACCACCTATCACATTGCCTGCCCCCATGACTTTAAGAAACCAGAACCCTAAGGGATTATATCCCGAAGAGACAAGTACGAGTATGTGGTAAGTAAAGGATTTTCGTGCCCTTACATTTGATGTGTTCGAATGTTGTCCCCCTACCTCCCCTTTTTCTCCCCCTTTTTCCTCTGCAGTTTACATTAGAATCCCGATTAGAGTATCATAAGGGATCTGGAACCACGTCACGCCCGATGCATGAAGACGGACTAGCGCTACAAAATGGCACAACAAGGACGCTCTCACGACCTTTTTACCAAATCTAACGCTTTTCTGTCCCAAAACTGCATGCTTCCTACCTCCTAACACAGACCCGAAACGTCTAACGTTGGGTAACGCACTGAATAGCCCAAACAATACACGGTCATTCTCTATGTCACACGTGTACTGTTCGGCCTATTGTCTCTCTCTCTCTCTCTCTCTCTCTCTCTCTCTCTCTCTCTCTCTCTCTCTCTCTCTCTCTCTCTCTCTCTCTCTCTTACTCACTCTCTCTCTCTCTCTCTCTCTCTCTCTCTCTCTCACTCACTCTTCCACCCCTCCACACTTTCCCTCTTCCTAGCAACTGGCACCTAATTGGCGAACCTGGTGCACCTCCTGATTGGCCCCAAATACCACAAGTATTTGCGCAAATCTGTCCTAAATAAAATTGTATTGGTACCACGTTACTACCTCTCCTTTACTACTAAAATATGGATGAAATTTAAATTGGCCGATAGGAAAGGGACAGGTAAGACGACTAAGGTTCCCTAAATTTGACCCACTCTCAGGGAACTATTTGTCAGTGGCTTCTATGATAAAAATGTGTCTGTGGTAAAGCGACCATCCCCATTGAAAATTGTCTCCGTACCCCAAGCTGTAAGAAATGATCGAGACACCCCCATCTACCCAAAATGCCCCCAGTTTGGTATCCATAAGATCCCTCCTTCCCCGAGGATAAGTTTAATAATTATTGCAAACCACCCCTCCCGAGTTTTTGTAGTAACCAGGTTGCGAGGATTTATATAGAAAGTTAGAAGGATGTGTGCAAAGTTGAAAATCAGATTGAAAAACGAAAGAACTTGTTGCAGTAAGCCCGGTTGAAAATAAGATGTTTTTTATGTAATGCAGACTTGTTTAGCCTATGTTCATCCCTCAGAAGGATGCCTATCAGACTATGGTGAATAGCACGTTGCACTTTTTGTAAAATACAAGGCCCTGAAGACCAGCCTAGCCTTTCAAGACTTGTACTAGGGAAATGGGTCTCTGCCAGAAGAACTGACATCTACTATACTAGACATATGACAAATGAACGAAATAATCATCAAAGCGCCAAAGAATTAGCCAGCGAAAGGAAATTGTAAGGAATCCAGCAAACCCATCATCAATTGTTTATACGTTAGCCGCAAGAATCTCCAATGTAGCGAGTGCTTACCCCAGTTGCTTGGTGTTGGGAGAGAAATAGACTTATGTAATTACCTTTTTCTGCAAAATCTCTAAAGACTGTCTTTTCAAAACTCATTTAAGGGTATCACTGTCGGAGGAGAAAGAGACCGGATGTGGGAGCACGCGGCCTGACTGCGGATTGTGGAACATCAGCGACGGAGGCCGAGGCGAGACCACAGCAGTAAGGAGACGCCGGACGGGGCACTGTTTCAAACAAAGCTAAGGAAAGGGCTGACCTGAAGCCCCTGCTCTGTGATCAACGTGTGCCAAAGAGTCCCCGCTCTCTGAAACATGGTTACGGACCCGCCTGTCGCAAACCCTCCGTCCCCCGATCTGTTCCCGACTTGGCCTTGCTCCATCCCCTCCTCCTCCGACCTACCATAAGGACTGTTCACACCCGCACCTTTCCACCCGAACTCCCAAGTTCCTCCAAATCCTACTGAGCTACCCAGAGAAGAGTACTCCCTGCGTCAGAAGGGGGGGGGAGCTCCGACTAAGTAGACCACGAACTATGTTAAATCCCAGAACGGTGACCTAGAACTCCACCAAGGGTCGCCCCCGAAGAAAAGATAAACAAAGTCTGTGGTTCTGCCCGCTACCAAGCACCCTGAAGATGATGGAAGCAACAGGAAGTGCCCACCACAGAGACTCAAGGAACGAACAGATCTCACAGTTCTGGAACAAATTGCATTTTCCATTGCAAAATCTATGCTCTGCATTACGGAAGAAGATGCACCTGCCCCAAAACCGTAACGCATTGCTCCTATGAGGCCTGGCGAAACAAGACAAAATGTACCCCTGCCCGCAGACCTCCAACGACTCAATCCACATGAACATTCCTGTTGACGGACCGAATTGTAATCCAGGTGCTTAACAGTGCCAACAGAAGATGACAAAAGACAACGAGAACTCTGATATTTTTACTGTCTCTCCTTTCTCTCCCAAGCACCATTGGACTGACTATGCACTCGCCGTATACAAAAAGGACTTACTTATATGATAACTTACCAGTTCTTATTCTATGATCTGTACCCAACGCCCTCGCTACGTAATTCTAGTCTGATATTGCATTACGATGACTTTTCCTGCAACCAACTTAACGATGAACCCGCCTACTAACTGATGAGATTTTTCAATATGATGTTTATAATGTGATGTTTACGTACAGTTCTTTCACCTAAGTCCCCTCTCCCTTACTTATGATCACTGCATATAGGGGTAGATAGGAAATAGGCCAGCAAGATGTCTTGGAAATGTTAAAGGGAGGACTGTGAAAAATAAATACAAACTTGGTGAACATTATCGGCGCCATCTTGCCCCTTTCCAGGCCCATTCGTGCGCGTAAGCGACAGCCATTTTGAGCACCATGGCCTCCCTGCCCTTCGCTGATAGCCAGCGCGTCTCTCTCTCTCTCTTAACCTCGCAAGCATTCCCCCGCACGCTGACAACCCCCGCTCTCTCATGCCTTGGGTCATAAACCCCTCTTCAGCGCAGCTTCACCACGGAATCCCATCCTGTTCCCAGCGCGACACCTCCCCTCATTCCTTTCATGGCCTCAAACCCTTTTGATGCAAACCCCTTTTCCTGTGTCCCCGTTTGTCTTCCTTGTTCCCAGGCCGCCACCTGGCCCTGCGGATACTGTTTATTACCCCGTACAGTAGGAAGCTTCCCCTCTCCATCAAAAGACCCCCGAACCGATCAAAGCCCCCACCCCATGAGATCCGATCAACCCCATGCATTCCGTGAATCGGCGGAATGCCCTGCTGTGCGACGACCATCACCTGTTGTGACCAGGGTGGGGAATCCAACTGTAAATGTGTGTGGGAACGGGTCTGAAGGGGAGATTCCGAGGATGTTCTTTCAAGTTCTAAAGTATTGCGAGAATGTGTTATGTGCAATAAAGGTCGTAAACCCTAGTATAAGAGGCCAGGCCTCAGAGATGTGGTTAGAGCACCTCGTGACGATACTTGCTGTCTGAATTGATGTGTTCTCCTCCGGAGAGAATAAAATCCTCGTTTCCCGCCTTCCAGTCTCCAGCGCCTGCTTCTTCATTTGATTAATATTGGTGGGTCATAGAGGCGATACCGCCGGGCAACAAAAAAAGGGTTTTTGGTTACCGGTTGTCTTTGGAACCCTTTTTAACAAGTACCCCAAAACATATACCCCCATACCCATACTTGCCTTATCCAAACAATTTAAAAAACATGCTTTTACCATTCATGCATTTACAACGAATTTCGTTGTAAATGTATGCGTGGTAAAAGCATATAAAATGTAATGCCATGCGTTATAATGGCACAGCTCGCCCCGCCTCCCAGCTGAGCCGCCCTCCCACTAACTATTTACAGCGCTCCCGGACCTAGAAGCGCTGTGATCCCCTCATCGCTCCTGCCCTGAGAGGTCGCTCCCCTGTCTCCCTGCCGAGACGCGGTATCGTTGCTCTGTGCCTGCTCTGTGTGTCATTTTGTAATATCAGCGCCTAGAATTTTACTGCGTTAACGTTACTTGGTTGCCGCTTGCTGGCTTGCTCCATTTATGACCTGCAGCTTCATTAGGCAATATCCCCCGGCGCCCTGCTCTGCTCCCCCCTCCATTTTGTTGTTGTTGTTGGGCTCCGTGTGCCTTCCCTGAGCTCGCCCCGCCTCCCAGCTGAGCCGCCCTCGCCCCTCCCCCTTTCCACTACACATATATGACCGTCGCACCTGCGTGCAGCGTCCACGCGCAGCGATCGCGCCCCAGCCGCGCCGAAGGTGCGCCAAAGGTAAGCCTGTCTACGCCCGTCTGCGCCTGGACCGCGCCCAGCGCCATAACCCCTGGTCCTCGTAATGTCCACCCTTCCCGCATCACGTACGATGCCACGACCCTCCTAGCCCTCAACTCCGGCCGCCCCCTCAACTGCGTCCAAGCCGCTCCTGGACACACACATGGACCCTTTTCCTGCAACTCCTGCAAGTTCGACGGCACCACGAACAACTCCTCATCTACGATCACACAACAGATATCCGACCCCAACCACCTACAATGCATCCTGCTCAACAACCCGCTCGGTCCACAGACACGCCATCGACCTCTGGAATCTACTAGACACCATCTCTCCGGACGTCGCCTTCCTAACAGAAACATGGATGAACGCCACCTCAGCCCCAGACATCACCATTGCCATCCCGGAAGACTATAAGATCATTCACAAGGACCGTACCGGCCACACAGGAGGAGGCATCGCCATCGTCCATAAGAAATCCATCCGCATCTCAACCAGCTCAGACGTCAATCTCGCCAACTCTGAACACCTTCACTTCCAGATCCACATCGACCCCAAAACCACACTCAGAGGCACCCTCCTTTACAGGCCACCAGGACCCCGCGCACAGTTTAGTGAAGACATCACGGACTTCATCACTCCGCACGCCCTCCCCTCCAAGGATTACATCCTTTTGGGAGACCTCAACTTTCACCTTGAAAAGAACAACGACCGCAACACCACCACCCTTTTGGACAACCTCACCAACCTCAGACCTAAACAACTTGTCACCACCTCCACCCACATCGCAGGTCACACACTCGACCCTATCTTCACCTCCAGCAAACATGTCTCCTTCAGCCACACCACAGCTCTCCTTTGGACTGACCACAGCTGCGTTCACTTAACCTACAACAAACCCACTTCCAACAACCACCCACAACCCACTCTGCAAAGAAACTGGAACAAAATCACCATCGACCAGATCTCCGCATCGCTTCTTCAAAACCCCCCAGCCCACTCCTCTAACCCAGACCAAGCAGCCACCAACCTCACCCAATGGCTATCCAACAGCGCCGACATCTTAGCACCACTGAAAAAATGACAAATCAAACTAGGCAGCAAGAAGGCCTCCTGGTTCAACGATGATCTTAAGAAATCCAAGAAACTCTGCCGCTCCCTTGAGAAGGCCTGGAAAAAAGACCCAACCACCAGCACCAAGGACGCCTTCAAAAACGCCACCCGTATACATCACCAACTGATCCGGAATGCCAAGAAAGCCGCTTTCAAGGACCGACTAGATAACAACGCCCACAACAGCAAGGAATTATTCAACATCGTCAAGGAATTTACCAACCCCCCGGCCAACCCCAACGACATCACCCCCTCTCAAGCCCTCTGCGACTCCCTAGCCTCATTCTTCCACAACAAAATTGCAGACATCCACAACAGCTTCGACAACCGACCCGGAGACCAACCCACCCAACCCCCTGCAGGACCCCCACCCCCCCTGGACACCCTCAATGACTGGAAGCCAATCTCCACTGAGGACACCATCCGTCTGATGAACTCTATCCACTCAGGATCCCCCACAGACCCATGCCCTCACCACATTTTTAACAAAGCAGACTCCATTATAGCACCGCACCTCCGAGACGTCATCAACTGCTCCCTCAACTCCGCAACCTTCCCGGAAAGCTGGAAACATGCCGAACTCAGCGCCCTCCTGAAGAAACCCACAGCTGACCCCACCGAACTCAAAAACTACCGCCCTATCTCACTCCTACCATTCCCGGTCAAAGTCATCGAGAAAGCGGTCAACAACCAGCTCGCCGCATTCCTCGAAACCAACAAATCACTCGACTCCTCACAATCCGGCTTCCGAGCCAAGCACAGCACGGAAACAGCCCTCATCGCAGCAACAGACGACATTCGAACCCTACTGGACAATGGAGACACAGTCGCCCTCATCCTCCTCGACCTCTCCGCAGCCTTCGACACGGTCTGTCATAGCACCCTTTTACAACGCCTCAGAAACATCGGAATCCAAGGAAAAGCTCTGGAATGGATCACCTCGTTCCTCACCGGAAGAACTCAGAGAGTCCGCCTCCCACCATTCAAGTCAGAGGCCACTGAAGTCATCTGCGGCGTACCCCAAGGGTCCTCACTCAGCCCCACCCTCTTCAACGTATACATGAGTCCCCTCGCGGCCATCGCACGCCAACACAACCTCAACATCATTTCCTACGCCGACGACACTCAACTGATCCTATCACTCACCAAAGACCCGAACACGGCCAAAACCAACCTGCATGAAGGAATGAAAGAAGTAGCCGAATGGATGAAGCACAGCCGTCTGAAACTGAACTCAGATAAAACAGACGTCCTCATCCTAGGCACCTCCCCCTCCGCCTGGGATGACTCTTGGTGGCCAGAGGCCCTTGGAAAAGCACCTATCCCCACGGACCACGCACGCAACCTGGGCGTCATCCTGGATTCCTCACTCTCGATGAACAGACAAGTCAACGCCGTTTCTTCATCTTGCTTCAACATTCTTCGCATGCTCAAAAAAACATTTTGCTGGATCCCCACCGAAACTAGAAAAACAGTCACTCACGCCCTGGTCACGAGCCGACTGGACTACGGAAACACCCTCTACGCCGGTACCACAGCAAAAACCCAGAAAAAACTCCAACGCATCCAGAACGCTTCAGCCAGGCTCATATTAGACATACCACGTAACGAACACATCTCTGGCCACCTGAAAAACCTCCACTGGCTCCCCGTCAATAAGAGGATTACTTTCCGGCTCCTAACCCACGCACACAAAGCACTCTATGAAATCGGACCCGAATGCCTCAACACACGACTGTCCTTCTACACCCCCCCGCCAGCTACGATCCTCCAACCAAGCCCTTGCCACTGTACCTCGCATCAACAAAACGACCATGGGAGGTAGATCCTTCTCTTACCTGGCAGCTAAAACTTGGAACTCACTTCCCACTCATCTTCGCCTTACTCAGAACCACCTAGCATTCAGGAAGCAACTTAAAACGTGGATATTTGACAAATAATTCCCCACCCTCCCTCAAGCGCCTTGAGACCCTCTGGGTATGTAGCGCGCTATACAAATTTATTGACTTGACTTGACTTGACATGGTACTTTCGTAATGAAAGTATGCAGAGTGATGGTATGCGGAAAGAAATTTGCGGAATAATGGGTGTTTACCCTCCCCGTAAGTACATTAGTGGCACAACGGCCCACATCTCCAGCAACATACTCATATTTTTTCACCACCAATTGGAAAAATGCACAGGTCTCTCTCATTGATGCCAAGCACTGACATACACTTTTAGACACACCTTCCACCACAAGTTCTAGAATTGCGACCTTTAGAGATGGGGAGCTACGTTAGAATCTCGGCATCAGCTCAACATCCTGTGATTACAGGCAGATCGCTTTGTCTCCCCGTGCCTACCACAAATCAATGTGTTCTTCTGTAATGTAAATTGTGCTCATGCCATGTTGTCGAGTTCGCGCTATATAATATTTCAAGGAAAATAAAGTAGGGAAACTCGAGTTCACACACTACTGAACGCGCACTTTTAAGTGCATCAGCAGTGCACTGTGAATCGGAGCGTTTCACAGGCCTGTCACAGATAAGAAATGCTATCAAAATGAAATCCTACGAAACAATATACTACTGGCCGGCAGCAATTCATACCCGGACCACGTCGGGACGGGCTGCTAGTACTATTATAAAGAGAGAACTTGCACCTTTTGGCCAGGTAAACTCGGGAACCACAGCACCAATCACAACACCCAATACAGCGTTGGAAAGGGCGGTTGCAGCAGAAGGATATAGGCTATGCAGACGCCCACCATATACATTTAAAATGTAAAAGAACCGTGCCAGCAAAGTATTCCCTTGTGGGCGTGTCTGCATTGTGCTGTGGGTGTGTGCTGGGGGCGTGACAATCACTGGGGGCATTCCGTCACGAGTGTTGTTTTTTCTTCCCAGGTTCTATACATTCCTGCTCCCTTTAAATAGTAATTCAGTGGAGATCCCAGTCTCTTAGAACCACCCCAAGCACAGTTATGGGCAAAAATACAACTAAAAGGCCCTGCAAAGCATTATGGAATAAGCTTAGCATCATTTTTAGCATTCATGAAAGGGCTTCAATGTTTTGGAATTTTACTCATCAGGGACATCTTGGAACGACGAGGTGAACTGCAGCCTGATGTATAATATTTTAAATGCTATTGCATTTGCCTCATCAGGGACATCTAGGGATGGCGAGGTGAACTGCAGCTTGATATATAATATTTTAAATGCTATTGCATTTGCATCATCAGGGACATCTAGGGACATGAGGTGAACTGCAGCTTGATGTGTAATATTTTAAATGCTATTGCATTTGCCTCAGCAGGGAAATCTAGGGACCATGAGGTGAACTGCAGCTTGATGTATAATATTTTAAATGCTATTGCATTTGCCTCTTGGGGACAACTGGGGAGAACGAGGTGAACTGCAGCTCTTTGTAGAATTATTTGGATACGATAATATTCACTTCCCATTGCTAATCTCGTCCCATAATGGTTTGCAGGGGCTTGATCTCAAAATCATCACCTCTCTCACTGCTTGCTGGAAGCTAATTTCACTTTTGTGAAATGACTATGTGCATTTTAGCATGTAGAAATACTTGTTATTTTACCTTGAATATATGAGGCTTCTGTTTTAATAATTGGAAATCTGACGGAACAAAATATTGCGGATTTATTGTACCAAGTTCACGCCAATTCTGCCCACCCCTACTTTAAATACCCCTGCACCCCATAATCATAACCCACCCTTACTCTATAAAATACCCCAACACACTTAAACACTAACCCATCTTAACCCTATAAATATACCCTGTACCCCAAAACCCAAACCTATCTCTAGACCCTAAAAATACCCCTGTACCCCAAAACCAAAACCTAGCCCTGAACCCTATAAATACCCCTGCACCTCAAAACCCAAACATACCCCTGAACCCTAAAAATTCCCCTGCACCCCAAAACCCAAACCTGCCCCTGAACCCTAAAATACCCCTGTACCCCAAAACCCAAACCTAGCCCATACCCCTTAAAATACCCCTTTACCCCAAAACCCAAACCTACCCCTGAACCCTAAAAATACCCCTGTACCCAAAAACCCAAACCTAGCCCAGAACCCTAAAACACCCCTGTATCCCAAAACCCAAACCTAGCCCTGAACCCTAAAAATACCCCTGTACCCCAAAACCCAAACCTAGCCCTGAACCCTTAAATTACCCCTGTACCCCAAAACCCAAACCTACCCCTGAACCCTAAAAATACCCCTGTACCCCAAAACCCAAACCTAGCCCTGAACCCCTAAATTACCCCTGTACCCCAAAACCCAAACCTAGCCCTGAACCCTTAAATTACCCCTATACCCCAAAACCCAAACCTAGCCCTGAACCCTACAAATACCCCTGTACCCCATAACCCAAAACTATATCTGAACCATTAAAATACCCAAACATCCCAAAACATATACCTCAGTACCCCAAAACATATACCCCTATACCCATACTTGCCTTAACCAAACATTTTTAAAAAACATGCTTTTACCATTCATGCATTTACAACGAATTTCGTTGTAAATCTATGTGAGGTAAAAGCATATAAAATGTAATGCCATGTGTTATAATGGCATTGCGGAGTCATGGTACTTTCGTAATGAAAGTATGCAGAGTGATGGTATGCGGAAAGAAATTTGCGGAATAATGGGTGTTTACCCTCCCCCGTAAGTACATTGGTGGCACGGCGGCCCACATCTCTAGCAACATACTCATATTTTTTCACCCGCCAATTGGAAAAATGCACAGGTCTCTCTTATTGATGCCCAGCACCGACGTACACTTTTAGACACACCTCTCACCACAAGTTCTAGAATTGCGAACTTTAGAGATGGGGAGCTACGTTAGAATCTCGGCATCAGCTCAACATCCTGTGATTACAGGCAAATCACTTTGTCTCCCAGTGCCTACCACAAATCAATGTGTTCTTCTGTAATGTAAATTGTGCTCATGCCATGTTGCCGAGTTCGCGCTATATAATATTGCAAGGAAAATAAAGAAGGGAAACTCGAGCTCACACACTACTGAACGCTCACTCTTAAGTGCATCAGCAGTGCACTGTGAATCGGAGCGTTTCACAGGCCTGTCACAGATAAGAAATGCTATCAAAATGAAATCCTACGAAACAATATACTACTGGCCGGCAGCAATTCATACCCGGACCACGTCGGGACGGGCTGCTAGTACTATTATAAAGAGAGAACTTGCACCTTTTGGCCAGGTAAACTCGGGAACCACAGCACCAATCACAACACCCAATACAGCGTTGGAAAGGGCGGTTGCAGCAGAAGGATATAGGCTATGCAGACGCCCACCATATACATTTAAAATGTAAAAGAACCGTGCCAGCAAAGTATTCCCTTGTGGGCGTGTCTGCATTGTGCTGTGGGTGTGTGCTGGGGGCGTGACAATCACTGGGGGCATTCCGTCACGAGTGTTGTTTTTTCTTCCCAGGTTCTATACATTCCTGCTCCCTTTAAATAGTAATTCAGTGGAGATCCCAGTCTCTTAGAACCACCCCAAGCACAGTTATGGGCAAAAATACAACTAAAAGGCCCTGCAAAGCATTATGGAATAAGCTTAGCATCATTTTTAGCATTCATGAAAGGGCTTCAATGTTTTGGAATTTTACTCATCAGGGACATCTTGGAACGACGAGGTGAACTGCAGCCTGATGTATAATATTTTAAATGCTATTGCATTTGCCTCATCAGGGACATCTAGGGATGGCGAGGTGAACTGCAGCTTGATATATAATATTTTAAATGCTATTGCATTTGCATCATCAGGGACATCTAGGGACATGAGGTGAACTGCAGCTTGATGTGTAATATTTTAAATGCTATTGCATTTGCCTCAGCAGGGAAATCTAGGGACCATGAGGTGAACTGCAGCTTGATGTATAATATTTTAAATGCTATTGCATTTGCCTCTTGGGGACAACTGGGGAGAACGAGGTGAACTGCAGCTCTTTGTAGAATTA
Organism: Lissotriton vulgaris; assembly: GCF_964263255.1. Lineage (NCBI taxonomy): Eukaryota > Metazoa > Chordata > Amphibia > Caudata > Salamandridae > Lissotriton > Lissotriton vulgaris. The sequence goes on from NW_028246972.1 coordinate 629,798, forward strand.
TTTGGATACGATAATATTCACTTCCCATTGCTAATCTCGTCCCATAATGGTTTGCAGGGGCTTGATCTCAAAATCATCACCTCTCTCACTGCTTGCTGGAAGCTAATTTCACTTTTGTGAAATGACTATGTGCATTTTAGCATGTAGAAATACTTGTTATTTTACCTTGAATATATGAGGCTTCTGTTTTAATAATTGGAAATCTGACGGAACAAAATATTGCGGATTTATTGTACCAAGTTCACGCCAATTCTGCCCACCCCTACTTTAAATACCCCTACACCCCATAATCATAACCCACCCTTACTCTATAAAATACCCCAACACACTTAAACACTAACCCATCTTAACCCTATAAATATACCCTGTACCCCAAAACCCAAACCTATCCCTAGACCCTAAAAATACCCCTGTACCCCAAAACCAAAACCTAGCCCTGAACCCTATAAATACCCCTGCACCTCAAAACCCAAACATACCCCTGAACCCTAAAAATGCCCCTGCACCCCAAAACCCAAACCTGCCCCTGAACCCTAAAATACCCCTGTACCCCAAAACCCAAACCTAGCCCATACCCCTTAAAATACCCCTTTACCCCAAAACCCAAACCTACCCCTGAACCCTAAAAATACCCCTGTACCCAAAAACCCAAACCTAGCCCAGAACCCTAAAACACCCCTGTATCCCAAAACCCAAACCTAGCCCTGAACCCTAAAAATACCCCTGTACCCCAAAACCCAAACCTAGCCCTGAACCCTTAAATTACCCCTGTACCCCAAAACCCAAACCTACCCCTGAACCCTAAAAATACCCCTGTACCCCAAAACCCAAACCTAGCCCTGAACCCTTAAATTACCCCTGTACCCCAAAACCCAAACCTAGCCCTGAACCCTTAAATTACCCCTATACCCCAAAACCCAAACCTAGCCCTGAACCCTAAAAATACCCCTGTACCCCATAACCCAAAACTATATCTGAACCATTAAAATACCCAAACATCCCAAAACATATACCTCAGTACCCCAAAACATATACCCCTATACCCATACTTGCCTTAACCAAACATTTTTAAAAAACATGCTTTTACCATTCATGCATTTACAACGAATTTCGTTGTAAATCTATGTGAGGTAAAAGCATATAAAATGTAATGCCATGTGTTATAATGGCATTGCGGAGTCATGGTACTTTCGTAATGAAAGTATGCAGAGTGATGGTATGCGGAAAGAAATTTGCGGAATAATGGGTGTTTACCCTCCCCCGTAAGTACATTGGTGGCACGGCGGCCCACATCTCTAGCAACATACTCATATTTTTTCACCGCCAATTGGAAAAATGCACAGGTCTCTCTTATTGATGCCCAGCACCGACATACACTTTTAGACACACCTCTCACCACAAGTTCTAGAATTGCGAACTTTAGAGATGGGGAGCTACGTTAGAATCTCGGCATCAGCTCAACATCCTGTGATTACAGGCAAATCACTTTGTCTCCCCGTGCCTACCACAAATCAATGTGTTCTTCTGTAATGTAAATTGTGCTCATGCCATGTTGCCGAGTTCGCGCTATATAATATTGCAAGGAAAATAAAGAAGGGAAACTCGAGTTCACACACTACTGAACGCTCACTCTTAAGTGCATCAGCAGTGCACTGTGAATCGGAGCGTTTCACAGGCCTGTCACAGATAAGAAATGCTATCAAAATGAAATCTTACGAAACAATATACTACTGGCCGGCAGCAATTCATACCCGGACAACGTCGGGACGGGCTGCTAGTCAATTAATAAAAATGAATTACCAATTAATTAAAATTAATTACCAATTAATAATTAATTATCAATCAATTAATTATCAATACATATAAATAAAAATGTATATTTAATTTACTATAATAAAATTTCTTCCCACCCAATTCCCCTATAAACCCACAACCCGCTATGGAATTAAATTACACAAAAATTAAATTACATAACATTCATACCTTTTAAAAAATTCAATATACATTACAAAAATAATACATAATTTTAACACATATACTACCATACATAACACTAAAAATGTTTCGATATTATGGAAATCGATATTTTAAATTCGATATGATGGAAATCGATATTTCCTACCCTAATTTTGATATTCTGTCCGATCTATATTTTTGTAATTCGATATTCTGTCCTATCTATATTTTAGAGTCGATATTCTGTCCTGTCTATATTTTGGATTCTATATTTTGGTCGTATACCTACTGGTTCCATCTTGATGTTCGCATACCCTACATGAAACCCGACCGGGAACTAGCAGGCCCTACGCCACTGGAAACTTTACTCCCAATGGGCATATCACTATATCCGCAGGACATTCAACCCCTCTCTACCACCTGTTGGGCTTGGCGTAAACTCAACACTATGCTAGGTGATGGCCCTCTGTATTCTCCGGCTACTCCCCTATTAAATAACTCATTCCTCCCACTCCCCTTTGAAAAGCTGGTGCAGACCACCCTCGCCAAGTTAGGATTAGATACCTTTGGCTCTCTACTTCTAGAGGGTCGGGCAAGTACATTGTCAGTCATAGCAGCACTCCCAGTGATGACCTACATGGATAATTTCATAGTAGATAGGCTACAGGGGACACTCTGCTCCACCGTCACTACTTTTCCATCCCCATATGCAGAATTCACCCTTCTTACTTTGCTTATTACCGATAAGGAAGGAGCGCACTGTCTGGGACACTCTCTCACAGATAAGGAATGGACGTTCTGCCTTGACCAAATCTAGAAAATCTCCCCGAACAATAGGCACAAGCTCCTCCACTTTAAATATATTCATAGTATTTACATCACTTCTCGGCAACTGGCCAAATCTGACCCCTCCAAGTCATTTAACTGCCCTCATTGCAACACGCAAGATGCTGACTTTGCCCACATGACCTGGTCCTCAAATACTGCCATACTGTATAGAGATATTTCAAACAATAGAGAGAATCATAGATGCCCCTCTCCTCCCTTCTCCACATCTAGGCCTACAGGGCCTGGTCAACCGCATTAAGCTATTGCCCTGCTGTTGGTCAAAAGAGAGATCGGGGTGCACTGTGGGGCAAAAACTAGGCCCACAAAAGCAGCATGGGCACACAGCATGACCTACTGAAGTCTAAAAACTGAGATCTATGCCACACTTCAGCCTCCAACTTCAAGACCAAAGGATATATTTTGTGTTTATCACACATACCTGCAACAGACCCTCAACGCCTCCCAAGCTCATTCACCAAGTCCACAAGGAACACCCAAGAGTGTAGAGGCCGGGCCAGTTACCGATGTTGTTTGAACTCCTGACACAGTAATACCAATTCCCCTATTAGGTCTACCACCGAGGCAGATGCCCTAGCAGACACATTTTAATGAGTCATTACCAAGATAGCCTGACTAGCCGCTCAGTTACTCTGAAGAATGGAACCCCCTCAACCCCCATCTTTCCAATTGTCGGTATCAGATTGCTATTTCTTTAGGTATAGAAAGCGATTGTATTGATTTTAGTCATGTCAATGTCTTTCTATTCTTGAATTTTTTTATTGTTCTTTGTCTTCATCCATTCTAATATAATAAAGAGAGAGCCCAAACCTTTGAGGCGGGTAATCTCAGGAACAACAGCACCAATCACAACACCCAATACAGCATTGGAAAGGGCAGTTGCAGCAGAAGGATATAGGCTATGCAGACGCCCACCATATACATTTGAAAGGTAAAAGAACCGTGCCAGCAAAGTAGTCTCTTGTGGGCTTGTCTGCGTTGTGCTGTGGGCGTGTGCTGGGGGTGTTACAAATGCTGGGGGCGTATAGTACATTCCACCCTTCATGCCATGTTTCATATCATGTGCTGTGGGTGTGTGCTGGGGGCGTGGGCGTGTGCAGGGGCGGGATTACAGAACAAAAAGCGAGCGTTGTGCTCAATTTTCATTGTTTTTTCTTCCCAGGTTCTGTACATTCCAGCTCCGAGTGTCCACCCTGCTCCCTTTAAATACCCCTGCACCCCATCATCATAACCCACCCGTACTCCTTTAAATACCCCAACACCCTTAAACACTAACCCATCTTAACCCTATAAATATACCCTGTACCCCAAAACCCAAACCTATCCCTAAACCCTAAAAATACCCCTGTACCTCAAAACCCAATCCTAGCCCTGAACCCTAAAAATACCCCTGTTCCCCAAAACCCAAACCTACCCCTGAACCCTAAAATACCCCTGTACCCCAAAACCCAAACCTAGCCCTTAATACTTAACATACCCTTGTACCCCAAAACCCAAACCTACCCCTGAACCCTAAAAATACCCCTGTACCCCAAAACCCAAAGCTAGCCCTGAACCATAAAAATAACCCTGTACCCCAAAACCCAAACCTACCCCATAACCCTAAAATACCCCTGTACCCCAAAACCCAAATCTAGCCCTGAATCCTAAAATACCCCTGTACCCCAAAACCCAAACCTACCCCTGAACCCTAAAAATACCCCTACACACCAAAACCCAAACCTAGCCCTAAACCCTAAACATACCCCTGCACCCCAAAACCCATACCTATCCCTAAACCCTAAAACTACCCCTGTACCCCATAACCCAAAGCTATATCTGAACCCTTAAAATACCCAAACACCCCAAAACATACCTCAATACCCCAAAACATATACCCCTATAACCATACTTACCTTATCCAAACATTGAAAAAAACATGCTTTTACCATTCATGCATTTACAACAAATTTTGTTGTAAATGTATGCGTGGTAAAAGCATATAAAATGTAATGCCATGCGTTATAATGGCATTGCAGAGTCATGTTACTTTTGTAATGAAAGTATGTGGAGTGATGGTATGTGGAAAGAAAGTTGCGGAATAATGGGTGTTTACCCTCCCCGGTAAGTACATTGGTGGCACGCGGCCCACATCTCCAGCAACATACTCATATTTTTTCACCTCTGATTTGAAAAATGCACTGGTCTATCTCATTGATGGCCAGCACCGACATACACTTTTAGACACACCTCCTGCCGCAAGTTCTAGAATTGCGAACTTTAGAGCTGGGGAGCTACGTTTGAAACTCGGCATCAGCTGAACATCCTGTGATTCCAGGCAAATCGCTTTGTCTCCCTGTGCCTACCACAAATGAATGTGTTCTTCTGTAATGTAAATTGCGCTCATGTCATGTTGTCGAGTTCGCGCTATATAATATTGCAAGGAAAATTAAAGTAGGGAAACTCGAGTTCACACACTACTGAACGCGCACTCCTAAGTGCATCAGCAGTGCACTGTGAATCGGAGCGTTTCACAGGCCTGTCACAGATAAGAAATGCTATAAAAACGAAATCCTACAAAACAATATACAACTGGCCGACAGCAATTCATACCCGGACAACGTCGGGACGGGCTGCTAGTTATCAATAAAAACTTTACAAGACAAAAAACATCAACAGAGTGTAACAAACAATCTTTCGTAGAAGAGGGAGGAGCACAGATAGTAGGAGGAATCAATTCTTGAGAAGAGTTTAAATTTGATCAAACCATAGGAAGGAAAACATGATCCAACTGTAAAACAACAGCGTCCTCTAGAAAGTGAAGAAACTGAGGGATACAGCATTAGGCATAGAGTTCATCCAAGCGCTTTGTTGTAGTAATAGACACCAAAAGGCAACTTTAAAAAACTAAGGGGTATATGTCCAAGCACCTATCACCACCACAACATCACTTTTAAGGACGTTGTGGTGGCGATAGGGGCTTAGCCTTATTTACAAGGCAGCGCTAAGCCACTTAATAATCTTCTCAACATTACCTAACGCATTTCTCAGTTAAGGTACTACATTAGTCTTCAAATGACATGAATATTCCTAACCTACATAAATTAATTAATTACTACGGGCTCAACTCACAGAATGAATTTAAGACTTAATCCTAAACTTACTACTATTGTGGTATTCACAGAATGCACTTACTACTTTTGGCATTCACAGAATGAATTTACTACTATTCACAGAAGTTAGGATTTTGTCTTAAGACAAACATTAGACAAATTTAAGACAGACTTAAGACAAAATCCTAACTTAAGTCTGTCTTAAGTTTGTCCTAACTTCTGTGAATACCAAAAGTAGTAAGTTCATTCTGTGAATGCCAAAAGTAGTAAGTGCATTCTGTGAATACCAAAATAGTAGTAAGTTGAGGATTGAGTCTTAAGTTCATTCTGTGAATCGGGCCCACAATTTCTAATATTCACACATTAGTATAGTCCTCTAAATATGCGGGTACTGATTACTGGGGATTATGATGCACCCCTACAACTTTCAGAATAACATGGCGCTCTATCACTACCAAAAGAGAACTGACGGTCGTCATTGAAAAATGTAAAAATATTTTTTTTTTAAACAAGGGCGAACAGGAAGATGTAATTATAATGGAGCTGGGGAGGGCGTTGAAAATGAGGAATAGAGTTTGAATCTGTAGTGACGCGCAACATCCTGTGATTGGTACGAGGTAGAGGGGTTGGAGGTTGCAGGCAGAATGGGGCAATGAAGAGGATATGACGCAATGGCTAGAGCGGCCGACTTTGAAGTTCAAGAACCAGGTTCGAGCCTACGCTCCAATACTTTCCGAGGGTCGGACAAAAGAAAAAAAAACATGCAGCTGCCAAACAGGCAAATGGAAGGGAAAAATGCTGCATTAGCATGCAAGCACGGGCAAACAGTAACAGAGCATGAACCAAGAAATAAATAGCGCCCCAAGGAACAGATCAACAACCATAGTATAATGATACCATATTTACTCCCTTCTCCCTGGGAGGAATAGAAGAGAAAAAGGAGCGACAAAAAGGCAGGACTGGCCACTAACAGGCAAGGATTTTTAAAGGATACTGAAATAGACAAATGAGAAGCAATGGCAAGTAATAGGCGAGGTTGAACTCAACTAAGCATATACAACAGTTCACTAATTTACAGCGCATGTGCTGTCTCGGTTCAACCTAAAAAGGGGGTAATTTCTGATAATCATTTTTATTACGTGTTCGTTACTGCACTGTTGCAGTGGCAAAAAAGTGTCAAGCAGTGTGTCATACTTAAACAACTCACAGCAAATCAAAAATGAGAGAGAGGACTAGATAAGCCAGTCCGGATCCCCTGGTTTATATGTAGTATCAATAATGGACTAGCTTAGTTGTGTTTTGGGAGACTCAGTGTGTACGTATGTCGGCAAAGCAATTGGTCTGGTTGCTAAGCCCTGACCCACCAACCTAGTTGGTGGCATGCTTCATCATCGGGCCCACCACAGTGACACCGAATGTGTCCCGGGTGTGCTTCGACTCCAGATTACTGAGGAGCTGGTATACTTGCTGAGTGTGCCGTGTGGGGGGGGGGGGGGGGGGGGGGGAGTGATTTTAAAAGCTATGCAGTGGGTCCCAGTTCCCGAGGGTATATGGATAACTTTAATATCTGGGCCCCTGCTAGGAGATAAAAAGGCAGTCGGACGCAGTGGAGTTAGTTATGGGCTCCCACGTCCTAGGAGCACACCCCCCACACAGCACACTCAGCAAGTATACCAGTATACCAGTATTGTTGGACTTTACCCTGAGGCGGAAGCCGGGGATCTTAGCGCTCTCTTGCGCATTCTGTTGATAGTCAAATATTATTGACTACGAATAATATCACGGACAGATCACGCCGAGATCTTGTGTATCTTCGCTGTGAGTACCAGTTATTTTAGGAGCAAGAACCATTTTAGAATTGTAAATATTTTAGATTGCAGTTTTTAAACACGCTTGTTCCTTACCTGGTGCAAGACTGCTTCGCCCAGGTAGCGTCACGACCGGCCCTCACAGCGCGGTTCGTGCTAGACGCTGTTCACTCACCCCACCTACCGGAGCCGCCATCTTAGGTAGGGAAGGTCGACGGTCCAGTTGATCGTCCCTCCCACCCTCCTCCCGCCCACTACAACTATGGATATAAATAACAGACATGCCCGTCCGCGCAGCGGGCGGGCGCAGCAGGCGTGCCGGCGGCGCTCCAAAGGTGCGTCAAAGGCAAGCCCGTCTGCGCCCTGACGGGGCAAGGGGCCACCCCCCTGCTCAAAACAGTGTAGAGGGCGTTATACCGATACGCTATGATCCCCATACCTTAAAAAATCTAATGTCGCCCATGAAGGATCTCTGTCGGCACTCTGTTAATTGTAGTACAACCAGTGGCACCTGCTCTTACTGCAAGTTTTTACTTTCTAGCCATAGGAGCAATTCACACACTGTTAAACCTTATACAATGTTTCTTTTAAACTGTCGTTCCCTCATTAAACACGCTGTTCAAATGTCACTCCTCTCCTGTCCTGATGCCATATTCTTGACTGAGACGTGGCTTAAAGACACATCTGATCCGGATATCACATCCCTTATGCAATTGGGATACAGATTTCAGAGGGTGGATAGACCGGAGGGCAGGGGAGGAGGCCTGGGCATCCTTTTTAAAAACCATTATCACTGTAGGACTAGCCCGGCTACAATATCTAATTGTGAGAGCATGCATTTTGCTCTGGATTTTGCACCCACCGCTACCTTTTCCGGTATCCTTATCTATCGCCCCCCTAATCAAAAGGGAGATTTTCTTGATTCACTTCAATCCAAAGTTGCAGAGGTAGTAGTTATTAGACCTCATTTTTCTCTGTTAGGAGACATCAACATCCATTTGGATGATCTAAATAACCCAGTGACCATGTCTCTGCTGGACAATCTGGCAGCCCTACAAATCACACAGAAGGGTTTTAAACCTACCCACGAAAAAGGTCACCTCCTAGACGGGGTATTTAGTAACGATCCAAGACTTGAGGTAGGGACTCCTCTGCCTCTTACATGGACAGATCACTATCTGATTCCCATACAGTGGCTGCCAGTCACCTCGGCCCTGGTACGCCCTCGTACTATCTTACAAGGGAGAGAATGGACAAAACTGTCCACTGATCAGTGGATCAAGTCTCTGTCCCCTGCCCCTCCCAAGTTGAGGCCGATCCTACATCTCTTTACGACAACTATACCAATTGGCTACGTACAGCCTTGGACGCTATCATACCCCAGAAAGCCCTTAAAGAGAAGACTAAGTCAAGGGACTCACCCTGGTACACCTCCTAACTCAAGGAATTGAAGAGAGTTTGTAGGAAACTTGAAAGAACGTGGAGGGAATGCCGCAGCAATCTAGATAAAGCTAATCATCACGAAGCAATGAAAAAAATACAAAGAGGAAATACGACGCACAAAAGCCTCCTACTTTGAAGAAAAAATTACTAATGCTTCCAACTCCTCAAGAGAATTTTTTAAAATTGCTAAATTCCTTATTGACACTCCCCCTATTCCCCTCGACCCCAGTAAAGCTCAGATGCGCTGTGATAAGCAGGCCGAATACTTCTACAAGAAAATACAGAATATCTCCTCCACTTTTGACCCACCCAATCTGGCCTATGATGATGGAACGTTCTCATCGCATACTAGGTCTCACCAACTGGAGGAGTTCCCTCTGCTTAATGAGGATTCTCTTGATATCCTTATGCGGAAAGTCAAATCTGGGTCTCCCACTGATCCCGTTCCCCCGTGCCATCTATTAAAGATCCTAGATACGATCAGACCTGTTATCCTCAACATATTAAACACCTCCATTACCACTGGCCTAGTCCCTTCTGCGTGGAAATAATAATAATAATAAGGCATTTATTGAGCGCCTGGCTACACAAAACTGTGTGTCCCCGCGCTAACTGCAAATGCAAACTCGTCCGAGGGATAATTTGAAAGAGATGACAGAGTTAATGTTTAGGGAAGAGGTGGGTTTTCAGTTTTGCTCTGAATCTCGTTTCGGAGGACTCCATCCGCAAGTGGATTGGAAGAGCATTCCATGACTTAGTGGCCAGGTAGCGGAAGGATTTTCCACCCATTTTGGCTTTTGTGATGCGAGGTATTTTAAATAGCATCATGCCCGATGATCTCAGATCTCTGATCGGGCGGTGAATAGTGATGAGGTTTTTCAGATAGCTAGGGTCTTTATTATGGGCAATGCGATGAGCATAGCAGAGAGACTTGAATATAATTCTCTCTCTAATTGGGAGCCAGTGAAGTTTGGCAAGGGCATTTTTAATGGATGTTTTCCTCGGGAGACCGAGCACCAGTCGGGCTGCTGAATTCTATATACATTGTAGTTGGTGCAGTCCCTTCTGATTTAGGCCTAACAGGAGAACATTTCCATAGTCCAAGTGAGGGGATATCAAAGCGTGAACTATGGTTTTTCTCGCTTCGGTTGGCAAGAGGTCTAGTACTTTACGAAGAATTTTTAAAGTGCTAAAGCATTTGCTTGTCACTTTATTCACGTGGGCTTTGCCTGAGAGGTCGGCGTCCAGCATGATGCCTAGATTTTTCACTTTCTCCACTGGCATAGGTAATTCTCCTAGTTCACTAGGCCACCAAGCCTGGGACCATGCAGATATAGCTTTGCCTACTATTAGTACCTCTGTTTTGTCTCCGTTTAAGCGGAGGCAGTTGTTGTTCATCCAAGTCGCTATCGCTGACATACAGTTGGAAAAGTTGTTAGCTAAGTCTCTGCTGTCTGGAGTTAGTTTGAATATCCACTGAGTGTCGTCAGCATAGCTGACAATGCCCACTCCAAAATCCTCCACGATGCATGCCAGGGGTTCCATGTAGATGTTAAATAAAGTAGGACTCAAACTAGAGCCCTGTGGAACCCCATGGCAGACACCGCGCGGCGAAGATTTAAAGTGTGGGCAGTGGAGTTGGAACGTTCTGTCAGTAAGGTAGGACTGGAGCCAGGTGAGGTCTAGATCTTTAACTCCCATGTCTGATAGTCGAGACAACAGCGTTGAGTGCAGCACGGTATCAAACGCTGCACTTAGGTCCAGTAGGACCAACGCTGCTGTCTCTCCCTCATCCACCAACTTCCGGATCTGTTCGGTTGAGTACAGAACTGCAGATTCAGTTGAGTGGCCTGATCTAAACCCTGACTGAGAGGGGTGGAGGAGAGATTCTTTCTCCAGAAACTCCATGAGTTGTAAGTTGGCCACCTTTTCTATGATTTTGCCACAGAAAGGGAGAAGCGAGATCAGCCTGAGATTTTGGAGCTGAGATATTGGGATATTTGGCTTCTTTTTTAAGGGTATAACTTGGGCAGATTTCCAGTTTTTCAGGACGTGGCCTTCTTGGAATGATAAGGTGATCATGTTACTAATTTGATCTAGCAATATGTGTTCCATGACCGCTTTACATTGTTCCGGGGGGCAGGCATCCATAGGGGATCCTGAGCCAATTCCATTAATGATTTTTATTAATTCCTGTTTGTTAGGGGTCCTGAAATTGGTGAGGAGAGATTTTGAAGAGAGGGAACCTGGGTTGCAATCATTGTTTATTGTTGTATTAGTGCTACTGGAGAAGGTAGCATAGATTTTTTCAACCTTTTCCACGAAGAAATCTGCTATCTGATCGCATATCTCCGTGGAGTATGTATCTTTGGTATCTAGGCGTGATGGATTGGTAATTTCTCTATAGATACAGAATAGCTCCTTCGTAGGGTTCTTGGATTCCACAATTCTGCTTTTGAAATATACGCTCTTTTCTGCTCTTACCAATTTTTGATATTTTTTCAGTTCGCTTCTATAGTTTTCTTTGAGTTCTGGAGTGTAGTTTTTTCTCCATTTCCGTTCTATGGATTTGCAACGGGCCTTGGCATTTTTGAGTTTTTCTGTGAACCATGGGGCACTTTTAGATTGTCTGGCTGGTGGTTTATTAGTCCATGGAGCAATTGTGTCCAGGGCTTTAGTTAGCCAAGATTCATAATTGTCCCAAACTTCCTGTAGGGAGCTTCCTGTTAGAGGAGGATGTTCAGTTAGTTCATGTAAGAGAAGTTCAGGAGTACATTTTTTAAAATTACGGCGCCTATAAGGTGGCAGTTTAGCATGGGTGTTATTGATATGTTTTCTTGCTATCTTAAACGGCACCATACTGTGGTCCAACCATATTAGTGGGATGGGCGGCAAACTGTTAATGCCTTCCCAGTTGGCAAAAATGGGATCTAATAAATGTCATTGTTGATGAGTGGGCAGAGTGGAGAGGAGTTTAAGATCAACCGAGTTAAAGGCATTCAATAGGAGCTGAGCTTCTTTGGAATGGCTATCCTCTAGATGTATATTGAGGTCGCCAAGGATGATGACATTTTGGTGTCTAATGGCGAGCTGGGTTACAAATTCAATCAGTTGGCTACAAAAGGGCACCGCTGCACCCGGAGGTCTATATATAAGTAAGCCAGTGATTGTGGTGGTAGCATCTAGTTTAATGGTGAATCTGCCACATTCACTGTCAGTGATCTTGAATTCAGTTAAGGTACATTCTAGTTTTTCTTTGCAAATCATTGCCAGTCCCCCCCGTTGTTTTTGACGATCGATTCTTAGAAGGCTATAGTTGTTAGGGATGGCCTCTAAGATATCCGGGGAGGAAGCTTCATCTAGCCATGTTTCTGTAATAAACATTGCGTCAATATCTTCATTAATCAGAATATCGTGGATTTCTGTTTTATGCTTAGGCATAGACCTGCAATTGAGTAATAGCAAATTGAGGTTCATCGTATTGTTAGAAGTCAGGGTTAGCTTGGGGAGAGATTGATGGCATAGGTTACACTGCGCGGGTAGATACTCTGGGGCAATTGAGTGCAAACAGTTATGAGAAAGTGACTCACCCAGTTTTAAGAGGTCAGATTTAGAGTAATGGATGCGAGGTTTCTTAATGTTGAGTGACTCTGTAGGTGCAGAGGAGCGAGGATTATAGAGTCTCGCCCCGCGCCCCGTTCGATCGCGGACGGGCGCAGACAGGCTGGACTCTGGCTTGACTCCGGCGCGCGATCGGCGCGCCCGCAATGCGCGTCCGCTGCGCGGAGCCATGTACGCATGTTTTTATAGCGTCGTCCGAGCGACGTTACCCAGCGAGCCCTCACTAAGATGGCCGCTGTTCTGAAGCACCCAGTCCCCGCAGATGACGGCCCTTAGATCGGCCACACCCACAGAGAAGGTCCGAGCAAGTAGGCTGCCCGATGAATGGGGAAACGAAAAAGGGTCGCTAAGGTACACACACCTTTTTAACTGTGTCCAAGTCAGAGCACTGCTGAAGAAACCCACCTTGGATCCTGAAAATATGGCCAATTACCGACCTAGCTCTTTACTTCCCTGGGTTAGTAAATTACTAGAAAAACATATTAATGTCTCCATTACTCAATTTTTGGAAAATAATCATCTGCTCCATGATTCCCAGGCTGGTTTTCGTCCTAAATTAGGAACTGAGGCCGCCCTTCTGAAGGTGACTGAACTGGCTAGGAAACAGATGGACGAAGGCGGCACCACAGCAATTATGTTGCTTGATCTCAGTGCCGCCTTCGACACTGTCAACACCAGCATCCTCCTTCACCGCCTACACCAAATAGGAATTTCAGGTAAGGCCATTCACTGGTTTCAGTCCTTTCTGGAGAACCGTTCCTTTGAGGTAATAGAGGGCACCACCCACTCAAAAATCTGGCCTCTCGACCAAGGCGTGCCCCAGGGCTCTACCTTGAGCCCTACCCTTTTTAATATTTATATGCAACCTCTCGCTGACATAGTGCATTCGTTCGGTCTAGACATAGTGACCTATGCCGACGATACGCAACTGGTTGTATCTATGAACCAGCCCAATACCTCCCCTCACAATCTTAGTAACTGCTTGACAGCGGTTACCCAGTGGATGACCACCTCGCATCTGAAGCTCAACGGAGAGAAAACTGAGCTAATGATTCTGGGCTATCCTACTATCTCTAGCCGTCTGCTGGATTGGCCCACATGCTTAGGCACCTCACCCCAATCGAAAACCCATATAAAAAGCTTGGGCATTTGGCTGGACGCTAATCTAAACTTCACACAACAAGCAACTATTTTGTCCGCCACTTGCTTTGGTCTTATGCGCATGCTCAGGAAAGTGTTGCCACTTCTTCCCTCCCAAACCCGTAGAATAATGGTGCAAGCCATCATCTTGTCCCGTCTGGACTACGGAAATTCCTTATACCTTGGGGCCCCGGCATCTACAACAAGGAAGCTCCAGGTTACTCAAAATGCGGCAGCCCGCCTTTTGCTGGGCCTTAATCGTCGAGAATCAGGCACAGCGGCTCTCAAAAAACTTCACTGACTCCCTATCAAGGCCAGAGTACTGTTCAAATCTATGTGCATTATGCACAAGGCCATGTGGAAGACCGCACCAGCAATGATCTGTTCTCTAGCAACTCCTTACCTCCCCCATAGAACATTGCGATCTAGCACTGCTTTTCTGGCCACTACCAATAAAATCAAACGAACCAGATGGGGCGGACGCTCTTTCTCCTGGAATGCCGCTAAGGCTTGGAACACCCTGCCCACTACCCTTCGCAGCGAATCTAACCTTCTGGAATTTCGGAAGAAACTGAAAACTCTTCTCTTCATCTAATTTCGGCCTTCCGTTTTCCTTTTCTAGTCTGACAATACTTAGCGCTACGAGGCCCCCGGGTTGTTTGCGCTTAACAAAACACAATTAATACTAATAATAACACATGGAAACTGAAACCTTTGCAGCTATGCAAACCCTTTCAGGGCTTAATAGAGACCTTGTCCGAGAATCACTATCAGTACAGTAATGAGCAGGGGAGCAACTAGACCCAAACTTTGTGGGAGCTAAGACTCCCAGCCACAGCCGCTTTGAGCACTGGTGGTGGTGTTACAACAATCTTTTTTGGTGCTCTCCTTCCATATTTCCTCCTTCTCCATGAATTCCCTCACTACCACTCTCCAACAGTGCACCTAATCTCTCCATAGCCTCTCTGTGACATACATTTAATATTTTTTTAGTGCTACTCATAGTTCACTCACACTAAGTTCTGTGATCTGCATGGTACTCGTTCTTTGCAGCAGGCACATTAACCATCCGTCCTACTTAACGATGAGCCAAAACTACAACTAGAAAAAATTATGAACTCTCGCTAGTAGGAACATTAATCACCAAAGTTATCTTGATATGTTTATTGCTGCCTTAAAACAACCTGTTGCACAAGGACATTGTTGTGCTTTTTAAACCATAAATACATTTTAAACACAGCGCCCACCACCAAAGTCAACCCTAGCTGCGGCTGCACCAGTCGCACCGCCCTAAAGCCCGTCCTGCTCCCAGCAATGGGGCAGGAGAAGCATTTCCAGAGATGGGATGAGAGCTAACCACATACCGATTATATTAGGAAAAAGATCTATGTAAGTGGTGGGGTGCGAGACTTCCCCCAAATATACTCCGTTATATACTGTAAAATTTGATGTGATATATTCAATCATTGATATTGGTGGTCCTTTGCCTCCTGACCGCACACTAACCCTTTTACACTGCTATTACGCACAGTATTAATCTCATAACAGATAATACCAGTCGACAGGAACCATTGTTTCTGAAAGTACTTTACCTACCCTGGTTCCTTGATGAGTAGGGTTCCCCTGTTTTTTGTTCTTGACCCTTGGAGTAACTCAGCATCGTATTGACAGCTGGCATAGAGTTTCAGATATAAGTTAAACTATTGCTATTATGTCATCAATCTGGGATGGAGAGTGGAATAAATAAGTAATGTGCTGCTTCTGAAACAAACTTTCAATCTCGTTATTAGGGTTGCTAGCTGATCGATTTTATACTGTCAACTAAATCCGGTGAACCTCATTTATGAGGCCTTGCGTCAGTTTTGCGCTTCCAATGCGTCACTTTTTGTGACGCATCAGCGGTGTAAAACATGCCTTTTGTTCCGCACTATTTACAAAGTGACGCATCTAAGCAGATGCGTCACTTTGTAAACCCCTGCGCTACAGTCTACCTGCTTCAGGTATAATGTATGCAGGGTTCCCCCGCAAAAAGCCTAGTAGAAGTGACGCAGTGAAAACTATGAGATTTCACGGTGTCACTTCTAGGACACTGTTGCGTGAAAATCTGGCGCCTGCCTCACAGCAGGCGTAAGACTGACGCAGGCCTGAAAGGATGGATTGCTGGACTTGCGTCACATTTGTGACACACTCCAGCGATGCGTTACTTTTGCGCTTACAGATACGTCAGAAATACTGTTGTATCTGTAACTTCTTGCGACATGATGCATCATACATTAAATATGATGCATCAGGTATGTCGTAAGGAGTGCGCACTGAGAAGTGATGCATCGCTGCTTTCACGCAGCGATGCGTCATTTCTTATAAATGAGGCCCGGTATTTTTAGCACTTATTTGTGCATACTTCAAAAATCAATTAAAAATAGCACTTATAAATATGTTTTAGAGCTACATTAATGATTCATGACTAATAATTACTGAAAACAAAGCCAGAAAGGTCAGGTTACAAATGAATACATACCATTTTATTTACAGCCCTATTTATTGTCAAGGGGAGGCCTTTGCAGACTCCTTAAACAAATGGCCGGTATTTTTCTATAAGAAAGATGGCTTCCCTACTCGAGAGGCCTTTTCTAGAAATACATTCACCCACTGTGGCAGTAAAAATAAAATACAAAGAGGAGACGTGATGTCACAGGCTGTCTAACAGGGGCTGTGCGAAGCCATCCTTGGAGCAGGGTTGGCGAGGTAATTTTTTTTTTTTTTTTTTTTTGTATGTTCTTATATAGCTCGACTACCCGGAGGCATCTCGGCGCTTGCCTTGGGAACCCGTCCTGGCTTTTCCCTGTGAGATATCCCCTAACGGGCATCCCCAAGGTGAAAGCCAGGCATCCCGCCGCGGGGGGCCGTTGTGGAGATTAAGCAAGCTTAATGCCCAGAGTTGCAGAGTGTGAACCCATGATTAGGTCAGGCACCGAAGCGAGAATTGTCGAGTCCGTGGACATTTGAGCTCAAGACCCTGCCGCGTCAGGAATTGAACCCTGGTCCCGGGTCTGACCTCTGCTTCAGGGTCTGCCTGCTCTAACCAGTGAGCCACACTTCTCACCGAAGAGGCTTAATGCCGAGGGCGGCCCTCTGTCTGCAGTCAGTAGAACTGCAGTCAATCTTCTGACGGAAATTTCGACTGAGGACATGGTAAAAGAAATATGGTAAATAGATCTACCCATAATGCTTTGCATAGAAGATCAACAGCCGCCACAGCCAATGATAGTTGTCTATAAGATAAGAAAATACTTTTTGTATCTATATTTTCACATATTAGATTGTACTTTTTTTTATACCACGCCTAACATCATTAAATTTAACACCGTCCTATTTGTCTTAAGTAAAATATATTATGTAGAAAGACGAATACCCATATGAATTTACCAATCGATTACATGTTTTCTCCGTATTCAGTCGCACTGCGTGTGGCACTGAAGGAGAAAAGTGCAATTAATTTTTGGAAGGCCTTATTGTTGTATAAGGCCTTAATTTAAGTAACACAATAAGTCTATAAAGTGGACGGTGTTAGGTTGTAGACAGAAACACCGACATGTTCTGTTGTGGTTCATCTATGTTAACTGTAAGTTGCTTTTACCCTCAGTGATAATTATCGCCAGCCCTAGATAATATGCCTCCCAGTTCCTAGCAGCGTGCCTGACTTCTTGTTCTCTGTTTGGCCATGCCAAGTGCATTCGTTTCAGAACCCCTTCCCTAAGTGAACTGAGGAAATGTGCCACTACAAGCTGGGGCAGTGGCGCCGGAGCTCATTAAACCCTGATTGTTTCTGTATTATTACCACAATAAGTCAGGGGGATTTTTTTCTCATTGGCACCAGGACACTTGGTATCCTTGCTACGTTACTGCCCACAAGGGATTTTTTAGACATGTGGGGGCAGATTTACGTTTCCTGGCACATCCCTGCAAATCAACAGGGATGTGCCGTGAAAGATGTGCGACACAAGTTTACCCTTGCACCACCACATATGCTCCGCAGTTACGATGCAGCGCATCATGGCGCAAGGATAAACAGATGTGTGTCGCATCTGCAGGCGTAAGGTTGGCGCAGTGCGGGAGTTGTGTCGCGGGCGCGACTCAATTCCAGCACTGTGCCAACCCGGCCTATCTTCTGCATGGTGCGTCATACCTTACGCCTGCTTCAAGCAGGCGCCAGGTGTTGACGCAGCGGGGGTGGAAAAGTGACTGAGTGAAATCTTATAGATTTCATTCAGGCACTTTTCCGAGGCGTTCCTGCACCTGAAAGCCCACCCTGCACTGGTACGCCCACATGTTTCGCAGGGCTTTACAATGTGACTCATCTCCCTCGCAGTCATTTTGTAAATCTCCCGCAGCATGCCGCTAGCTTCATGCTGCCGCTGCGTCACGGAAGTGACGCAACGGCATCGCAAAGTGGCACATGGGGCTTGTAAATCTGCCCCGTGATGTCATCTGGGTGCCTTTTGTATCCTGTGCCTTCTCCTACCAGTGTTTGAATCCAAACTAAGTCACAATGCACTGCTAAATAAGCCCACAACATAAGTGGGAGATTTACAAGAAAGTGAAGCATCTCTAGAGATACGTCACTTTCCCCGTGCTACTCCGAGGAACACTTGCACCACCATGGATGCGCTGTACAATTCGGCGTACCATGGCGCAGGATTGACAAATCTGTTGGGGCAAAAGTCATGCATTGCTGGAGTCGTGTCGCAAGAACGACGCAACTCCAGCAACGCATTTTGAGGCCTATTCCCACTACACTGCGTCACTCATTTAATTTCATTTAAAATCTTTATTTGATCTATTAAAAAAGATCATAAAAGCACATATGCATCGTATCAATTCTTTACACCTGCTTTAACCAGGTGTAAGGTTTTGACGCAGTGGTGTCATAGAAGTGACGCAGTGAAATCTTGTACATTTCACTGCGTCACTTTTATGAGGCTTTCTTGCTTGGCAACGCACACCCTGCATACATTATACCTGACGCAGGTATAATGTGATGCAGGGCTTGAGTCACGTTGTAAATTGGCCACATTTTATATGCTGCCGCTGCGTCACAAAAGTGACGCAACAGCAGTGCAAAAGTGTCGCAAAGGGCTTGTAAATCTGCCCCTACATGTGTAAACATGCACATTTAAATTTCTTGCATGGTCCGTGGGGTCACCGCCCCTCCCTCACGCCCACCTTTTAACAGTTTGATTTTCTAGTTCTGTTTGGCTACTGACTAAAGGGATATTGGTCAGGCTGCCACATTTGCAGTCTGGTCTCTTTCTCTCCTCATAGTGCAGGAGGAAGGTGGTGCCAATACTGAACATGCACATGATAATTCTGGCCTCCCATCAACAACAGCCTGAGCATGTCCAGGTGAAGCACAGTGACCGTACTGCATGGAGAAACATTGCAGACCTTGTTCAAGTACTTGGGGGCATAATATCAAGGACCGATGTTAAAATTATCGCTGTTTTATCAGAACATGGGCTTCTATGGGAATTAACAAGGGCGTATTATCAAGCCCCTTATCGCCGTTTTATCGGCAGTTTCCTGCTGATAAAATGGCGATAATTTTAACACCAGTCCTTGATAATATGCCCCTTGAAGACATAAGCACACGTCTTTCCTTCACTGGACAAGCAGCAACATTATACATTAGCCCTTCTCTCAAATAGAATACTTTGCTATACAGAGCCTGTGACCCTCTGCTTCTTCACTGGACAAGCGGCAACATTATTCATTAGCCCTTCTCTCAAATAGTTCACTGTGCTGTACACAGCCTGTGACCCTCTGCCACTTGAACCTATAACTCATGCCTGGATGCTCCTCACAGCATGCATTTGCACCTCCTGACCCTCTGCAGTCTGCAGTCTGTGATCTTATTTACCACCTCAATTTATGTCATTCATTCGCACCCTGTGACCGTCTGCAACTCCTCCTCTTTTGTGTAGGGATGTCCCCCTCATCATTCCTAAATAGATGCAGTTGGTCCTTTAACACCGATCGCTAGGGGGGCGTGGCCAGACAGATGGAATGTCGATCAAAATTGTGTTGCAGCATCCCTAGACCTCGGCGAGTTGAAGAACGGCAGTCTTCCCGGTGAAAAACTGTAGAAAACGATCACAGCGAACAGTGAGCCAAGCAGAGTTCCTGACCTAAAGATGGCTGTGCCTGACGAGAGCACGAAAAGCGGCCATGACAATTAAGGTCAATGGAGCCACGTCCGGTGTCAGAAACTGAGCCTCAGCCACGAATCCTGCACCCTGACAAAGCCTGACCGCCCCTGTGGGACCGTAGTATGGCTGGTATCGGTCTGCGGAGCCGGGGGAGGCCGGAGGAAGAGTAGGCATGATGGGGCGGGCTGCGCCGCTCCTGCGCTGAATGGAGTCGGAAGTGCGTGCAGCCCTCCTAGGCCTTGCGCATTACCCAGAACGACCAACGTCACGCTGGAAGACTCCAGGAGAATCGTGGAGCCTAAGTTCGGTGTCCCCAGCAGGCACTGCGTCTTCTGGCGCCACAGAGCCAGCCACGCAGGAGGGAAATCCTGCCCTGCTGGGGAGGTAAGCTGAGCTGTAGCGAGATAGATGGGTGTAGACGCGACGAAGAACTGGGACATGAATGAGCAGCCCGGCTGAGGAGGGGCCTAAGGCCTGATCACAATTCTGGAATCAGCACAGCGACGCAGGCGGACTCCTCCAGGGAGGGGGGGCACCATTGGGGCCCCAAAGGTGAGGAGTGAGACGGCCGAAACACCGGGGGACCAACAAGGCCCGATCAACAGTGGCTAAGTAGTGAAGACACTCAAAATAGAAAAAAACAGGGAAAAAAGCCAAAGATAAGGTGTAAAAAAGGCACAACATCACAGGAGACGAGGAACAAAATAACATA
Organism: Lissotriton vulgaris; assembly: GCF_964263255.1. NCBI lineage: Eukaryota > Metazoa > Chordata > Amphibia > Caudata > Salamandridae > Lissotriton > Lissotriton vulgaris. The sequence continues at coordinate 650,622 of NW_028246972.1, forward strand.
GAACTCCACGAACGCTGATAATATTATGACCTAGGGGCCTTAAAACAGTTGGTGCAAATAAGTGTAGGCAAAACTGGTAGCTGAGCCAAGCGGCACACAGAAGGATCAATTATGGTGTACAGGACGACTGGGGTGCTGAAGAGGATTAAGACCCAGTAATACTTTAGGGAAGAAAGCATTCCTACCTTTGCCCACCTGAAGGCGACAGAATAAGGCCCTATAAACTGAAGGGCAACAACACCAAGGAGGCAAAGAGACACTAGATATAGGGGCTGCCATCCAGTCAGGTTCGGGAGCCCCCTTCAATTTTAGGAGGTCTGATAGACACAAAGCGACTGGAGCAGCGGTGGTCAGAGATCAACCTGGAAGACCGGGGCCAAGAGATATAGGGCCTCATTTATGAGGTCCCTTGCGCCATCGGAACGTCACTTTTTGTGACGTTCCGTGGCGCAGAAGCCTGCGTGATATTTATCAGGCAACACTAAGCCACTTTTTTTGGCTTAATTCTGCCTGATAAATATCAGTTCCTTTAACACAGTGTTCTGCGTTAAAGGGGCGTGCAATGGGTGTTGCTGGGGCATTCCTAGCAACACCCATGGCCTTTTGACACTGCCCCAGATTTATGAGAAATTGTAAATCTGAGGCAGGGCCAAAAGCTTACGTCTCCCGAGGGGAGGCGCAATGGGGAGAAATAGTTTTTCCTTTTTCTATGTGTGCTGCATTCTGCAACACACGTAGACAGAGGAAAAGCCTCTTGTGATTATTTTGGTTAAAAAAAAGTCATCCCCATAATGTAGGCACCCTTGCACCATTGTGCAAAGGTGTCTGCGCTGGCGCCCGCAGCCCATTGTGCGCTGGCGCAGGGGAAAAGGACAGGAATGCGATATCTTATAGATAAGGCGCATTCCTGCCTTTTTCTTTTGCCGTAGGGAAGCGCAGCAGGAGGGCCTGCTGCACTTCCCTATGGCAAAACCTCATAGATGAGGCCCATATAGACTAAAGGATAGAACTGGAGTGGCTTCCCACGTAGCACCCACGCCAATTGAGAATAAGTGCCTAACAAGAAATAAACAAAGCGATTAGCACAAGCTAGACTACGGTAAAAGATAAGCCGTTGAGAGGAGAACAGACCAACAAAATAGGGCAATACACAGTGCTGGGTCCAGCAGCAACAGACCAGCCCATAAGAGACCCTGAAAGTGTGACCAGCCAAGGAGCTATGGCACAAGACAAGGCGGATATATTGGGGTCCATTAGAGACTCCCGGGTGGCGCTAGAGTCAAAGATGGACACAATGGCGATGGACATAAACCACCTATGCCTAGATCTGTGAAAGGTGGCGGAAAGAGTCACAAATACTGAGGAATAAGTGTTGACACTGCAGGAAGAAGTTGAGTGTCTCTGTACGACAGTAACCTTGTTACAAGAGCAGTCAAATCTAGTAGAGGATGCCGAAGGGCGATCAAGAAGAAACAACCTTAGATTTGCAGGATTTTCAGAGCAAGCAGAAGGGCCGGCAGCATATATATTTTTGGAAAAGTGGATTGGATCGGCCTTTAACAATATGAGACTCTTTAAATTTGTTGCTATTGAAAGAGGCCACGTGCACCTGGCCCCCCACTGAGCCCGGGATCACCGCTTTAAGCCCTGATTGCACGTCTGTTTAACAATAGAGGCAGAGATATAATAATGCAGCATATCCATGAAAATGGTCCGCCTAAAAACTTAAGATCACAACATCCACATTTACCCTTACTACACAAGAAAAGTACATTATCTTAGAAACTGATTTTTGGGAGTCAAGCGACCACTAAGAAATCTTAATTATTTAATATAGCTTGATAATTCCAGCAAGACACCGAGTGCAATTTGGGGACAGCAAAACACACAAGATGATGGACGGCATGTTGCACAATGGCAAAACATTCACCCCCAGTCACAGATCTGGGTTTAATCCATTGTCATTTTGCTCATCAAGCCACCCCAGTTCAGACATGGCCATATGCAAATCAGTCTTGACCCTGTGCCTCATGGGAACAGTCCAGACTGAACTGCCAAGCCATGTTTCTCTGGACCGGAATCAAGCATCCTAGGACCGTTTTCTGGATATCTACCGTCTTCAGCCAGGATGGGGAAGATCCTTTATGACGCGGATGTTACCCCGCAGTACAGTTACAACGTGTATTTTAGAACGCAAGTCGTAACCACGACTTGCGCTGGAGGGCGCTCAAGGACAAGGAATAGTAGATTTACTATTCCAACACCTTCCCTCCTGTACGTAGGCTGGTGTTGGAATAATAAATTAAACTATCCCGCACCCCTACAGCGCAAGTCGTGGTAACGACTTGCGTTGTTAAATACCCGTTGTAACGGTACGCATGGTAATACCACGCATCGTAACAACGTACATCCGCCAGGATAGCTTGACTCCAGTGGCATAATGAGCACGGGACCCACATCTGGGCATACCCTTCCCACATAGGGTGAACAGCAAAACACACAAGATGATGGATGGAATGTTGCACAATAGCAAAACATTCATCCCCAGTCTCAGATCTGGGTTTAATCCATCGTTATTTTGCTCACCAAGCCACCCCAGTTCAGACATGGCAATATGCAAATCAATCTTGACCCTGTGCCTCATGAGAACAGTCTAGACCGAACTGCCAAGCCATGTTTCCCTGGACCGGAATCAAGCATCCTAGGACCGGTTTCTGGCTATCAGCCGTTGTTAGACCTGACATCATTGGTGTGAGTCTCCCCTCCATTTTGACGGATTGCCTCCTCTGTTTTGATATGTTTTTGCTGGATTTATGCTTTGGGCACTGTGCCACTGCTAATCAGTGCTACAGGGCAAGTGCTCCCCATGTTAAATTGATATACAAATTGGATTCCATGATTGGGTTATTTGATTTATCTGTCAGCCCTTAGTACAGTGCACCATGTGTGCCCAGGGCTTTTAAATCAAAAGCTGCTGGTGGGCTTGCAGCAGTGGTTGTGCCACCCGCAGAAGCAGCTTGTAAAGTGTATCTCAGGCCTGTCATTGCAAGGCCTGTGTGCAGTCTAGCACTGCCATGTCGACTTGGCCAAGTGCCCTCACTTGACAGTCCCTAAAATACCCTTTGCTTCATATTAGACACCCCTATGGTAGGACCAAGGGCAGGGTGCATTGTTAGTATAAAGTAGGACATGCTCTGATGTGTGTAGCATGTCCTAATAGTGAATTACATCCATTTTCGTTTTTCACTATTGAAGGCTGCTAGACCTGTCAGCCCTTTGGGTGGTCCCTCCTAATATTTTTATCCTCTTTTTGTCTTCTGAATTTTTTTTTTGTGTGTCCACTACAAATTATTGGTGTTGACCCTAGGTCTCTGGACGCCCATGGTTACTCATTAACAATGTGGCGTAAGGGCTCCTCTAAAATGGAGGGAGAGTACGGCAAACACAAAATGGTGGCCTGTCCAAATCACCTCATGACCTGGGGTCATAGGGAGGCATTGAGGTGTTCCAGAACTTTCTGGTCCACTCTGGAGTCACTGGCCTCAGGCTATAAAAGGTGGAATGTTGGGCGGCCATTTTATCAGTATGAGGGGAGTGAGACTGGTCAGGAGTTAAGGCTGCCTGTGGGGAGGATGGTGCACTAAGGGGGAGTCTGTCTGTCTCTAGACTTGCTAGCCTTCTGTGCTGACGCTACCCCCTGCTGGTTGATCAAGCCCTGACAATACCCACTTCCTTGGGGCCACTTTATCCCTAGATCTCCCCCTTAGGGAAGCTCTGGTTTTTATCCTGTAGAGCGGAGGACAGCTGACCAGGAAGTTGAGGGGTGCGAGCTATTGATGCTGACAAGGGCTCCTGACCACCGTCCTGGCCCTCCTTAACCTTGCTGCTGCCCGGAGTCTGGGTAAGCCAAGACTTTCTAGCTGTCCCGCCAAATAACCACCTGAACCATCTCCTCAGAACGTAGAGCAGGATAAATCACCGCCACTGCCCTAGGTTCATTGGCCCACCGCAAACCTCACCTTATTGCTGCTGGCCCGCTAAAATCCCTGCCGCTGGGTTGCTGCCTCAGGCTTGGGGCTGATAGTGAATGCGGTCCCCCACTGAGGAGATCCAGGGGTGAGGGGGGGCCGGTGTTGGCAAGCAGATTGGTGGTGTTGTAAAGAGGCAATGGCGGAGTGGAGGTGGCGGCGCGGAAGCCTGTGTGAGCGCTGAGGAAGACAGTGTCCGGTAGAAGGGGGCGGGATCAGAGGAGGCGGGCCCGGGCTAAGTTCCCTCCCTCTCTGAAGAGTGAGAGGGCGGGAGCCATCTAGAATGCCCGGGAGTGACGCTGAGAAGCCCCGACTCAGACCAGCTGCTGGGAGGCTGCTCGCGTAACAGGGCAGACGCTGGCATCGTGGCAGCCTAATCGCGATGGTTGCAGGAAGTGGCTGAATAGTCTGGCCGGGGCACAGAACTGACAAAAAACCCGGTAAGATCCCTGGAGTGCGTGTGGGGCCTCAGGTGGTGAAAAAGGGTCCCACTACTACCTCCAACACTTGATTGGGAACCGCTGGAAGTAGCGGGAAGAAGGGGAGGGGGAGTAATTGAGACAGCACTACTCCCTCACACAATTTCCCAAGGGAGGGACTTATCAGAAGAGGGAACTTAACCGCAGGAAATTAACGTTGACTGAAATTGCTGAGACTCTAAGGGCACTGCCAATGATTAAAAGACAACAGTCTGCTTGAACTTACTGCTTCTGAATGTTCCCCTCCCAGAACAGTTAATTGCTCATTTGTCTGGTAAATCGATCTGATCTAGACCTGTGTCTCAATTAATGGAATCTAATGCTTGTGGCCTAGTTGTGGTGGAAGAATATAGTAGTACTGCCTAGAGCCTTCCTCTTTTACTGATATATTGCAGGGAGACATTAACTGAGTTAAACTTTCACCGCTAGCCTGCTCTATAATGCTCTGACTAAGTAAGATTTGCCGGGGAAGCGAAATCTTATGTCACAGTTTATGTTTACAAAAGCAAGAAACCCAAATAAAATGTCTGAAATGTGAATTAATTGTTGGTGATGCAACTGAGAAACAAACATAAAGGAAATATAAAGCTTTTCTACCTTTTCTAACTACGGTGTGGTGTCAAAGCACAACACAATTGCCTTGGAGTTAGGCCTTACCACTCTGTGCTAAGCTACCCTAGGTAGACCGGAGACCCCGGGTCCAACAAAGGCTACCTGTTCTCATAGGCTAGAATGGGCAGTTAGATTACTACATTCTTATAATCCTAACTGAGTCAGGGAACATGGTAGAAATTTGAATTTAGTGTGCCTGAACTCAGAATAATAAAGTACATCTTTTAGTAAAGTTTATGTTAGTATTCTGTGTTTGCAAATACCACTTTTAGAAAGCAGGTATTTGCTTGCCTAACCATTTGAGCCTGCCTCTGCTGGGTTGTGTATTCCTTATCTGGGTTTGTGTGTGACAGGGCTGCGGAATTCCAGGAGACAGGCTGGGGCAGCCCAGTGGTGAATAGAGAAATCTGCATCTAGATGGGAGGGAGGAGTTACCCCTGGGACCTGAAAAGGGCTGGGCCTTCCCTCTTCAATGCGGCTCCACCCCCTGTGGCTTGTCTGATGTCTCTGGCCTGCACTGTGAAAGGAGAGGAGGAATCATGTCAACAGAGTGCTCCAGAGCTGTATCTTCCCTCCCCTGTGCTGGCTCCACCTCCTGTGGGGGGGCTGATGTCTCTGCCCTGCACAGTTAAAGGAAGAAGAGAGTCATGTGAACAAAGTGCTCAGGAACTGGTTTGGACTAGGCAGAGGCCTCTCTGCCTTCAGAGAACAAAGGATTTTGGGGTATAAATATTGGGACCCTGAACCCAAGAAATTAGATCACTTCTGGAACAAGAAACCTTTCTGCCAAGGAGAAGAACCAAGAAAGCTGGAGGAGTTTGGACTGCCCCTCTGACAGTGTGCTGTTTGCTGGGTTGGCCTTCAGTGGTTGCTTCATTGCCAAGGGACAGGAGAAGGAACTTTGTAAGGATTTTCATCTATAGAATATTCTCCAAGGGCTTGAACTGTGCTTGCCTCCTGCAGAAGTCTCAGGGACAAAAGACTTCACCTCCAGCTCCCTCCTGAATTTCCTTGCTGGGAATTCTGACTCCAGTAACTTGCGTGCCGCTGGAAGCTGGAAGCGCGACGCATCGAGAAGAAGCGTGTCGCCACCGCAGCTGAAATCATCGCAACGCCGGAGAAGCAAGCCTTCCCTGCATCTCCCTTTAAGCGTGTGTTCATCGAATCTGCCTGCTGTCGCATCACCGGAGAAGCGTGACGCCATAGAGAGAGTCGCCATCGCATCACTGGAGAAGCGTGTCGCAGGGCCTGTCACGGCTCCAAAGTACAGCGTCGTCGCAAGGCTGCCAGGGTGTCATCGCATCGTCATCGCATCGCCGGATCAAGGGCGCCATCTTTTCGCATCGCAACTGGATCTTCGCATCGCGTCAAGGTGCCATCTTGCGCACCGCAACGGTTCCGCAGCCGAGAATCTACGCATCACCTCCGTACTGGTAATGCTCACGACGAGTCCCCTACTCTGCGCAAACATTGAGGAAGGACACAACCATTCCCCCGGGTCACAGAACCGACGCATCTCTCCTTTTGCAAGCCTTTTGTTCACTTTGCGTTACGCATCCAGGTACTTTGTTGAGAACTTTGTCGCATTTACCAAAAACTTGAACTAAGAGACTTTAATCATATTTTAAGTAATCTTAAGCGTAGTATTGTAGATTTTTGTCGTTTGTGGTCTTGTGTTAAGTCTATATAAAGAATTCTTATTTTTATAAAACCTGTGTTGTGTCCATCTGTAGTGTTTTCACTGTATTACTGTGTATATTCACAAATGCTTAACACACTGCCTCTGAGATAAGCCGGTCTGCTTGTGCCAAGCTACCAAGGGGGTGAGCAGGGGTTATTAAGGAGTGTAATCCCCTTATCCTGACTTAGAAGTAAGGGTCCCTATTTGGACAGAGGTGATAACCAATGCCAACTAGAGACCCCCAGATCTAACATTGGTGGTCAGCGGTGAGGATTTGGACTTTGCATTTGTGTTCCATATACAGTGATTGGTGTACACTACTAGTGAGTGCAGACCAAACGCGACCACATACTTTTTTTTAGAATACTTTTTCCTTGGACTGTTAGTTTTTCCTGAAAACTCCCAATTCTTACTACCATGAGTAAGCCAGCATCTGTTGCATCTGTGGATCCTGATTTTGAGGAAGAGAGGTTGGAAACCTACACTGTGAAACAGTTCAAGTATCTCTGCAGGAAATTGAAAGTTGCCACACCAGGCATTTCTAAAAAGGAAGGCTTCCAAAAGGCGCTGAGAGCCTGGGTAGAAGCAAGAAATGCCCCTGATCTTGTGGTGGAGCCTGTTGGGGATGCAAATGAGAAAATTGATGGGCCAGAGTTTCCAGCCAGGGGAGGGGTGCTGTCCCCACCAGGCAGCAGCATCTCTTCCAAAGACCTGTCCCCCAGAGAGTTGGAAGACAGGGAGAGAAATAGGGCACACAAGCTGGAGATGGCTAAGCTTAAAATGGAGAGTCAGATGGAAACAGAGAATAACAGGTTGTCTTTGGAAAGAGAGAGAATGAGAATGGAGCATGAGAGAATGTTGAGGGAATTAGAAATCATGGGCAAAGGATTAGAAATGAATCCCTCTGGTGGCAGCGCACCATCCGTGCCTTCAGAAGGCAGGGTACATATTCCCAAGGATGTCATCAAAGATTTTCACAAAGGCGAAGATATTGGTCAGTGGTTTGCAGCCTATTAGATAGCAATGTTGGCCCACCGGGTCCTTGAGAAGGATTGGGGAGCGGGGTTGTGGGGCCGCTTTCTGACTGAGGGGAGAGATACTTTGTTAGACCTACCCGGTGAGCATAGGATGTCTTATCACCACATGAAGGAAGCATTGATGACAAGGTATGGGTTAATTCCAGAGCTCTATAGACAGAGGTTCAGGAATTGTAAGAAACTGAAGGGAACCACTTGGGTAGAATATGTGTCTTTCTTTTGCAGAGCTATGGATGGTTGGGTGCAAGGTAGCAATGTTGATCATTTTCAAGCGCTCTATGATTTGATTGCTAGGGAGCACTTGTCTGCTAATTATTTTCCAGAGCTACGCCAGCACCTTATTGATTGCAAGTTGACTAATACTAGAAAGCTTGCTGAAGAGGCGGACCACTGGGTCAGTACCAGGGTCCACAAGGGTCTTGTGGGAGACTCTGCCAAAGGTGGGTAGGGTCCCCAGCAGAAGAGTGGTGGGAACAAGGGTAAACAGAGGGAGTTCCAAAAAGGTCCCCAAAGTAATTCCCAAGGGAACCAAGGTAAGGGTTCCCATCCTTCCCCTGAAAAGAAGTCAGGAACCCGACAGGCAAACCTGTTTATAGGGGGCCTGTGACCTGCTTTCAGAGTTAGCCACCCGTGCACCACCCTGCAGGGTCGGATTGGGATCACAATTCGGCCCGGGCACTGACGAAAAAAGTGGCCCACATTCAAGAGGCGTGGCCCATATTTAAGGGGCGTGGCCCACATTCAAGGGGTGTGCCCTTTCATGAAACACCATTTGCACAGACAAGGAATGAAAGTGGGAGGATACTGTTCTTGCACAGGACACAGGGTCAAGGTGACAATGGCCTACATGCTGAGCAACTACAAAAAAATAACAAGGCCCCTTTTTGTCACAAAATTATTCCAGCCCTCCAGCACAGGAGGACCTGAAAAGCAGCAAAGCCCCTGCTATTACTAACCTACTTAGCCCTCCCGAGACCTTCAGCTCAGGAGCACATGAACAGAGGTAAGGCCCCTGCAATTGTAAATTAATCAACCCTCCAGGCCTTGGGAAAATGTCCTGGCAGGGGAGCACAAAACACAGCTTTCTGGGTCATCCAAGGTAGCCAGGTAGCCAGGGGAGGCTGAGGTGAAGCTGGTGCATGGGAAGTGCCTTCCCAGTGTGTTCTGGCAGTTTGAGTATTTACAATTTACTGTAGTATTACCCTTGTACCTGTGTTTGGTACCCTTTTGTAACTTGCACACGTCACTTTTCTCTGGTATCACACTGTATGCTACCTCTCACTTTTGTTTGCTTTAGATACTTGCACAAGTGCCACCATTGCCTACGTAACGTTTGTTCTTGTGCTGGAGTGTCTGCCATTAATTGCAGTATTATACCTCTACTTGTACTTTATACGCTTTTGTAACCTGCACACATATCACTTTTTCCTCCTGTAATGTATCGTTTGCTCCTCTTGTATTTTGGTTGCTCACTATTGTCACTTTTGATTCATGTAACTTAACGTTTGCTTTTGTAATTTGTCCACTTATAATTTTCTCCTCATGTATTATTGCTGTTCCTAGTGTCAAGCGCTCTGACACCTTCGGGTAAAGTCCGCGCTATATAAAATCTCATAAATAAATAAATAAAACAAAAAAATTCCAAACATCACCAGGCCCCCACAGCAAGACCCATTCTTCCTCGCCCACTATGCCCTGAATCTGAAGGGCTGTGGGCGAGGTGTTAAGACTAACACCGTTTCTGGGCTGCATGGGCACCAGGGGGCCGAGGTGCAAATGGCTCAAAGGCCCGAGAAACACCTGGCCCCCAGGGAGGCTGATTCTTGCAAGCAATCACCCCTCCCCAGCCCAGCCTCAGCTTGATTGCTTGGCAGGGCAGGGGTGAAGGAGAGGCCACAGCTGACAACCGCTGTCCGGCCGCACAGCGAGGCTTCTTTCATTTTCTCTGTCTGTCTCCGTGCACTCTGTGGGCCGTTTTTTTTTCTCCCCTTTCCTAATCCACTCTCTGTGGACTGGGACAGGGGAGAAAAAAAACGGCCCACAGAGGGCACTGAGGCACCGGCCCTTCGGCCCATGCCCGAATGCCCGCCTTGCCAATCCGCCCCTGCCACCCTGTCAGATGGCCAGTGTAGCCCTGGGTAGGGAGGAGATAGGTGCTCAAGGTGGGTGGGGTCCCGCAGAAATGTCCCTTGTCTCATTAGGAGACTTTGAGATGGTCCCTAAAACTCAGCTGCCTGAGAACACTAAAAAATACAGGCAGTGGGTGACCATCAATGGCCATAGAGTGGAGGCTCTCAGAGACACAGGAGCAAGTGGGACAGCTGTCAAGTGTCACTTCATCTCTGAAGAGCAGGTAGTCCCCAATGCATTCTTCCTAGTTGTTGCAGCTGACATCACAGAGAGCCATTGCAAGGTGGCTCAAGTTCCCTTTGAGTGCGGGGTGGGGGGAGTCTCTGGTACTCTTCAAGTTGCTGTGAGGCCATCCATGCCTGTTGACTGTCTGTTAGGCAATGACTTAGAAAGCTCCCCTTGGGTTAAGGTGGAGAGGAAGGCGCATTTGGAGATGTTGAGTCTGCCTGAGTGGGCATGTGTGACCACTCGGTCTATGGCAGCTAAGGGTGTCCAAGAGACCCTGGAGCCTGACAGTATGGCCCAGGGACCAGCCTTAAAGAGAAGAGGTAGGGGGTGTGGGAAACGAGCCTCCATTGTTCCCACGGTCCAGGAGGAGGCAGACCTTGAGGGGGATACCCTGGAACCTACAGGGGAGCAAGTTTCTGAACTGGGGAACCTTCCTGAGCTGACCCATTAGCAGCAAGAAGGGGGTTCTCCAGGGAGGAATTTTGTGAAGAGCAGCAGAAGTGCCCTTCTCTTGTGGGTTTGAGGCAATAGGCCACAAACCAGGCAGCAGGTGATCAGTCTGGATCACCTTGGATCTACAGGGAGAATGGTCTCCTGTATAGTGAGCCCACGGTTGCCGAGCCTGGGTCAGCCCGTGTGCTGGGGGTACCCCAGCACTTCAGACCCTTCCTACTGCGATTGGCTCATGATGTTCCTTTAGCTAGTCATATGGGGCAGAACAAGACCTTTAAAAGGCTTGTCTCCCACTTTTATATAGTTCAGATACTCATTGTAGGCCCTGTCAAACTTGCCAGGCAAGTCAGAAAAGTGGAAGGAGGAACTAGGCCCCTCTCCAACCTTTCCCTGTAGTCAGTACCCCCTTTGAACGGGTGGGGATTGATATTGTGGGGCCACTGGACCCCAAGACAGCCATGGGCAACAGGTTTATCCTGGTCTTGGTGGACTATGCCACCCTGTACCCGGAAGCCATTACGCTCAGGACAGTGACGGCCCCAGTGGTGGGACGTGCACTGATGGGGATCTTTTCCCTTGTGGGGTTCCCCAGAGAGGTTGTTTCTGACCGAGGTACAAACTTAATTTCCAATTATATGAAGTCTCTGTGGAAGGAGTGCGGTGTTACCTATAAGTTCACCACTTCTTACCACCCACAAGGAAATGGGTTGGTTGAAAGAAGGGGGAAGTGGGACGTCATCTTGCCATGCCTTCTGTTTGCATACCATGAGGTGCCACAAAAGTCTCTTGGGTTCAGCCCCTTTGAGCTTTTGTATGGTCACCCTGTAAGAGGACCTTTGAGTCTGGTCAAGGAAGGCTGGAAGCAATCTCCCAGGAAACCTCCCCAGGATGTGTATAGTTACATGCTGGCCTTCAGGAACCAGACTTGGCGTTTCAGGGATCTCGCTCAGGTGAATCTGGAATCCAGCCAAGAGGAAATTAAGCGCTGGTACGATCAGAATGCCACTCTGATTGAGTTTCAACCTGGACAGAAAGTTTGGGTCATGGCCCGTGTGGAGCCTTGTGCACTCCAGGAGGGGTGGACCGGTCCATGTGAGGTGGAGGAGCGCAAGAGTGATGTCACCTACTTGGTGAACTTGCGGTCTCCCAGGAACCCCTTGCAGGTCCTGCATGTTAACCGCCTGAAGCCCCACTTAGAAAGGTCCGAAGTGGGCATGCTCCTAGCGACAGATGATGGAATGGAGGAGGAGACCGAGCCTCTTCCTGACCTCCTGTCTGCAACAGAGCAAGATAGGTCAGTGGATGGTGTCAGCCTCTCTGCCACACTGACCCCTGATCCGCAGCAAGATTGTCGCCAGCTGTTGGGGCAATTCTCTGATCTATTTTCTAAACAGACAAAGGAAGGCAGTAAGGATTTGAAGGTTGCACTACCCCCAATATACACAAAAGTCAATGCAAAATCTTATTTGCCAAAGTTGCCCACCTCTTAGGTCCACTGCCTAAGGACCTCAATTTTACAAGAAAGAACAGAGAGGCAACAAACAATCAAGTACGGTACATCAAAATAATTTTTTTCAAGAGAAATGTTCATAAGCGTTCACAAAAGAGTAATATTCCTTCATTGATGTTCTTCAGATATTTTTACTGCAATCTTCATAAAGTATCTTGAGATCAATACAGCCAATACGTTTTTCCCAGATCGGGCTTCCCAGGGCAGATTATTTATAAACGCCGAAAGCACGAAGGTGTAAGTAGGTCTCTGGTTCAGAGTTTCAAACTGTCTGCAAATTATGGTATCCAAGTGCTTCCTATTCTCACTACGAACAGCAGTGTACGCTGAGCTAATAAGTCTTTCGTGGAAGTGGAGCTTCAGAGAAAAGAAGCCTTCAGTGGGTATAGTCGTTCTGACTTGATAAGAGATTTCAGTGAACTACCGCTATGATATGTGTCCCTAGATATTACGTATTTCAATGAGTATGCTGCTCCTACATCCGGCACCCGGTCCCGTTTCTCGTCATCGTCCATGTCCGAAAAAAACGCGCCAACTTCAGAGAGCATGTCAAGCAAGCTGTTTTACCAATTATAATGCCTTGAATACCAAATGAAAGGACACCACACAAGGTATATCTAAAATATATATGTATTTATTTCTTGTGTGGTGTCCTTTCAATTGGTATTCAAGGGATTATAATTGGTAAAACAGCTTGCTTGACATGCTCTCTGAAGTGTTAGCCTAAGACTGCTGGTCCATGCTACCACTAGGATAGCTTGTCTATAAGGTTGACTTTACAACCACCATCAATAAGGGTCGTTTAGACTGGTGCAAGGGGCCCACTAGAATAGTGGATATCATATGCCAGGCTAACTTCTCACATTGGTGGCAGCGGTGGGATGAATGGAAAGATGCTTTTCCAGACACTACCTGGGGCACACAAGGTGCTTCATGCATAGCCCGGTTCAAACCAGTTGCTGTGGCAATCCAGCCCGCTCTGGGGCAAAAATGGACAAAGGGAAAGGGGTGTAACCACCCCCTTCTCAGGTCCACCCATAGGAGGGACTTAGTAGGTAATCCAGCCCATTTATTTAGTATAAAGATAGGTGCTGTGTCCCCAGGACTTTAGATAATCCTGGAATGAAACTCTGATACGAAACTCTTGGACCTTCGACGTTCTATACCGACTAGAATACTGAAGACATCTCCCTTGTGGTCAAGGAGTGACCACCCTGTGCAAACAGGCACCACCAGTAACTTGCCGGTCTGCTTTGTCGATGCTCTCGCCGGAACCCGAAGACTCAGCGACACAGGAACTGGACTCTCTGACTCCGACCCACATCCACAGCAAAGCTGAGACCCATGGCAGACACGAGAGACGTGGGACTGGACATCCTGCATTTTCCTAACAGTGCAAATACAGAGGCACCCTCACAGTTGTGCATTGGGGTATGAGAAGCCCCAGACCCGAGCGCCATTTGCACTGAAGCTCAGCACTCCCCACTCCACGAGTGCCGCGTGGGGCCCGCTCTTGCATTTCAGCTCAATGCATCTTCCCGGTTGCTAGCCCGCTGGCTAAGTAGCCCTCTAAAGACTTTCTTTTAAAACCAAACTGCTTTCCTGATTGCTCTAGGCTTGCTCGAGCTTCCCTGCAAAGGAGAAGCTCACCAGACCTTGCTGGTCTGCTACAAAGCACAGCCAATCTTCACTTCCTGCGTGGATTGCGTTTACCAAGGATTGTTGGGTCCAGTCCGGATACCGACGCCGCAGTCAACTAGATCCTTTATGGAACAGTTCGAATCAAGCTCCTGGTTGTTGTCAACACCTCCTTGTCCTCGTGGCTGCAGAGACAAGCTTCACCTCTTCACCTGAAATCACCTCGACATCTCCTGGTTCCTTCCTGGTTACTTCCTGGTCACTGGCTAGTGACCCAGACTCTGTCCCCTCTGCTTTCAGGTTCTTCTCATCCTCGATCCACCCTTGGATCCACCCGGACACTTTTCCTCTGGTCACCTGCAGCACTTCTTTGCAGATCTCCATAGAAAACCTTGACAAAACCTGACACGAAAAGACAGCTATGCACCCGGCTTCCCTGGGTGAGGTAACTCGAGTACTCCGGTGCTCCCATGGGTCTTGACTCTCGAAGTGTCCTAGTTTAAAGGGGTTTTACCATAGTCCATCCGGAAGTGTCTTAAAACTGTACTTTGTAACTCTTTAGTTCTCAATTATAAGTCAATGGTAACTCGCGACTGTGTTTAAATCCTGCATGCGTCTCCCGTGGGTCTCCTACTTCCTATCCTTTGGTTGTCTAGTGCAGCCCCAGCGATTCTCTAGGCCCTAGGCCTATTCACTATTTCTGAAGTGGTCCTTATACCACTTACTTAGTATATGGTTTGTGAGGCCCCTAGGGCATAACAGTATTTGTGCAACTTATAGTATGCTAATTGAGTAACCTGTGATGTAGTTCGATCTCTGACCTCATAAAGAGTGCAGAGGGGTTGTGTTAGAAATAAATACATATATATTTGATAAATACCTCGTGTGGTGTCCTTTCATTTTGTATTCCAGGGATTATAATTGGTAAAACAGCTTGCTTTACATGCTCTCTGAAGTTTTAGCCTAAGACTGCTGGTCCCTGCTACCACTAGGATAGTTTGTCTATAAGGTTGACTTTACAACCTTCATCAATAAGGGTCGTTTAGACTGGTGCAAGGTGCCCACTAGAATAGTGGACATCATATGCCAGGCCAACTTCTCACAGATGGGAATATATTTGGCAAGTACTCCAAAAAATGGGCTTGGGATCGCGGTTTGTAAAATGGGTCAAATTACTCTATACAAAGCCAGTGGCAAGGGTCCGTATGGGGCGGATGGTAGAAAGTTGCACAGAGGGACGTGGCAAGGATGACCGCTCTCACCTTTATTATTTGCCTTAGCAATGAAACCTTTAGCATGCCAGCTGAGATCAGTGGTGAACTGGCATGGCATAACGATTGGACAAACAGAGCATATAGTGTCATTATATGCAAACGACGCATTAGTGTACCTGAGCCACCCGGCTCATTCTACCTTAATTCTACTTCAGTCCCTAGAAAAATTTGCTGTAGCCTCAGGCCTAGGCATTAATACATCCAAATCACAGCTATATCCAGTAGGGAAAGTCAAGGGAGGGGAAGTGTTCCGCGGTTGGAGAACACATGGGAACTAGAATTAGTCCGATATCTAGGAATAAACGTTGCCAGAGAGAAAGACATTTTTTACGAACAAAATATGGGAAGGATAGTCAAGGGATTGCAAGGGAGTGAGCACTTCTGGAATACATTGAAATTGTCTTTGATGGGAAAAGTAGCACTGATAAAAATGGTGGTACTGCCTAGGTGCCTTTATGTTATGCAGGGGTCGTTTTACGAAATTCCACATAAAGTATTCATAGAACTGGTTGTTCTCCTTACACAGTTATGGAATCCGAAACACTGGAGGTAATAAAACAGTGGTCGGATAAGAGAGGGCTGGAATCCCAGATCTGGAACTAATCTATCTGGCGTCACAACCACAACATGCCATATCATGGCTAGATATGTACCCCTCCTGGGAAAGAACTCTACTCGCAGTTTAACCCTGGGTGGCCAACTACGCTACGCTCACGTAGTTTTCGTAGTTTGTGCTACTTCGCGATATGCGAATTGCACATAGCACAGTGCAAAAGCGTTTAGCATAGCGTAGTTGGCATTTCTTACTCGCTCGCAGTCCTCAACATCAAGTTGGCGACTGCGAGCAAGCAAAATGACATCCCAGCGAGACTATTTCCTCATTCGTGATCAGCAACATCAAGTTGGCGATCGCGAGCGTGGAAAATAAACCTCCCAGTGAGATTCTCAATGCGGGAATGTCAGGCTTCTCATTGTGAGTGGTCACGTATGCTCGCGACCGCTCACAATGAGATACTGCCAGTCCGCATTGAGAAAGCTGCTGCTCGAGTAAAAATATACTCGAGCGGCAGAAAACGACAGCTCGCACTGTGCAAGATGCCGTTATTATTGATTGCACAGTGCAGACAAGCATCCGGCACTGTGCAATCATCGCGAACAGTGCACTATGCAGTTCGCGTAGTGCTACGTGTATTTCATGTAGTGCGAATTGCACTTTGCGTAGCTACGCTTAGCGCTGCTACGCAAACTACCCCTAGGGAACCTACAGCAGGCAGCAGCTGGGAGCTCTCCTCCTGAAAGAAAGGAGACTACAAGGAACATAACCCCCCTTGATCCGCTTAATGGCCGTACTATGGAATTGGACAGTAAAAATTAATATTAAGAGAGAGCTCATTGACATCTGGATTATACCACAGTTTGCCCACGTAGAACAGGCAATGACGATCGAGAAATCAAAGGAGGGGAGCTGTCTGATGCTGTCAGATTTTTACCCAGAAAATAGGGTAATTGCTTACCCCGATGCGGTACATACATTCGAACCAGGAGCTGGGCAATTTTTACAGTATGCAAAGATGGCAGCCACAGCCCGGAATCTTTGGGTGACATTCCCTGAAGGCCTGGAACACTTACAAATTTTGATCACTATAATTACAGTGGCGGGTGGGCAAAGGTTTGTAACCCACCTATTTAGGGGTTGAGGGAAGATAAAAGAGGCAAGCCCCTTAAGATTGAGGAGAGGTGGCAGGAGGCCAGTGATAAACAGCCAGCAGACAGATGGAAAAAAATACATGAAGAAGTCCGTAGAGTATCGGTATGTGCCAGGTTTAAGCAAATACAATACAATATTGTTCAAACCACATAACTTTCACCTAGGCGATTACACACCATAAATGCAACAAAAGACCTGCGTTTTCCCCAATGTCAGCACACACAGGCTGACTTCCTACATATGGTCTGGCGTTGCCTCAAAACGCAAGCATATTGGACTGAAATACTGAAACAATTTAACAGGGTGGCGGGTTGGACTTGTCTACTGGGACTTATACCTAGGTGGGACCCTCAACATCAGGAGGCAGGGGGATTGCACCCACCTGTACTGACCAGGAAGACAACTCTGGTGCGACGGACCGGGTGGAAGCAGAGAACATTGAAGGGGGGGTGAAGAACTGGACACCTCTGGCCCAGGGGGGAGTGGAGAGCTACTCTCCCCCAGACCATTCACCTGTAGGTTTTGGCGAGGTGTTCCCGGGGCAGGCTACTACACAACCTGGGCCTGCCATCAGCCCCTCCCCAACTCTAGAGGCCCCCATTCCATCAGGGCCTTCTGCTGCATCCCTTGCAACCTGTCCCCCTCATCGTAGCTGCCAGGTCAACACCATTGGCTCCAAACTGAGGTACCACACCCCTAATGTTCAACCCAAACCTCTCCCAGTGTTGTTTCTTCTGTGGCTGTACCAGATGACTTGATGTGGGTATGTGAGGGTCAGCCAAACATGTCCTCTTGCATCATGCAGCAAATGCGTCTAGAAGTGTGCATGATGGGAGAGGAAGTTGCCCATGCTCTGGCCACCGTCACTGTTATGTTATGTTATGTTATATTGGCTTTTGTATAGCGCGCGGCTACTCAAAAAGAGTGTCCCGGCGCTTTTAGTAAGGAGGGCTACAGTGTAATAACATAACACAATTAAAAAAGAAAAGTATCACAGACAGAGAAGACACAACAGGCAAGAAGGCCTACTGGGAGAACAACCAGGTTTTAAGGCCTTTTCTAAAAGCAAGTAGGCTGGTGGCTCCCCGAAGTGTAAGCGGCAGAGAGTTCCACAACTGTGGCGCCAGTAGTCCAAAGGAGCGACCTCCCAGGCACGCTCTCTTCACTCGTGGAACAGTCGCCAGAAACAGGGATTCTGACCTCAGAGAACGAGCCGGATGGTAGAAGGCAAGTCTCTTTTGGAGGTACTTTGCTCCCATCGCATGGAGGGCCTTGTAGGTCAGGGTCAAAACCTTAAAGGCGATCCGCTTGCGAATTGGGAGCCAGTGCAGAGTCTGCAACAAACCCGCAGCGCTAGCACGTCTATTCAAGCCAAAAATAGCTCTCGCCGCAGCATTCTGCACAACTTGGAGCCGCTGTAGCAGGTACTCTGGCAGGCCCAGGTACAGAACGTTTGAATAATCTTGCCTAGAGCCTATCAGGGCCTGCACAGTCAGCTTCCTGTGCTCCTCCGACAAGAGGGGAAGAAACCTCCGCAGCATCCTAAGGAGGCCGAAGCAGATGCCCGACACCCCCAGGATCTGGGACTTCATCGTCAAACCCTTGTCCATCTTGACCCCAGGTTCTTAGCCATTTGGGATGAACAAGTCGGGGGGAACATATTAATAGGCCACCAAGCCTGCCAGTCTGGCTCCGTGTCACACCCAAAGAAGAGTACCTCGGACTTATCGGAATTGCACTTGAGGCTGTTCAGTTGGAACCATTGAAAAACAGCCCCAAGGCAATCCCGGATACTCTCCCCATCAAAGTCTCCTCCTCTCTTACACGAGAAGAGGAGCTGGGTGTCGTCTGCATAGGATACAATCCGGGCCCCAAACGACTCCGCCAACGCCACCAAAGGGGTCATGAAGATGTTAAAGAGGGTCGGGCTCAAAATAGAGCCCTGAGGGACCCCGACTCCCAGAGGCGGCATCACGGCGGAATCTGGCGAGGCCCAGACCGTTTGCCGGCGGCCAGCTTGAAAGGAAGAAAACCAGCTGAGCACCGTCCCCCGTAGTCCAATCTCACGAAGTCTTGTGAGAAGGCCATCATGGGGGACGGTGTCGAAAGCCGCCGACAAATCCAGCATCACCAGCATGGCTTTGCCCCCAGTATCCAGAACCCCTTTAATGGTTTCTGAGACCTCGAGGAGCGCAGTCTCTGTGCTGAGATTTGGACGAAAGCCCGACTGGGTGGCATGCAGAATCTCATTCGTCTCTAGAAAATTGGAGAGCACCGTCTGAACGTGCTTTTCCACAATTTTCGTGAGAGCCGGCAACAGAGAGATAGGCCTGTAGTTGACTGGGGCCTTTGGATCCAGACCAGGCTTCTTGAGCAGCGAGATGACCATTGCCTGCTTCCAAGCCTGCGGAACGACTCCCTGGCTCAGCGAGAGATTCAATAACGGGTTCGCCAACGGATTAATCACCTCCGCCATTTTCGCCAGAAATTTAGCAGGGCACGGATCCAAGGGGGAGCCCGATTTCAAGTTGCCCATAAGTGCTAAGGAGGCGGGCGCAGATATAAGTGGAAACACACCCAGCGTCAAGCCTGGCGAAGCCGGAGGGGATTGGTTAGCCTCAGAGTTAATCAGCCCCGCAGGTACAGACGATGGAAAAGAGTCCTGTATGAGTTTGATCTTGCTAGTAAAAAAATTAGCAAGATCAGAGGCCCAGGAGTCAGAAGGCCTCTCCTCAGTGGTATTAGACCGTGGAGATATAAATTCTCTTACTACCACTATCACTGCCAGTGTCAATTCCCTGAATGCAGCCATGTCATCTTTTGTGTCCCAACTTCCTTTCTACACTACCGTCAATGTCTGCCCCTGTTTGTTGCCCCACACTGTTTCCCCCGTACTCCTTGTGTGTCCCGACCCCGTGTGGTGCCTGTTCCTGCACCGGCTTAGCCAGGACTCAGAGGATCTGGACTTTGTGGTACTAGAGGATGACCACTTGACCTGTTGGAAAGGTTTTTCTTTGTAGACAATATTTAACTTTTCCCCTTGTAAATAGACTGCTTTCCCTGACACTCCCTGACGTGTTATATTTATGTTTCCCCACCTCAAACCAAGTTCCCTTCTCCTTCTGCAGAAAGAACATAATTTGTTTTCCTTTCTTCCTTCCAAATGGACTGTTGTTGTTTTTCTAACCCCACACTTTTTTTTATAGAAAATCTTATTTTGATTCATACTTTCTCTATCTTGTTTAACTTCATTGTGAATGTCTGATACAAAATATGGGCATGTATTTTGGGAGACATCTGCTCTGCACATGAGGGCTTGCTGCAATGACAGGGTTACACTTGTACATGTGTCACATATACAGCCTCACATCTCTAGGCCACCAAAATTGGGCACGATATGATACGCAACAGAGATTTGACGAGTGAAGAGAATTTCTTTTTATTTACACATTTTCAAACTGGTCAAAAAGTTCCTGGGATGTCATCAATGGGGATCGGATGGCTGTGAGGGATCATGTCTGGGTTGTCGCCGAGGTGCAGGTTGGTGTGGTGCATCTGCCTGTACAGGGTGAAGTTCATGTGCAGGGGCGAATGGTGTCTGTACAATTGTTTTTTGTGCATGGACAGGGGGTTGTTGTGCAGGTGGTGGTAGTGCCTCTTCAAGGAGTGGTGGCAGTTGTGCAGGTGGAGAGAGTGCCTGTTCAGGGGGTGGTGGTGGATGTGCAGGTGAGTGGAGTGCCTGGATAGGTGGCGGTGGTGGGTGTGGACCCTTACTATGGTCCTGTGCAGTTTGTGGTACAGTTATATGGGTGTGATGTACTGCAGGCAGATGTGATGGCTCTCCTCCCTGCGTTGACCATGAAGGGAGACTTTGGATCACTTTTATCATGCCCTCCATCATCTTCATGGCCAAGACATGGCCAAGACATGGTGTCTTAAACTCTGTTCCCTTTGAATAGATATGAATAGATATGATGTCTCTGATATTCTAGGACATTTCTTGCCAAGATCTATCCATCCTATCCAAAACATGGGTCTGTTTGTCCACCACCTGAGGCAATCAGCACAGGGCCTCAGACATGCCTGACAGGGTGGCCCCTATGGCACGAATGTCCTGCCTCACATCTGCCTGCTGTTGGAAGACGTCCTGCTCCCACTGGGGACCATGGCCATGTACAGGCCCTCTCAGCAGGGGCCGGCTATAGATGAGACCGCCAGGTTTAAAAGCAGGGGGGAGGGTGGCATGTGGAAGCCTGTGGACAGGAGAATGGTGCCCAGGGGATACCGGCACTGCAACAGGGTTGGTACTTCCCTCAGATGGTGAAGAGAATGCCTGGGTATAGGAGGAGTGTGTAGGTGGACCACCACATCTGTTCCAGATGTGAGGGCTGTGATGGAGCGATGTCTGTGTTGGGGTGTGTGAGGTGTGGCTGGTTAGCTCTATGCTGGGGACAGGCAATCATTTGTTTTGGAGGAGGCTGAGGCACTTTGCTGGGAGGATGGGTGTGAGGCCTTGCAAAATGTGGGCGATGTGGGAATAGTTCTGTCCATGGCATCAGACTCTTCATCCTCTGAGAGGATGAACAGATAGCCACCATCATCGTCCAATCCTTCATCCTCCTCAGGTACTTCCTCCTCTTCCTCTTGCACAGTACTTTCAGCCGACATAACTGCCTGGAGGAGCAGTGGATTTTCCACTTTGATTGCCCGTCGCCCAACACTGGTGGAAGGTCTATCCTCCTCATCATCATCATCACCTGGAACACAGAGGTTGCAACAGGATAAGTAATTGACCTAGTATAAGGTCTGGTGCAACACAAGTGTTGGTTCTAATGCACTTTGCATCAACAGAAGATGCACATGTGACCTGGTTTGGGTACCCCTACAAGTGACAGTTCACACCATAGCACTGAGGGGTGAAATTGAGATGTACATTGCACATGCAAACTCACCAGCTCCAGCCACAGCTTTGTGTCTCTTTGCGATCCCTGCTGATGTCAACTGCTGAACCATGCTCCTCAAAGGGTTTTGTTGATGAAGCACTCCTCGATCCAGCATCTGTAGAGGGAAGTGACACTATTCTCAATCATCTGTATTACTAATTTACAAACAGGCACATGTGACACTTATGATATGTATGTAACTTTGTAAGCCCCATTTGCAGGTTTATGCAAAAGGGGATTTTGATCCTAGCCATGGTTTTGTTTCCGCTGATCACACGCTCAACCCGTCTTCTCCTCAAGCTCCCACGACTCCTTCATCCACACCACCGACCTCCTCTGGACCGACCACCGCTGCATCCACTTCACCTTGCAGAAACCCACCACCGCACCCAACAGATCCCCCACCGTTGCTGGAGCAAAGTCACCGAGGACAAACTACAGGCAAACCTCGCTCTCAGCCCACCCACTGACCCCTCCAACTCCGGCGATACTGCCCGCAACCTCAGACGATGGATTGACAACTGCGCCAACACCCTCGCCCCGCTGAATAAAGCCACCTACAGAGACATCAGCAAGAGAGCCAGCTGGTTCACCCCAGAACTCCTAGCCTCCAAGCAAACCTGCTGGAAACTAGAGAAGAAATGGCACAGTGAAAATATACCGGACAGCTACGCTGCCCACAAAGGCGCCATCCGCAACCACCATCACCTCATCAGGTCCGCCAAGAGGACCTCCTTCAAAGACCGCCCCGACAACAATGCACACAAAAGCAAGGAGCTCTTCAACATTGTGAAGGAACTCCCCAACCCCAGTTCCAACACCAACGATATCCCGCCGTTGCAAGCCCTGTGCAATTACCTAACCACCTTCTTCCACCACAAGATTCCCGACATCCATGACAGCTTCAACATCCAGCCATCCCCAACAGACATCGACACACCAGACTCTCCGCACACCATCGACCACAACCTCCTGCAAGCCTGGGCCAACGTGAACATTGATGACACCATCAAGACCATGAGCACACTCCACTCCGGCTCCCCATCAGACCCTTTTCCGCACCAGATCTCCAACAAAGCCAGCAGCTCCATCGCACCCCACCTGCGCAACGTCATCAATCTCTCCTTCTAGATTGCGACCTTCTTAGAGAGCTGGAAACACGCCGAAATCAGTGCTCTACTCAAAAAACCCAAGACGGACCCGAGAGACCTCAAGAACTTCTGGCCCATCTCCCTTCTTCCCTTCCCAGCCAAGGTCATCGAGAAGATTGTCAACAGACAGCTAACCAGATACCTTGAAAAGAACAGCTTCCTGGACCCATCCCAGTCAGGGTTCCGAGGCAACCACATCACCGGGACTGCCCTCATCGCCGCCACCGACGACATCAGGACACTGCTGGACAACAGTAAGACAGCAGCCCTCATCCTCCTGGACCTCTCCGCCGCCTTCGACACTGTCTGTCACTGCACACTACACACACGCCTCCACGACACATGGATCTGAGACAAGGCCCTGGAAAGGATCACCACCATCCTCTCCGGTAGAACCAAGAGCGTCTGCCTCCCCCATTCCGATCCGAAGCCTCCAAGATCATCGGCGGCATACCCAAGGGATCATCCCTCAGCTCGACACTGTTCAACATCTACATGGCCCCGCTCGCACACATCGCTCGACAGTATGACCTCAACATAATCTCCTACCCAGACGACACTCAACTGATCCTCTTCCTCACCAAGGACCCCCTCACTGCCAAATCGAACCTCCACAAAGGAAAGAAGGCCGTCGCCGATTGGATGAAGAGCAGCCGACTACAGCTGAACACGAACAAGATGGAGGTCCTCATCCTCAGCTCCAACCCTTCAGCCTGGGATGACTGCTGGTGGCCGATGACACTGGGGGCAGCCCTAACACCCACTGACAACGCACCCAGTCTGGGAGTCATCCTCGACTTAACGCTCTCCATGACCAAGCAAGTCAACGCAGTCTCTTCCTCCTGCTGCAACACCCTCCGCATGCTCTGCAAGATCTACAGGTGTTTCCTGACAGATACAAGAAGAACAGTCACCCAGGCCCTCGTCAGTAACAGACTCGACTATGGAAACGCCCTCTATGCAGGAGCCCCGGCCAAGCTCATCAAACAACTGCAATGCATTCAAAACGTCTCTGCACGCCTGCTCTTTGACATACCACGCCACAGCCACATCACCCCCCACCTGAGAAACCTGCACTGGCTCCCCGTCAACAAGTGGATCTCCTTCAAACTCCTCAACTAAGCGCACAAGGCACTCCACAAGACCGGCCAAGCCTACCTCAACAGACGACTCTTCTTCTACATCCACAACCGCCAGCTGCGATCCGCCGACCTCACCACCGTCCCTCTCATCAGAAGAACAACCACTGGCGGCAGATCCTTCCGGCTGGAACTGGGCATCTGCAACCAATCATTGGCCAGATTGATGACCTTTTTAATGTGCTGCCACAAGCTGAGGTCGTCAAAAGAAAGCAGCTTAGCGCAACACCTATGGTCAAACTTGCATACCAAACAATGGCAAATAGGGCACGACTATTGGGCAAAAGGTCAAAAAACCTTGGGCCTGAATAAATCATGGGACTTACAAGTCAGTCAAAACAAATTTAAAAGGCTAGGAAAAATCAGCGCAAAAAAACTCTCTTCACTAAAAGATAAGGCAAGTCTCGCAAGAAGAAGCCACGGCTGGATGACTCTTAGATCGTACGACCAGCTGACGCCTCAGGGGTATCTAACTATACTGTTCACTGCTCGCACCAACCTTAACTTCTTAAAATTAAGAATGGGAGTAAACAATTTGTCTTGCCACCTTCCCAAATGGGAAAGAGAACAAGCCCAGCAACACTGTCGGCTTTGTGGAAACCATAGGGAAGACATAACACACATCACTTGCCTGTGTCCTAGTTTGCTGAAGGAAAGAAGGTCCTTTTTACGGAGAGGCTGGAACATTAAGGAGGTCAGATCGTGCAAGGCTGCAGTACTAGCCTGCTTTGACCCATGGACCACAAACCTAAATTGTGCTTTTGTGAGGTTCATGGATCGTGCTGCAAAAAAAATGAGGGGAGGGGACTGACCAACAGCAACCTCCTCCTGAAATACAACAGGCAGATCCACCCTGCAGGCCCCCAAGCAAAGGAAAAACAATTTTCAGAGGCACCAACAATCTGAATGGAGGGGCTCAGTGCCTAAGTTAGCATACTACCGGGTCTTGACTTTTAAATTCTGAACAACACCACCAATGCCCCAAGGGTCATTACAAACTGGTCAGCTAAAGGGCAACCATGTTACTCTGGGAATGGGGGGCATGGGGATCCGTTATCAGTACTGGGGTTTTATCTTCTTTTAACGTGCAATACTTTTATTTTGTGTAACTTGCAAAGGTTTTTTAAATCATGCAATAAAGTTTCTACTAAAGATCGTTCTCCCACCTCTCCGTCCGCCAAGACCTGGAACACCCTTCCATTCAGCAAACGACAGACCCAAGACCTGCCAACCTCCAGGAGGCTACTCAACACCTGGCTGTTCGACCAGTAGCACCCCCCCCCCCTTTTTCCCTAGCACCTTGAGACCCTCGCGGGTAAGTAGTGCGCTCTAAAAATTCTTGATCAATTGATTGATTGATAGGGAAACACTTCACGCCACATTTACCTGATGGACATGTGCGAGGGTTTCACTGCTGCAGCCAGGATGTCTTGCATTCCCCGGGATGGTGTTGTACGCTGCACTGGTGTCATCCTGTCAGCAGCTGTGATGAGACATACATGTCCATATTTCAGTACACCAGATGGTAGCTATGAGCTAACATGTATATGTCATTCTCAATGACCATTGATAGGATATTCCAGGACAATGTGCAGCATGTTTACCTCATGGACTTTACATGTGGGTCCCCTCGCATGCAGCAATTGCCAGCTGTTACCTCCACACAGTGCTCACATCAATGAGATGACACATCAACAGACAAATGTGTTTGAGAATGTTACTGATATTTGAAGGAAGGGGAGAAATAATCAGGGCGCCACCGTATTACATTGATTACACCTTCACCGTTAAGACTAACATGGCTCATGAGTATGATATTGTCTATTGATGAATAAAAAGGAGTGTACATCGACAGGCTGACCAGTTTCACATTTGCACATCAGTTCATATATGTCAGGTACATTTTGTGTGTCATTTGTGCTTCTCTACCTGTGAAGTCAGAAAGCTCATTTTGGATTGAGAGATCACACATTTTTAATGTCCATCCTTTGAGTGTCCTCTGTTCCCATAATCCATTTACTACATCAGGGTGAAACTAAGCTAACAACGGATGATGTCTTGCACAGCAGACATCCTAAACTCAAATGTTATACACTCACTTATCTCGTTGGATACAGTAAAAGAGGAGGCAAGCAGAATGTAACATTTGACTCAGATCCCACATTGTGGGTAAGTTGTGAAGATTTGATGGTTGCCGCCTACACTGGATTTGTGTTGCGCCTTTCAGCTAAGAGATTTTATAATGTAACTTCTTGAAGATTCACCGTAACATCCCATATATCCATCACAAAAGTACACAACTGGCACCAGTGCGACCCTCATCCGCACCAATTTCAATAAGATTTGTCCATTAGAATTGTGATAGAGAGTTTTCATATCATTGAATTACAATCCAGTTGTGTTTAGTACACTCAATATGACACTAGATACTATTTTGATGTCCATTCAGCTCTCACTTCACATACATTTTGTGTCATCCTTTCGCTAGCCAACATGGTGTTATCTGGTATGTGGTTAAATACCATATAAAACACATACAAAATACAGCAGAGATTAAAGGCACTTTCATGGGCATGAGCATTCAGGTACATTGTTCTTGGGTTTACTTACCATGGCCCGCATCTGCTCAGTGTGTGGTCCCTTACCAGATGTCACAGACAACCGTGTAGGAGAAGTCTCTGTGGGTCTTGGAATCTGGGTGGAAATCATGGACCTACAATGATAAGTGTGTTTGCAACTTTATATTTCTGCTGCCACATGTGATGCACTCAATTTCAGGCATGAAAGAAGAGCACAAGCAGTGTGGGTCCTACCGTTACAGAGGTGTGTAGCAGTAATTATCATGAGTGATGTTTTATCAATGGGAACTAGCCTTAAAGGACATAGGGATAATGTGTTTGTACGGAAGAAAGAAATATATATTTTTTTAAAGCCATCACCCACCAACCTAGTTGGTGGCATGCTTCATCATCGGACTCCACCCAGACAGTCCTTTATTGAGTACGTCTTCTTCTTTCTATGTAAGGGGAATTGAAGATAGATTGAATAACAGGGGTGTGGGTTTCGGATCTTGCGTTCTTAGCGATGTCCGCTCGCCCCTTGTTGTGGTTTTCTCGTCTTGTTCCTGGTGTTGGTACTCACTGGTCCTTCCTCCTCTGCCCAATGGACCTGTTGTTAGTTCCTTCATTGTCTTCTTGGTCTCCGGCCACATCCTAAAAAGGCAGCCTTTGGTTATTTTGAAAGAAGGTTTGGGGTCCGAAGTGATACAGAGGGGGCCACCCAAAGTATGGATTTTGGGGTGGGTGGGCAAACGCAATAGTTAGGACCTTGAAAATCTGGTGTGCCCCATGGTTGTTGCCACCATTGTTGTCGTCCCTTCCCTCTAGATTTATGTGAGCCTGCTCTGGAATCACTTGAGATTGAGCTGTTATCCCCCAAAGTGTCACTGGAAGTGTCTTGCTTTTGGGGAGCAGTGTAGTTATCCTCTGTGTAGGGATACATTTTTGTGTATGAGAATTTTTTTATGTCTTTTTGAAATTTGGTAATTTTCGCCTGTGTGAGGTACTCTTTATATTCTGCCATTTCTTTATTTGATTCGTCAAGATTTTTCTTGAATGATGTCATCGTTGTTTTGGAATGGCTTTCTGTGGCCTGAATGTCTTGCTGACTCTCTAGGCCATGGGAGATCCTCTATTTGATCTCTAGGCGACTTTAAGTCAAGTCAAGTCAAGTCAAAAGATTTGTATAGCGCGCTACATACCCAGAGGGTCTCAAGGCGCTTTTTGTATGTCTCCTCTTTAAGTTAATAGAAGGTGTGTCTAAGCCGACTTCAATGCTGGATACTCATGAAGTTTTGCTCTGTTAACACCAAGAGTAAGCATTTGTAATCTTTTAACTGTCCGCCACCAATTTGGCAGCATGGCGTGATTCGCTATCGATTATATGCACATATAGCTTTTACCGCCAACCAACTACCACGCATTATTTTAGCATTATGGTTACTACACGGACACGACGGCATTTAAGCACATAAGATACATGTGCATCCTGGGATGCTAATTTCCATTCATTATGTGTTTGTTTGTATTGTTTTATGTCCTTTCTTTTTTACAGGTGCAAAGCACAGAGGGAAGCAGCCTCTTACCCATATTGCACCTTAGGAGTGTAAGACATAGCGGTCACTTACACTCAATTCCTGACCCGGCCTTTTTAAATCACTTTGCGAGCACTTCACACACTTATAGGTCCTGAAGAAAGCTGTCTCATTACCAAGGCCTGGCTGAAACATGTTGACCACACAGGATGTGGAAGACCATAGATAACTCCACAACACAACCATTGCCTTTTTTTTTAAACACTGCCAAGGGCCCGCTTATAAAATTACCTGGTACCATGGACAGTTTTTACTTCACACTAACACGCTATCACTGCACACTCATTCACCATGAAACTAGCTCCGCTGTAAACAGGCGTCGAAGCACACCCGGGACACATTAAGTGTCACCGGTGGAGCCCGATGATGAAGCATGCCACCAACTAGGTTGGTGAGTGAATACTTTCAAAAGAAATACTATTCCCTTCTTCTGTACAAACACATTATCCCTATGCCCTTTGAGGCTAGTTCCCATTGTCATTTAGAGTGTCCATTTCTAGCTACCAAAATCATGCAATAAAATCCATGGAAACAGACAAATATCAGAAATCACACTTATTTGAGCAACAAAAAAGTTGAACTCAGCAGCAGGTGCTTTTGGAGCTATTATTTAATTTCTAAATATTCAGCACCCTCATCCCCAACCTCAGCTCCGGTTAGTGGCTTAACCACATGTAAACAAGCATTTGCAATGCAATAGATCTCACATTAATTAAGTTTGAGCTATTGGCATTTTTTTTTTTTTTAGTGTATCTTATATAGCGCACGGCTACCCCAACGGGATGTCCCGGCGCTTGCATTGGGAACCCGTCCTGGCTTTTCCCTGTGAGATACCCATATGAAAGCCAGGCATCCCGCCGCGGGGGGCCGTAGTGGAGATTAAGCAAGCTATTGCCCAGAGTTGCAGAGTGTGAACCCGTGATTCGAGTAGGCATCGAAGTGAGAATTATCGAGTCCGTGGACACTTGGGCTCAGACCCTGCCGTGTCGGGAATTGAACCCTGGTCCCGAGTCTGACCTCAGCTTCCGGATATGCCTCCTCTAACCATTGAGCCACACTTCTCCACGCATTGCTAAATATTGCAACACCAATTGCAACAAAAGTCTATAAATTGTAGGCCAAATTGTTTTTTTATTTATTTTTGTAGCAATGGTGGCATGCTGCGCTTTAGATGAATATGTTTAAAAGTAAAGTGCGCCATACTGCGATTGCTACAATAATTAATTATGGATGCGTTAACAATTGATGTGTGCACTGATGGCTGGTGGTGTGTGTGCCTGTAGAAATTGTGCACTGATGACTGGTGGTGTGTGTGCCTGGTGGAAGTGTGCACTCCTGGCTGGTGGTGTGTGTGCCTGGTGGAAGCGTGCACTGACGGCTGGTGGTGTGTGCCTGGTGAAAGCGTGCACTGATGGCTGGTGGTGTTTGTGTGCCTGGTGAAAGCATGCACTAACGTCTGGTGGTGTGTGCCTGATTGTAGCGTGCACTGACGGCTGGTGGTGTTTGTGCCCAGTGAAAGCATGCACTGATGGCTGGTGGTGTTTGTGCCCGGTGAAAGTGTGCACTGATGACTGATGGTGTCTGTGCCTGGTGAAAGTGTGCACTGACGGTGTGGTTGTGTGTGTGTGGTTGTGTGTGGTTGTGTGTGTATGTGGTTGTGGTTGCTTGTGTGGTTGTGTGGGTGTGGTTGTGGTTGTGTGTGTGTGTGGTGTGTGTGGTTGTGGTTGTGTGTGTTGTGTTTGTGGTTGTGTGTGTGGTTGTGTGTGTGTGGTTGTGTGTGTGTCCATGGTTGTGTTGTGTGTGTGTGGTTGTGTGTGGTTGTGTATGTGGTTGTGTGTAGTTGTGTGTGCATTTGTGTGTGTGTGGTTGTGTGTGTGGTTGTGGTTGTGTGTGTGGTTGTGTGTGGTTGTGGTTGTGTGGTTGTGTGTGTGGTTGTGTGGTGGTTGTGTGTGTGTGGTTGTATGGGTGGTTGTGTGTGTGGTTTTGGGCATGTGGTTGTGTGTGTGTGGTTGTTGGTGTGGTTGTGTGTGTGTGTGGTTGTGTGTGTGGTTGTGAGTGTGGTTGATCATTTATTCACACTTGCGCAGTCAACTCAAATGAGTCTGGAAGCGGGGGCGTGGCCAGCTATGAAAAGATGTCGGATGTGTTTTAGAGCTGCTCTACACCATGACCCATGATCTGCCATCGTCTGTACTGATCCTGGCAGTAATTACCCTTACACAGACAGCCCACATTTTACCGACCCCCTCCCCTCCCACCCCGGCATCGTTTGAGCCTTTTGCCTGGACCGAAGGCGCAACCATTCACCTATTGTGCCCTTCAGTGACTAACTGCGCCTGTGGGCCTGGACTGGTACCCCGAGTTTGCAGGCAAGGCTTGGCTAATTGTGGGCGCTTCTACTTAGGAGGACACATTGTCCAGGTGGTCATCCCGGGTCTGCAACCACAAATCGTAGATGCACCATCGGGCTGGCACAGCTGCCTGCCACACGTTGTGAGCGATTGCTGGAGCTGCTTATTGATGACTGAAAGACCCACCGGGCCCGCGCACCATGTGGTGGAGGCCAGCCTGTGCCCAGCCTCCCAGACCTACACGCCAAGATTACCACCCATCTCACCCCGGCAGAAGTGGCAGAGTAACATCCCTCAACAGGGCCACCAACGCAATGCCCATGAGGCTGGAGAGACTCCAGGGTACACTGAACGGATCACGGATGCTGCGCCGTCTGTCTCCTCATCCTCTCCTAAAAGAACCAGTGCCTGTGCCCTTCCCACATCTATTGATTTCGCAGTGAGGGAGCCCAACCTGCACCCAGTGGCCCGCCATCCTTCATTGCTTTATCAGCGCCCCTGTGTTTTGAGGGAGTGGGCGGTATGGGCCTGACATGTTGCCGGAGTGCCCCCAAATCCAGCTCAAACCAGTCATAGAGGCCTACTAACATGGCACACCCAGGGAACAGCCAGGTGGCCTGGCTGTTTAGCGGGGCATCTGCCTCTTCTCCCTGCTGTTCCATTTGACCTAGATGGCTACGCATTCTCTATCTTTGCCCCGGTCCACATGTGAAGTAGCGAGAGCCGCACTTCTCACACCACACGCTGGCTCCTGCTGCCCGCCGCCTGTCACCCTTCGCCATTAAGACATAAAGAAGAACATCAGACTCTCCAAGGAAGGGGTCTGAAAGAAGGCTGGCCCCCGCCGCTGAGGGCGGAACTAATGTAATGCCGTTATCTTCAGGCGTGGGGAGCGGCGAAGGCATACTATCCTCATCATTAGCTGTCCAACTATCACCCCCCCTCCACTTCACCGTCCGCCACCCCTTCGGCCTGGGAGCTGTCTGGCCTACTCATAAACCCCCCATCCCATGGTTATGCCTGGATTACACTGGGGGGTGGTGAATTAGCGAGTCAAGGTAAACGTGCTGGTGTAGGGACACAGAAGCCTCTCCTTGTAAGCCACTGCTGCAGAGAGTGCCTCCAATCTACAATGGTCTGCATGCACAGCCCTCCCCATCCTGTGCCGGACTACAGTACACACCTGGAACAAGTGGCACAACCTACCCCCGGCACAGGGCCCCCAGACGTAGGCCAGGGTGTCGGGTACATCTACAGTGGTCTGGCAACCACTGCACGGCGGCGTACCACCTCTTGCCCCCTTCCAGAGATAGCCTGGAAGCGTAGGGCTGCTTTCATTTGGTAATTATTAGAGAGAGCGCTTAACGTTTCTTGGCTGTCTCATTTCCATAAGCATTCTACATGACCTCTCCTCACCTGTTACTTAATTTTCGTGTTTCTGACTAGAGGAGTTAGAAGCTGCGAGATAAATCCGTTGCAGGCATATGTTTTCAATTATCGAGTCGGTATCTGTAACGATAATTGAAAACATATGGGCGTTGGTGCGCGTAACAGACACCAATAGGCCATGGGCGGAGCAATACGCCCGCCTTTAGCCTATTGCGTGCTCTGTTGAATAAAAAAATATGCACTGAAAGCCCAATAACGGAACCCAAAAGGAAAAGCACACGCACAAGCGTGTGCGATTCCAGGGTCCGTTTTCAGACCCCAGACAAAATGGATCTCTGTGACAAAAGCAGCAACACACTGAGCTATCCGCATATAATACAGTTCAATACAATACAATATGCTGGAAGACTTTCTTTGCATTAGGTATATTAACATTCTGTGCTTAATGGTGAGAGTGAAAACTGCCAGTAGACAAAAGTCTGTCCTCTCTCCAGCTGGAACATTAATCACATGACATTTCTATGATTTAGCAAGTCTGACTGTGCTGGGAAAATAAAGGTTGCGGCTTCGTACCTACTGCCACTGTCAAGCATGAATATTAAAGCCTTTGCACTAATAAATCAGCAAAACTGTTAGTTTATTTAGACACAATTTTCACCTTCAATGGCCCTGTCTTTACAGCACAGACAGAAAACTTTAGTGTGCCGATTTGCATGGCGCTGTGCCGTGTTGGAGCCCTGTAATGGCTGCCCTTTTCTGGCTCTTTTAAGAGGGAGAATGATGGAGAGTGACTCCAGCCTATCACCCCCATAGCATAGGGATTAGGACTATAGACAGGACCCCTGCCTTCCATATATTAGAGCATTTTCGTGTCACTTTCCTTAATGTAGGGCTTATGAATTTAAGTTAGGGGATAGATACATAAGTACTAATCATGATTTGCCCATTTGCTAAAGTGTTAGGATATTTTCCATGGAGTTACGCATATTGCGGGCCCTGTAGGCCTTAAACGAGACAGACTCCATTTTGCTTTCTGCCTGGTAGCTCGAGAAGGCTTTCTAGGTCAAGTGTAGTGTTTTAGTTTCAAGCTGTTGTTCACTTGGAGAGAACCGGCTCAGGCTGGCCCTTATCGAAGGAATGTATTTTTCTCCACTCCGAAGACACAACTTCAGGCCGGCCGGCTGGGAACGTGTCCTTGGTACGGGGAGGTACAAGAATTTGGTGGGCGGCAGGTGGCTGGCCGTAACTTTCCATGAAGGAACGGGCTTTGATATTAGCGAAGGTGTTAGTCAGTTGTTAGTTAGTCCGTAGGCGGCATCTAGCCGTTAGCATCTCTGCCATTAATTATTTCATGGCGGACAGTCGCCATCTTTGAAGTCCGAGAAAGATTTAAGACCGAAACTCTCTGAGAAAGACTGAAGGAGAATTAGCGCGGAGCGCACTGGCACAGAGAGAGAGAGAGAGACGGTAGCTAATAACCAGCAAGGTTCCGGTGGCCTGGAGGGAAGCAGACGAGGTTGAGCCTAGCGGTGCAGACGTGTACTTGTGACGGCTGGGGCGTGACTGCGAGGCGAGCCAGGACACAGTGACGAGAAGGGAACCTAGATCACTGCCGAGCCCAGACTTCATGTTAACAAGGTGATCTCCGCCCTTTTCCCAATTAGCGCGCATTCTAATCTTTACCTTTTCTTTACAGAAATTATGTTGCATAGTAATGTGATATGTGTTTATTGTTAATAAATACCCTAGTTCTTATAGAACGAACGTGTGCCTTGTGTTCCTGTTCAATCTTGGTAAATGGACCTCCTAGTCGAAAGTTGTTTATGTGAACGGATGTGAAATCCCGATCAGGTAAATAGTGATCGAACAAAGAGGGAGTGAGTGGACCTTTGATGCCAAGAATAGGAGGTACATCATATAATTTGGGAACCATATTAAAAGTCATTATTATAGTTTTATCCCAAGTAGATAACTGAGACATTGTCCCGATAATTGCTCGTAGGAATGTGGTCGTCGTTGATATGCGGCGTTAGTGAGAACGTTGGGTAGGATACCAGCGTGGATACCCACAAGATTGTGGCTTGCATAAGTGAGAGCGTCAGGGAGGATACTGGCGTGTAGATCTACCGGATTGTGGATCGTTTGGAAAGGGGAGCATTGGGTTCTGCAGGCCCATGAGTAGACGCACCGGATTGTGTGTCATATCTGCCCTAGGGTAGACCGGTCTGGGTCGGGGTGGCCGCGAGACCAACTGATGTGAATAAGACATTGTAGAGAATCTATGCATGTGTATTGCTATTCCCCATCCTTAGATGCGACCTGTATATACCTATATATCTATCCATATTCATTGTGAATACGTTCTAAGGAGGGAGGTGAGTACGTTTTGGCTGGGTTATAGGGGCCCCTGGGGGCTGATCCCATCTAAGCGGAAAATCCGGCCATTACAAGCCCGCACCCCAATCTCGTAACAAACATTTTTAAGGTTGGCAGCACCAGATTATTAAATTAATATCTGACTCACCCGAGCCTCTTGATAGTCAGAATGATCCACTGAGAGGAGCTGCTGTGGGCAGTGCGGAACCCCCAGCCTGTCTCTGCTTCAGAGTCAGACAGCGAGCCATGCTGCAGTGCCTCAGCCTGTGCTACCTGCTCTCACTTTGAGACTCACACTAGTGTGGTGAGTCTGCTGCATAAGCTGGGCTCTACCTGGCCAGTAGGGTGACCAACCGTACGTAAATTTCACGGACAGTCCGTCATTTTGGCCGTCTGTCCGTTGTCCATGAAGGATTCTTTAACGGACGCCATTTGTCCGTAATTTTAACCGGGCACAGCTTCCACCCACCTCCCTCTTTGGCTCTGTTTCTGTTGAGCTCGGATGTAACAGACTCAGATGCTGTTCCAAAGCTCAGATACCCAGCATCATTGGAGAGGCACAGCGGGATGACAACCCTCACACCATCAGCCTTTGATGAGCTGTTAAGAGGTGCTTGAAGGTGATTGAGAGGGAGGGGTGCAGCTTCAGGAGCAGGGTCATCTATTCAGATGCAAACAACCCTGAATGCATCATGTCTCTGTACTTTAGAGGGGCTTCACACATTCCCTTTCTGCCCAGGGCCCCAAAAATCCTAGAACCGGCCACAATGATTACACCGAGGCAGCACGTGGTTCTCTTCACATAGATTAATTGCTGTCACTAAATTGTAAACAAACCTGGGTTCTTCAAACATGCAGTCTATAATGTAATAAAATAAAGAAATTGCACAATCGCACCCACACTGATTAACAAAGTATGGAGGACAATCAGTTAAATCAGTTCTCTTGGAGTATCTCCTGTAAGTACTGTACATCACAGTGGGGGATGGCAAAACTAACATTTTGGAAAGAGCCTGTCTTCTAGTTGTCTTGTCCAGGAGGGGGTGAAGAGCCCTACCCCACCCTGGAAGGGACCAAGATGATACTAGAATACTGCATGGCCCCCCCTGTGCCCACACTTGTGCATCCTGTTCCCCCTCCTGTGATGGCTCATGTTCCCCCTCCTGTGATTGCTCCTACCCCCCCACCCCGTGATGGCTCCTGCCCCTCCATGTGGTGGATCCTGTCTCTGCCCTGGGTGGCTTCTGTCCCAGTCCTGGAATGGCCCAGCA
This sequence comes from Lissotriton vulgaris, assembly GCF_964263255.1. Lineage (NCBI taxonomy): Eukaryota > Metazoa > Chordata > Amphibia > Caudata > Salamandridae > Lissotriton > Lissotriton vulgaris. The sequence goes on from NW_028246972.1 coordinate 686,173, forward strand.
GTGAGGGTGAAGTTCTCGATGGGCCTCTTCTCAAAAAGGCTCAGCTCAAAATTATTATGAAAAGGTGGGCAAGTGAGTAAGTGAAGGGATGGTTGGATGGCTGGCTGGATGAATTAGTGAAAGGGTGAATGGATAAATGAAAGATTGAATACATGGATAATGAGAGAGGATGGATGGATTGATGAGTGCGTGGAAGGATGGAACAGAGAAAAGTTACTAGCTGGATGTTTGGGTGGAAGGGTAGCTGGATGGGTAAAAGGGTGGATGGGTGAGTGAAAGGAGATGAGTGAAAAAGTGGATGATAAGTGAGTGGGTGGATGGATGAGTGAAATGATGGATGGATTGATAAGTGCAAGGGTGAATGGATGGACGGATGAGTGAAAGGGTGGATGTTAGGATGGATGAATGAGTGAAATGGAGGGTAGATGGACAAAAGGATGAATAGATGAGTGAAGGAGTGAAAGGATAAATGGATGAGAGAAAGGATGGATGAGCGATAGGGTCAATGGATGGATTCATGAGTGGATGAGTAGATGGATGGGTGGGTGGATGGATGGAAGGAAGGATGGCTAAGTGAAAGGGTTGATGGAGAGAGAAAGGGAGGATGGATGACTGAAAGGGTGGATGGGTAGAAGGATGAGTGACTGGGTGGATGGATGAGTAAGTGAAAGGATGGCTGGATGGGTGAAAGAGTAAATGGCTGGATGGATGAGTGAATGGATGGAAGGGTAGGAGAGTGGATGGATGAGTGTACAGATGGATAGGGTGAAAGAGTGGATGCAGCGATAATGGATGGATGAGTGAAAGGATGGATGAAGGGATGGATGAGTGAAATGATAGATGGAAGGATATATGATGGCTAGGTTTACAAATGGTTGAATATGTTTGGATATGGCTGGGCTTACTTATATACTATTGCGTGACCTCTGATGTGTCTGTAAAACGTATCCAATTGTCCTGAAGTTTTGTCCTGAATTTTGACCTCCTGTCCTGAATTTGTGTCCTGAATTTTGACCCTTTGTCCTGAATTTTTACACTCACCGTCCTGTATTTACACCAATGCCAGTTGGTCACCTTACTGGCCAGGGTGCAGCAACAGCACATGTTGAGTGTAGGAGGATGCGAGCAGGTGGCCAAATTCTCGAACACCGGTTTCCTCCTTTAACCCTGGTGAATGAGCAGGGTGCGGAGGAGAATAAACTGGCACGACAAAAGAAATGCATGCAGCAGCAATACTTAGACATGAGGCTGGGGCGGTCGAACTGATTATAACTAAAATGTTACCTGCGGGCGCGGGCCTCCTGAAGCTGCCACCATGGTTAAAGTTGAATTGAGTTGGAGCACTGATAAAGGGAAGATTGTGCCCGGAGAGCTGTTCAAAACAAGGAAACAGAAAAAGAACTGCAACAACGTGATGAAATAAAACAGAAGGGCAATAAACAGGGTTGGATTGGAATTAAAAATAGGCCCGGACACACTAAAGAAAAGTGGCCCTCATTTGCATATTGCCTTTTCACAAAACACTGCTTCAGCGAAGTTTTATAAAAGGAAGGGGGGGACGGTCTCTGAGAGAGCAATGTTTTCTTAACTTTACTTACATCTTAAAAATGCACAAATTTATTCACACTGGTCAAACACACCTGAAAACAAGTGAGGCCACTTCTGCTAAGGCCCTCTGCCCCGCTTCAATATGCATACATTATTGGGCCGGCCCAGTAAGAGAATGAGAGTGACACCTCTGTCTTTTGATAAAAGGGAGGTAATGAACGCCCATCACCCCCATAAAGGCCACGCAGGCACCCACTGGTCCTCTGGCGGCATCTGAACCACACAGACATAGCCCAAATCGGCCCCAGGCTGTCCAAAAAAGCAGCCCACAGCTGGAACTCGGATACCAGCCACTCGGCCACTGCCCGAGTGCCCGCCTTGCCAACCCGGCCCTGTATCCGTAACAGGGCCAGTCGCCAGGGGCTAGAACCCCCCACCAAAAGGTGGGACAAACATAAGAATTAGCAAATGAAAGGAAGGGAATGTCTAAAAGCACACAAAGGAGCCAATGGGGAGCCAGAAGCGTTATAAATGTCCCTGCAGGAGATGCTGCATTTCTCGCAGAGCAGTGCATGCGCCCTGACTCTAGGCTCAACCTACAAATAAAGTGTGGGGCACTGATAAGGGAAATTAGTACAATTTTTGGTAGGTCTCATAATGAAATGAGATCCAAGGAAATTGTTATGGAAAAATTATTACATTTGTTTTTGGTGAGGTTGTTCTCTGTGTGGCGTTGATGAGGGAACGTTAGTGGAGGTGAAATCTGATAGAGAACATAGCAACTATACTACTTTCAGAACTGTCTGTACTAATGTGGAAACAGCTTCATTCTTTCACGTGGAAACTATGATCCTAAGTACATTGGGAGTGGGGGTGTTGGGAGTCGTGGGTGACAAACCGTTATAAAGAAAGTTTTTCTCTATTTTGTTGGCCTTTCACCTACAAGTGACTACATCACCGTTAGAAGAGCATTATTAAACAATATGAGAAGTGTGATGCTGCATGCAATGGGCGCAGTGTCAGCGAACATGGGGGCGGGGTCAAAGGTGGGGTTAAAAAATTGAATATTCTGTAAGATATTTTCTTCTTCCACCTTCAGGTAGCTACTTTTAAAATAATGTGCAGCTTAAATGAGAAATAAAATGTAAAAAGTTAAGTTAATTAGTGGGAAATGCACTTCTGTACCTTATGGAGGATGCCCTAATTACTTATCGGTAGTTCTCACTACTTCTAGTCCTACTTGTTCTCGACCCAGTCATCATTAGGTCGAGCGTTAAGTTGCAGCGCATGCTTTGCGAGGCATGCAGTATTCAATATAGCGTGGAAGCTTCGTGGAAGCTCCGCCTTTTCTCCGCCCATCTTTTTCATTGACTTAGGTCCTAAATGCTGCCTTCCGATTGGTTTTAGGCTTGTTAATCCCTCCTTATGCCCAGCATGTCCTCATTTGTATCCTTCCAAGGCTAAAGGCCTCTTTACTTTCAACACAATTTATTTCCTGTGTCTCCCCCCCTCCCGCAGTCCAAGAATTCTTGCCCCCCCCCCGCCCACCCCAGCACTCCATTTCGAGCCTCTTTGCCCGCCCGCAGTCCTGTTACCAATGCAATAGGTCTTGCGTAAATGCGTGTCCTATTGCATTGCAAATGCTGGTTTTATCTTTGGCAGCGCGGCACGCTTTAACTATAGGGCCTGTGCGCCTTTGTTTTCATCGGAGTATTAGGCAATGTCACTGTAAGCAGAGTGGTACTGCTGCAGACATACATGCAGTGTTAGCCGTGGGGTCTGCTGTGCAGATGTTTGTATGCGATGCGCCTGCCTGCTGGGTGTTGGTCCCACTATTGCCACCCCCCCAGACCCTTGTGAGCACTGCACACCACTGGAAGAAAAGGGAATGTGTCTGCAGGCTCCTGGAAATCAGCTGATCGAGTGTTTGAAAGTGAAGAAGCCCCTCTAGAAACATTATCATCGCATCCTGTGATTGGCTACTCATTCGGGCTTTGCATTTTAGTTTTGAATTAATGCATTTGCGGCAGAGTGAGCGCCTCTTTGTCATGTTACAGCCTCCCATGCTTGTCCTGGCTACATTGGATCGCTACATCTCCCGGCGCTTCTAATTACTTTAGGGCATATTACCAACGTTTAGCGATATTTATCGCTACCGATGCTTAGCAACAAATTTTTTAACGCTAAGCATCGCCGGAAATTATCGCAGAGATAACTTGCTATTAGCAAGGTTTATCTCAGTAGTGATAAAAATCCTCGGGCTAACTGCCAATTGAGAGATAATCTCTGGAAAACCAATGATAATCTCTCGAAGTTTGGCGTTAGCTTGATAATAGGGGCTCACAAACTTAGCCATGATGTCCAACTTCCATAGGATATCATGGCTAAGTCAGGAAAATACCAGGTGTAAAAAAAGCAGTGCTACCCGCGTTTAGCGCTGCTTTTTTTATCACTAACAGGATTAGCGAAATCCTTGATAATAGGAGAAATGTCGCTTAACAACATTTCTCCTATTATTTTTCTCTGGAACGCCCCCTTGGCATCTCATTAGAGATGCAAGGGGAAGCTTAGAGAAAAAGGGTGCTAACATGCGAATTTGCGTGTTAGCACCCTGTTGCTAATAGGGAGATAATTTTATCTCCGCTTTCTTGGCTTTTAAAGCCAAAAAAGCGGAGATAAATCCCTTGATAATATGCCCCTTTGGTTTTTCTCAACCCAATAGTGAGCAAGGTCTAACACCACACTGTCCAGTGACTGATTTTTTTTCTATGATAGAAATTCCATTTGAAACGAGCATTAGCAATGCATTAGGATCTCGCATTTACCAAAGTTTAAGCCATTGGCATTGTAAATGACGATACCTTTTATTTATGTGCTGTTTTTAAAACAGATAAATAAAAGGCATTGTCATTTACAATGCCAATAGCTTAAACTCTTGCAAATACAAGACCTATTGCATTGCAAATTCATTTGGCGCCTGTGCTATAAATATTTTTAAAAAGCGTTAGGAGAGTGTGTGTCCTGCCCACAAGGCATGTGAAATCTATTTGGGAAAATAGTGGTTAGAGGCTGTAATTAAAGCCTACCAAGTAACAACACTCTTAACATGAGTTGTCGCTATGGGAGGTTACAAAATGAAACAAGGTGGTACTAAGCCTACTGACCAATGAACAGCCACAGTTTACAGTGGACAATGACACAAGCCAATGAAAAATATGTGCGGAGAGTGGGCAAAGCCTCAAGTCCCTAGCTGAGTACTATTAAACGAAAAGCAGTGCCAATACTGTTCTGTTAAGCGATCCTGCCCAAACCATGGGGCATATCAGCAACAGCGGGCGAAAATTATTGCTAAGCGCGCTTAGCACGAGGATACTTCTCGCCGGCTATGGCTGGATGTTATCGCAGAGATAGCGTGCTATCAGCGATTCATTTCTCCAAAGTAATAAATATGGAAATCCAGGGATAATCGTACAGCCATAGGTGATAGCTTGATGATAGGGCAGGGCATAATATCCACCTTCCATTGGACATAATGGCTAAGTCAGATTGAAAGCAGGCGTAAGGAAAGTAGGGTTAAGCGCGGTTAGCGCTACTTTTCTTATCACTGTGCAGGTTAGTGTGCAGATTGTTAATAGGAGAAATGTCGCTTAGCGACATTTTCCTGGTAATTTCTGTGTGTTACGCCCACATTTCATCTCATTAGCGATGTAAAGCTGGGCATTGAGGAAACGAGTGAAGAAGCATGAAAACACGCAATAGCGTGTCTTTGCCGATAGGGCAATAAAATTAGTGCCGATTTTCACCCGAAAACAGACTCTAAAGTGGTGATAATTTTACTGCAGGCCTTGTTGCTATAAGTACCTTTGATGAAAAGCATCAAGACTCCCAAGACTTTCGATGCCGCTGTTGGAGTTAAAGGTGCCCGATGCCCCTAAGAGAGCATTTTCCTGGCGCCTGCCCCCCCATGCACTCACTGATTCTGCCTTCACGAAGAAATTAGAACGGACATTGTGAAATATTTTGAAGATAATGAAGGCTCGGCATCCACTGAGGCTATAGTATGGGACGCATTCAAGGCGGTAATTCGCGGCCAGTGTATCTCTAGACAGGCTGGGGTGTTGCAGGCTATTCGTCACACTCTGAATCAGCTTGAGAAAGAGTTAAAAGAGCTAGACCTGGCCTTCTGCCGGGACCCCTCACCAGAGTTAGCAGGTCAGATGAAATCCAAACTGATTGCCTTTAATGAGGAAGCACAACGAGAGGTTAAATTCCTGGGAAAACAAGGAGAGGCCCGCAGGTACGGGGAAGGGGATAGGCCAAGTAGACTGATTTCTCCTTGCTCGCAATCACACTACATACACGCCATTAGGAACAGTCAGGGGACACTTGTTGTAGGGCAAGAAGCAGTGCTTGACACATTTGCCAAGTTTTACAAGTCCCTGTACACCTCTAGACAGCCCACAGTCCCAGCTTCCCTGGAATGCTTCCTGGACTCCATTTCCATTGTTTCGTTCAATGATTTCCATCGCCGTTATATGGATGTCCCTGTAACTGTCCAGGATATAGCCCAGGTAATTAAGAGCATGCCTGCGAACAAAGCCCCGGGCCCAGATGGGCTGACGACAGCCTTTTACAAGGCATATGCCGAGGAGTTGGCCCCCAAACTTCATTCTGTCTTTGCTGAGGCCCTGGAGTTGGAGTCTCTACCGGACTCGATGCGTGAGGCCTTAATCATAACATTGCTGAAACCAGACAAAGACTGCCAGGTCCTCGACTTATACCGACCCCTTTCCCTGATCAATGTTGATGTCAAGATCTATGCAAAAATCATTGTGGACAGGCTGCAACCCTTGTTGCCGATGGTGGCACTCCCGGATCAGTCGGGGTTTATACCTGGCCGAGCCACGTCACACAATCTCAGGACAATATTTTCCATTTTGCACTACTTACATCCCTCCATACAGGCCGCAGTCATTTTTTTGGACGCCACTAAAGCGTTTGATTCGCTTGAATGGCCCTACCTGTTTAGGATTCTGGGCAGGATGGGCTTAGCCCACTCTTCATAAATTTGATCAAGTTGCTGTACGATGCTCCCAGGGCACAAGTAAGAGTGAATGGGCTTATATCCCAGCCATTTGCCATATCCCGAGGGACCAGGCAGGGATGTCCATTATCCCCGTTGCTCTTTGCTATAGCCATGGAGCCCCTTGTGGCTAGAGTTCGACAGCTTCATACCGCAAGAGGGATAGGCTTCAGTTCCCGCAGGCTGCTGATCTCCTTGTATGCGGATGACGTCACGCTGTACGTCATCGACCCTGCTGTGGACTTGAACCCCCTGCTGAGAGAATTCATCCGCTTCGAGGGCCTGGCTGGTGTATCTATCAACTGGGCCAAATCTGTCGCTTTTCCATTAACTGACACCACCCGGGAAACGCCCTCTGACTACCCCCTGCGCTGGGAAACAGACGCAGTTAAGTACCTGGGGGTTTGGATAAGCCGCAATATACAGGATTTGTGGACTCTGAATTTTGGCAGAGCAGTTGACTGGCTGGAGGGAAAGCTGGAGATCTGGAACAAGCTCCCCTTGTCTCTAGTCGCGAGATTAGCACTAGCAAAGATGGTGGTCCTTCCCAAATTTTTGTATCTATTTGTAAATATTCCAATACCTTTGACGGCGCACTTCCATGCGCGTGTACGATCACTACTGCTGACACTTGTATGGGCGGGTGGCCAAGCGGGTGGCCAAGCGAGAACATTCTGGGCGTTGCTTACACTCCCACTGCGACAGGGCGGTCTGGGAGCTCCTGACATGAAACTGTACTCACTGTGCGCGCAAGCGCAATTTCTGCACTTTTGGGCTTTTCCCACTCCCTTCCAGCCACACGTTGCGGTGGAGTTGGCCGCAGCAGCCCCGTCACCGCTGAGCGTGGCACTATATGGCTAGGTGTCTCGTTCATCGAAAGACGTGGACACAGTAGACATGCTCCGCTGGACGTGGCGCGAACTGCGAAACAGGGCAAAACTCCCACTGCTATACGCACCAGCCATTCCTCTGCGAGGAAACCCAATGATGCCCTGCTTGCGGGATGGGGGTGGAGTCATTACGCTTCGGGGGCAGACCCTACACACTTTTGCTGACCTTTACCCGAACGGCACCTTCAGGGATCCGGGTTCGGGCGCGGAGGGACAACCTGAGTCATTCTCTGACCTATTCCTGTATCATACACTTAAGGAATCCTGTAAAGCACTGTGGCCTCAGTTCCCAGAGGAACCTCCGCAGCTCCTTGCGCTTCAAAACTTACTCTTGAGACCTTCTCCTAAGAAGCTTGTGTCTCGGCTGTACAACTGCATGCAAGATCAATTCCCTCTTACCGTGCCTTCTTCCATGCATACGTGGAATGCTGACCTGGAGGTGCCCCTATCGGAGGAGCAGTGGGAGTTCTGTTGCAGACAACTTACGACACTATCGCCCAATTACAGGTTGAGATTGGTGCACTTCAAATTTTTACATAGGTACTATCGCACACCACTGTCATTACATTGCATGGGTCTCAGAGATGATGCTGCATGCTGGAAGTGCGGCTGGGAGAATGCCTCTTTTCTGCATGTAGCATGGGGCTGCCCTAAACTAGAGGAATATTGGTCAAGCATTTTCACTGCCATTAATCAAATACTGCTCAGGACCGATGCGCCGTCTCCGCTCCTGGGGTTGCTGGGATGTGTTCAGGATACCTTACCCAACCATAGGAAGTTACACGCGTTACTGCTCCTTTATGCCAAGAGACAGGTGGCGGTGCGCTGGGGTCGTCGTGCACTGCCTACATTTGATGCATGGGTAAAAGATGTGACATACGGTAACACGCAGCTCGAACACTATTGGGAAACGATGCCCACAGCTTCCCGGCCCAAGGACATCTGGGAGCCTTTTACGCAGTGGTCACGAGAACGTGCAACCTCCCCTGACTCTATGCAGTCGCTAGCAGGAGAGGTCTCTGATGATATGGGTTGACATCTTTTGACATGTGATTGTGCTCAACTGCAATGGTACGACCTGAGCATGACTGAAATCCGTGGGCGCACGTTGGGGGCGGTGGAGTCATGATTATGTCTTTGTGCCTGTGAATCTAAATGCTTTGCTGTACCTATCCCATGTCCCGGTTGTCCCCATGTATGATTCTGCTCCCCCTTTTTTTTCAGACTGTCGTAGACTATCTTTCTAACGTAATTCTTGCTGCTAACTAGACATCTGCTGTGCGACGCCTTGCCCGGAGGCACAGATCCTCCAATACCAGAGACATTATGCCCATTTGATGCTTTTCCTCTGCACCAGAGTTGGTTTTGTTGTTGTTTTTGGGGGGGAAAAAAAGGGTTTGAAGACAATGGTCAATCCGCACTGTTTGCTCTTTGAACTGTAGTGCCTATATACCCGTGCTGTTGATTTGTTTCTTCACTTCCTCTGATGGTACGTTGCAGGTCTATTAACCCCAAAAATGTAAGACACATTGATTTACTACTATTGCATATGCTCTCTGTCTCCATGTCTAAACCATGAATCATGATAATGCACTGTACACTGTTTGTTATGACACCTTTGCCATTGTGTGCTTTGCTCTGATAGCGGCCAGCCTCAGGGATGTCGGCGTGACGCTGTGTAAATTTGACAGTATCAAATAAACGTCTTACACCAAAAAAAAAAAAATAAGCCTTCAACTGCTACGTGTCCACCCCAGACACAGTTGTTGATTTCTAATAAACCACTTGGGTGTGTTTATTTAGATCACTGCGGTTCTTTTTCTTCTGATACTGCATATAAGTATGTCTTAGTAGCAGTTGATTCATGCACACGTTTTGTGTGGGCATGGCCTCATCACAGCACTGATTCACAGACTGTCATAAGAGATTTGCGTGTCTTTGTAGGGATTTTTGCCTGTGGTACCTTCCATTCGGACCAGGGTCCTGCTTTCGCCTCTAATGCGTATAAGGATGCCATGGCTTTGTTGGGGATCCAAGTCAATTTTTCGTCTCCATACAGACCTGAGGGTAATAGTGTTGTGGAACGAATGAACCGTGACTTAAAGCAATCATTGACAGCTCGAGTTATAGGCACTGGCAGGTACTGGCTGGCCCATCTCAATGGCGTGCAGCGTGCTCTAAATAATCTCCCTAGAAGGTCTCTGTGTGGGCGGACCCCATACAAAATTCTCTTTGGTATCAAGATTTATGTACCGGACCTTGACGGTCTAGACTCGGTGGCTGTTGCTGCCTCCTTTGACCTAGATGAACATTGCAATGTTTTACAGACTCTGCAAAAGACGAGAGACACTCTTGCAAAGGAACATATGCCCTCCACCTCGGATGATGCATTGCAGAACCCGGTAGTTGGCTGGCTACCCCAAGTTGGAGAATTGGTTCGGGAGAAGATCGAAAACAAGAAAGAATTTGGTCCCTCTTATCGAGCTCCAGTTCCAGTGCTTGGTGTGAAGGGCACAAGAACAGTCATTTTACCACCACTTCCTGGTCGTAAGGAAAACAGGTATATCTCCATTGACAATGTCAAGATACACAGAGTGGCCGATTCTTCTTAGTATGACACCGGCAGTCTCATGTCCTTCGATAGTGAGAAATTCTGTGTTGGCCTCAACTTTCAATCCTGTACCTGAAGTTGCCCTCGAGATGCCTGCCATTTCTAGTCCTTTATTGAGTACATTGCCTGGTGCTCAACTTGATGAAATTGACTACACTTACCCAACTGACTTATCGATGCCTGATTTACAAACACGTTTGTCCACAGAATCCAGATTTTCATTTGACACTGTTTCTCACACATCAGGAAAGCCTTCACGGATTAAAATCTATGCAAGATTATTTAAAAAACATTTTTTGATTCCCCCTTGGACATATGTTTGGCTGGTAGTCGCATACTAAACACAGGTGGAAGAGAGACTTGGCTTTTGTGAACATCACTGCTTGGCCTGTCCTGGATGGGATTGTATGGGATGCTGTTAAATTTCAAATCCATGGCCCCACTGAGGTTATCAATGTCCCTAATGTGCTTAGAGTTAACATGGGGAATGTAGTTAAACAAAACATACATTCTGATGATTGGGATGTTCAGCCCGTAGAAGCGCTGTTTTCTGATTTGAAATATTATGCTGCCTTTGATGATGAAGATTTGTATTTAGAATCTGCTAATTATGGTGATTTATTTTGTTACCAACATTTTGGTAACCACTACCTACATAAAACTAACTCTAGTAGGAGCACTGTAAATTATACACAATGGGAACATTGTCCGGCTCCCATACGAGGCAGCTCTAGTACCTTTTTGAAAAAGTACCCATATTTTACTGATTTAAATCAGTCTAATCCCAAATCATTTTATTTTAAAATGACTGCAAAGTCCACTTCCACGGTTAGACTTACCGATACTAAATAATTGTACTTGAAGTCCTTTCTAGACCAGTTGGCTGTTGGAGGCTACGAGTTATGAAAGGTAACAGTTGACCTTAAATCAGTTAGGGGTTCTAAAAGTTGGCAGGTACAAGGCACTGAGGCTTTGCACCGTGTATGTCTCATTCCAAATATTTTTTAAACTACTTCTGAAAAATTAAATACTCCTTCCTTCCCTGATTTGGAGGAATATTCAGGTTGGGGTAATACTACAAAATTTTTGATCAGAGAGTTGCATACTTTGTTGCTGAATTCCTCCTTTAACATATCCAGTTTGGATCCCAATGGCTGGTTGCTCTGGCACAGAAGTGCTGACTCGTGCCAACATCGTTTTCTGGGTTTAGCAGATGGCTTTACACAGGTTGATCCCCGTTTTGGGAATGACCATTCTGTGACTACCTATTCAGTAGGCAAATTATGTCAGAATTGGCTTAAACATTCTACCTTGGAGTCAGTTAAACTGCGTTTATCTAAACTGTCTGACGATGTGGATCTGAATGATTTCATAAAAGGCCCGGCTAAAGGTAGATCTAAAAGATGGATATATGCTGTTTATAATGAACTCTGGAAAACATCCCAGATTGAGGCGGCTACCCGCCTTAGGGCTACAGATCAATCTAATTTGGAAAAAGTGCTAGCGGTGGTGGATAATAGCATTAACACGCTTTCTTCCCGCATTTACACGTTGGACAATATTGTGTCATCTGTAGTTGATATTGTGCAAGATGAAGTGTCTGTGTGATATCATGGTCAAAATCAGTTATGCAGTTTGCCTGGACCCTGCAGACACTCAAGGCCGGGAAAGTTCCATGGCATTATATGAATACCACTTCTCTGTTTGCCCCATTTAATTTGACTGATAAGCAACGTTTACTTTCAATGAAGGATGCTTCTTTTTCCATGTTACATACTGAACGTTTGGAATCTTTACCATTTTCTGTGGCAGAGTACACTACTGCAACGTGGCTTATCCACAGATTAATAACTTTACCGTTTGCTCTTTTTGAATTTAAAAATTGTATGAAGTATTTTGCCATTGATAGATACGAGCCGCTTGGTAGCTCCTATCTACATGAAGCCTGGTCGCTTCCTTTTACATACAGATGCGTTAGGGAGGGCAAGGAAGTTTAACTAAAAGGTGAAGAATGCACTGAAATACCAGATCACTCATTGATGTGTAGACATATTCAATTACACATTCAATTACACAGCTCTTGTAATCAAGAACAGCCTAATTTAGCCTGAGTTTTGAAAGGTATACTCGCGCCCGCTATCATCCCCACATTCACACTACTGGCAAACGGCAGTTATTTACTTTTAAATAATGAAGATTGCTGTTGGTTAATAAAAGGCATTGCTTATATCGTTACTATCAGTGAACGTTTGGTTTGCTGTAAAAATGTGTTGTATCCACCCACGCATGGGAACTTGGTTATTTCCATCTGGCCGAGGATTTCGACCTTGAAAGCAGAGTTCAATAAGATGAGTCGAATAAGGGCTCTATTGTTCCAAAAAGAAGTTGCCCTGACATCAGCTCGTGAAACATTTGTTTCTGTTCTGGTGTTAACATGGGCTTCTATTGGAATTCTCTATGGCATATTATCAAGCCCATTATCGGCGTTTTTGAGGCAGTTTCCTGCGGCTAAAGCGGCGATAATTTTAAAGCCGTTCCTTGATAATATGCCCCGAAATCTCTCTGTTCAACCTCCAAACCCTGAGAGTGAGAGGACCCGGAGAAGGAAGGTCGAGAGACTTTAGCTGGAAAGAATCCGGGGCAGACTCCATGGAGGCAACACCACAAGACACTTCAACAAAGGATACCAAGACCACAGGGTCAGAAGAGAAGAACTTCCACCACATGCATCCTCCCCTGCCTGAGCTTCCCCAGAAACCTCTAGATAAGCGGGAAAGGAGGAAAAGCATACATGAGAAGGGGAGACAATGACAGAGTCAAGGCATTCATGCTTTAAGCCCCCTTTTTGCTCACTCTCGAATGGGAAACGGGAGCAGTGCATCCTCCGTGGATGCGAAGAGATCCACAGCTGGATGACACGACCTTCTGCAGTTCATCTGAAAGGTCCTCTTGGCCAACTTCAGAGTGAGGAAACATAGAAACTTGAGACTGAACACATCAGCTTCCGATATGGATCGCTGATAGAGAGAGGAGATAGATTTCTGCCCACTGAGCCAATGAACATGCAACCAGATTTAGAGACTGACTGTGTGTATAGGGTGACCAACCGTCCATAAATTTCACGGACCATCTGTAATTTGGATCTCACGTCCGTTTTCCGTGATGATCCCTTTTATTCACGCCTTTTGTTTGTAATTTTAGGCATTGAAGGGAGCAGCACTGTTCCCCTACATGTAGCCTCAATTCCCTGAAGGGGCCGCCTTGCACTCCTCCTCGGAGCCCAAGAGTAGCTCCACCTTGCCCTTTGTTAGTCTGTATGCCGGCTGATTGCCGCATACAGAATGACAATGGGACAGTCTGGGCTGCAAAGCATGTGGTGGCCTCCCCCAGCCTCCGTCCAGGGCAGCTGGTGAAAGAAGTTAAAAAGAAGGGGCTAAACTTCTTTCACGGTCTCATCATTTTAGAACTGATGTATTTTCAATATTATATTCAACGGTCACAGTATTGACTGAGCAGGCTATGATATTGAACCCCTCTACATAGTGCTGGAAGCAGCGCAGAGCTCTCTCCACTGCAAATAGCTCCCTCCGGTTCGCTTCTGATGCGTACAATGGGCCTGTACAGAAAAGTGATCCAATGTTGCACCCCAAACCAAAGCACATGCATCTGTCATCAGAATCTTGTGAGCAGAAGGGTGAATAACCATCCACTTCCAGAGGTTGGGAGTATGGAATCACCACTGCAGCTCCTGGATGACTGTCCGGGAGACTGGTACGCATATCCCAGGGGAGAATTAGAAAGGTGATGAACTTGTGCAGATGCTAGATTCATGGACGCAAATGCAACCTCACCTAGGGAACAGTCAACACAGTGGCTACCATATGATCCTGCACTTCCATCTGTTCGTGCAGACTGACTGATAACTCAGATAGGAGATTGTGCAATAAGAGCCGAAGCCTGAGTATTTTTTTCAATGGCAGAAACACCTTGCCCTGTATTGTATCCAAGAGGGCTCCTATGAATTTAATCTGACTGGAAGCTGCAACTGACACTTTGGCAAATTGAGAAGAAAGCTGCGGTCGTTGAGCATAGACATGGTCGGTATAAAAATGCTGCTCCGTAATCTGCAAAGAGGGGACCTGGATCAACCAATTGTCCAGGTAGGAAAAAGGGATATTCTCTGAAGCTGGAGGTGAGCTACCAGTGGTGCCACCACTTGGGTGAAAAATCGTGGTGAGGAGTGGAGGCCAAACGGGAGAATGCAATACTTCTAATCCTGGCCTTGTACAGAAAGCATGAGACGCTGCTGAGATTGGTGCACCATCGATATGTGCAGGTTAGCGTCCAGGAGATAAAGTGCTGTCATCACACACGGATACTGAATCAATGGAATGATGTGCTGTGGCTTCTCCACCTTAAAGAGAAATTTGCGTATATACTTGTACAGAAATTTCAAACCGATCACAATATGATATCCTTCCTTCTCCTTAGGTACCATGAAAATGATCGAATATGCTCCCTTCCCCCATTGGTCGGGAGGTAGCAGAACAATTGCCTTTTTCAATAGGAGAGACTGAGGGGCATATATACAAGCCCCAATCGCCACCACATCATCTCTTTTATCAACGTTGTGGTGGCAATAGGGGCTTATTTTAATCCCTTCATGATTAAAATAGTTACTTATGCAGACGACACCCAACTAGTCGTCTCCCTATCTCAACAAGAGAGGTGCTCGGAAAATCTATTTGCTTGTCTCTCGTGAATATATTCCTGGATGACCAACTCTCGGCTCAAATTGAATGGAGCAAAAACAGAGCTCATGCTCCTGGGCCACTAATTAACATCCTTACCTAAGTCCTTGTGATATCCCTGCATGGGTGATATCCCCACCCCTAAAGATGAAATTAAAAGCCTAGGGGTATGGTTCGAGCAAACCTGACCTTTAGGATGCAAGCAAAGAAAACAGCAGGTATTTGCTATGGCTTACTTCGGTCTGTGCGGAAGGTCCTTCCACTCTTGCCTTTTCAGTCTAGGAAGCTGTTAATCCAGGGGCTAATATTATCTAGACTGGATTACAGCAATGCCCTGTTCCTGGCAGCACCCGAAGCTACATTAACACGCTCCAACGTGTTCAGAATTCAACAGCTAGGCTGTTTACCGGCTCCTCAATAAGATCTTCAGCTAAGCCGGCATTGACATCTCTTCACTGGCTGCCGATTCGTGAAAGAATAAAATTCAAATCCCTGTGTATAACCCACAAGTTACTTCAGGGGAGGGGGCACCCTATCCTCAGGAATCTTATTCGCCCCTACAAGCCCGTTCGGTCTCTCCGCTCTGATCTCGGAAACTTGGCCACGGTTCCCAGAGTAAGGAAGGCGCGCGTGGGGGGGGGGGGGGGGGGGGGGCGATTTTCGGTCAACGCGGCAACACTTTGGAATACGCTTCCTGTCATGATTCGAACTGAATTTAGCCACCTTAAGTTTTGAAAAGCTCCTTAAAACTTTTCTTTTCCCCAATGAGCCCTAATTAACGGTACCCTCTTCAGTTCTCTGCTCTTGTTTCTTTAGCGCTGGGACGCTCTCGGGCAGCCATGTGCTTTATAAATCAAATTTCATTTCATTTCATTATTTACAAGGAAGCAGTAAGCCACTTAACGTGGCTTAATGTTGCCTTGTAAATAAGGCCCCCTTTTATGCTATGCTTTGCGTGAAAGGGGTGGGCAGTGTGTGTTGTGGTGGGCATTCCACCGCAACGCCCATTGATTTTGACGCTGCCCTCTATGTACAAGGGAAAACCTGGTCTTAACTTTGCGAAACAAGGAGAAATGCATTATTTCGACTCGGTTTAGCTTTTTCCATGTGTGCTGCCTTGTGCAAAATGGCATGGATTGTTTATGTACAGGAAGGTCCCTCTTCCTGTAAATAAACAATCTTAAAAAATTCCATGTTGTGTCTTTCATGTGTGCTGCATTAAGCAGCACACTTGAAAGTCACAAAACAGCATTTCAGGATTGTTTATGTGCAGGAAGGGACACCTTCCTACACATAAACATTCATTCCCTGCACGCAGACACCCTTGCACTATGGTCCAAGGGTACCTGCATTGGTGCTACACTGCTAAATGTAGCGCCATAGCAGGGGGATAGGCAAGGCTGCACCACATGGTTGTAAATATGGTGCAGCCTTGCATTTCAGAAGTGGCAGAGTGATGTGTCAAGCCATGATGGCTAGCGCCTCCCTCAGCCACTATCTTGTACATATCCCCCTGAATACCCTCCAGGAATGCTTTCCGTTTGATCCGGTGCCCTGGAAGAGGCGTGGAGATGGTCCCTGAAAGCATTGGAAGGGTTGAGACAACTAGCTGATACCCTATCCGGATGACTTCTAGGACACATTTGTCTGTTGTCATCTACTGTCAAGCTATACAACCGTTCTGAAGCTGCCACTAACATCTGGCAGTAAGCCGTATCCCCTGGAACTCGGCATAGTCTGGTACCCTGATTCAAGGTGTTGGACTCCAACTCGACTTCTGGTGATTTGAATGGAAAGGCTTGCCTGGGAACTTCTGATCTCCATCAGAATTCTGCTTCCTGTGGTATGGTTGCCGAAAGGATTTAGAAAAAAACAAAGGGCATATTAGCAAGAACCTTGTTAAAATTAGCGCAGTTCTAGCGTCAGGAAACTGTCTCTAAAACGGTGATAATGGGCTTGCTAATATGTGTTATAAAATTACAATAAAAGCCCAGGTTAGATGTGCAGGACATCTAACCTGGGCTTCTATTGGAATTCTATAATGCATATTAGCAAGTCCATTATCGCCGTTTTAGTGGCAGTTTCCTGCCACTAACATGACAATAATTTGAATGAGGTTCTTGCTAATATGCCCCAAAATTATTTGAATTCTGCTGCTGGTGTTGCTTTCGGAATGAAAAATAATGTTTAAGTTCTTTATGAATTCTATGAAGTTTATCCTCCAGTTCTTTACCAAAAAGACATTTGCCTATAAAAGCTATTTGGAGGGCTGTTGTACTCTAGGCAGAAACCGTATTCCATCCTTTTAAATACATAGGGACAGATTTACAACTTTTAGCACATCTCTGCTAATCAGCAGGGATGTGCCAGAACAGTTGCGTCACGCCAAACCACCCGTGTGCCACCACTTATGCGCCGCATTTACAATGCAGTGCACCGTGGTGCATGGATGGGCAGATGCGTGTCGCATCCCCCGGCGGAAAGGCGGCGCATTGCTGGAGTCGCGTCGCAAGTGCGATACAGCTCCAGCAAGGCTCGGGGTGCCCCTATTCCTAACATGCTGCATCAATCCCTACGCCTGCTTCAAGCAGGTGCAGGGTTTTGATGCAGCATGGCTGTAAAAGTGACTAAGTGAAATCTTGTAGATTTCACTTTTCAGAGTCATTCCTGCGCCGGAATTCCCCCCCCCCCCCCATGCCAGAACCCCCACATGTGGTGCAGGGCTTTACCATGTGGCACATTTCCCTAGATGCATCACGTTGTAAATACCCCACACCATGGCGTTGCCTCACAAAAGTGAGGCAAAGGCGGCACAAATGTGCGGACCGGGCTTGTAAATCTGCCTCAGATTTCGGCAAGCCACAATAGACAGCCCACATGACAAAGCAAACGCTCGAACAGAGTTAAAAGAAATGTCAAACAAAAATGGTGTCTGCTTCTTCATAATTTCCAGCAGTTTAGGGAATTGACCGGCCTCCTGCATGGTCTTGAACAGTTCCTTAAAATCCATGAGGAGTGACTGAGCCACATAGGCAATGTAAAAACAATTAGGAGGACCCCACTCTACCTTATAAAGGACGGTGGGGAGAATGTCATTAGAAAAAGAACAAACGTCCGGGTTCGTGGGACAGGATGTTGTCTTATTTTGGTATGGAACCAAAGGGTATCGCTACTGTGGACTGAGCTGTTATTACTTGGGGGAAGGCAAAACCTATACACACTTGGTCGGGCAACTTCATTAAACAATGAGTACAAATTGCACTAGATAAAACTAATTTTGTTACCAATAATTTTGGGGAAATTACACATACGTGGGTTTCCTAAGATGGGCTTAACAACAGTGATGATATGAAATTAAACTGGTACATTCGCTTATTGAGTGCAGACACATTGGAAAGACATTTTAATTAAAAGCATATTAACACAAACGTTTGGTCATAATATATGAATTTTATTACACATTGCACAATATGAAAACACATTAAAAACATTTATCAATAAATATAATCATCACAATGATTCTGTGTTTTTTAACATTGTGATGATTATATTTATTGATAAATGTTTTTAATGTGTTTTCATATTGTGCAATGTGTAATAAAATTCATATATTATGACCAAACGTTTGTGTTAATATGCTTTTAATTAAAATGTCTTTCCAATGTGTCTGCACTCAATAAGCGAATGTACCAGTTTAATTTCATATCATCACTGTTGTTAAG
The DNA here is from genome assembly GCF_964263255.1 of Lissotriton vulgaris. NCBI lineage: Eukaryota > Metazoa > Chordata > Amphibia > Caudata > Salamandridae > Lissotriton > Lissotriton vulgaris. The sequence goes on from NW_028246972.1 coordinate 704,778, forward strand.
CCCATCTTAGGAAACCCACGTATGTGTAATTTCCCCAAAATTATTGGTAACAAAATTAGTTTTATCTAGTGCAATTTGTACTCATTGTTTAATGAAGTTGCCCGACCAAGTGTGTATAGGTTTTGCCTTCCCCCAAGTAATAACAGCTCAGTCCACAGTAGCGATACCCTTTGGTTCCATACCAAAATAAGACAACATCCTGTCCCACGAACCCGGACGTTTGTTCTTTTTCTAATGAGCCACGTAGGCACCATAAATACAAGACCTTAAAGTCAGAAGTGATCCAGAATATACCTTCTTACGAGAGGTATCAACCTTCTTGTCTGAAGCATCTTTTAACACATTTTCCTCAGACATGGAAGAGCGTCCAACCAAACTCACCACCACCGAATCAACATGCAAAACATCAGGCATCATGTCCTCCATATTCTCCAATGGATACAGCTTTGTCATAGAGCGCGGGACCGAAATTCACTCCAGGTTGTTCCATTCTTTCAAGATGACATCTTGGACAAACTGGTGGATGGACATTGAGGTACTGGAAGGCTTCTTGAATTGAGGCAGCACAGTGTCCTTGGTAGAAGAAGAGGAAGCCTCTTCCTGAGGAAACTCCATATTACCTCTGACATGAGATAACATTTCAGGGAGCGTGTTGTTGCAGGGTTTCTGCTTAGGAACAGAACTACACTTAGGACCAAAGGACGTCAGTATGCAGGGACTAAGTCACCATACTACATCGGCCTCTGCTGGCCCAAACCCAACTATCTTATAGTACCTCACTTGCCCTCCTAACCTTTCCAGAAAGACAAGTGATTAGCACCCCTGAATACAACAGTCCCGACCCTCTCAGGGATTGCAGTGCCAGGTCACACCCTTTCACTCTCTCACTCGTATTTGTCCCACAATATAATAAAGGTGAGACACCAAAACAGTTTACAATATTTATTTAAACGATCGTGCTTTGGTATGCAATAAGTGGGCCACAAATACTAAGCAGACGCATATCAATGATGTCAGTAACATAATCAATAACCCAGATTATAGTTCCTCCGAGCACTCCATTTAATAACACACAGTCTTTGTGAAGTCTTCTCTGATCGATTTTAATGTCCAAATCCAATTCAAATGTGTCACATCCAAGATCCACCAATTAATAAGACGCTGCCTATTCAATAAACCATATACAATGAAAAGTCCTGGTATATTGTTTGACAGAATTGCCTAAGCCCATCCTTACTACTAAGGCTAAGTGATTACAGATTATAGATCTCTGGGATTCGGTGGCGGACCCTGTTCCTTAGCACATATAGAAGGTTGTTCTACAGCGCAGTTGATGCAGCCCTTTCGTCTGCTGGTCCTTGGCTCTGTCTGTGTCTGCACATCCCAAGTTATATTACAAAATGTGCATATTCAAAACAGCATCTGGATTTCTGTATTATGTTTAGATACTAGTGCTGGATCATAACGAATAACAATGAGCAATGTTTTTATCACCTTGCTAAGGCTGTTCAGACTAAATCCCAGGAAAAGAACAACATACTAAAACATGTGCTTACTATATATGAATTATAACGTGGCACAAAAACAAGCATGCTGTTTCGTAACACTTGTAAAGCAAAAGCAGCCTACATTATGCAAAATAAGGCTAACATAGGGAAAATTCACTTAAAGTTCACACCAGTGAACCAGTGCACACCAATTTTAACTAATGCTTAACTTTGCTATGCGTGTTTTCCGAATTTCCACTGATTTTGAATACAGCCTGGAAAATGTGATCTACCCAAATATCACGTATTTGTAGACATCATAGAAATAGGAGTGAGATATCACTCCTTCACCAGATGCACAGCTTGATCCGCATATTTAACACATATTAACCTTCAATTTCTCCAGATTTGAAAATTATGAATCTATGTACTCCCAAAGTTCTTGATCACTTGTTTATTGTCCTTTTGAATCACACGTGAGATGCTTATGTTTTCAACAGTTTCTCATGCGGCAGATATGCCCATCCGGGCCTTTTTCTGTAGCACGCCAGAATACATAAAACATCCTCAGTCGCTGATCTTATCGCACCCAATGCACTTCGGGCTGTTAAAAGCCCTTGGTCAAGGGTCCTCTACAAATAAAAGAACAATGCCATTAGATTCTAAGCTACAGACCTCTCTACTTTACAGTTTAAACCATGAAGTATAGAATACACATTTCATGCCAAATTTGATAACTAACCCCTCAACAGCGTTATTCCCGCTAACAGCGTCACTACACGATGCAATGATGTTACCTTAAAAAACCTCTATCAGGCTATATTACCCCACATCATTAATCTTCCTCGCTCTAAACTGAAGCCTCCAAGGTGTTCCCCCTCACCTTTAGCCTCACACATACTTTGTCACTTGATACCTCAATGCTGACCCACATCACTTTCTTCCGTGCCTTACTGACTTCTTTAAATTTCTTCTCAGCGTTCTCTTCTTTTACGAGGCAGTTTACCAAATGTGGCTAACTTCCCTCTCTTTATAACGAGTATAACGTGACTCCGCCCCTCATAATACACCAATCACAACCACCCGGCTGTTATGATGCCTATCCTGAAAACTCCACATCCCATAATTCACTGCTTCAGTCATAGCATGATTGATGAACCCACACAGATTCCAAAGTTGGATTTAGCAACACATGCACCCAGAGGACACCTCAGAGGTGGCCCCTGAAACAACGCAACACAGGTGGGCTTACTGACTGGGTTTAGGCAGCCTAACACCAGAGACAAATTACGGACCCCTAAGGGTGAGGGCCTTCCCTCTCGGGAGGCCACAAACCAGGCCGGCTCTGGGAGGGGGTGGTTAGCACCCCTCCCATGAGATGACCTTCAGATTAGCCGGCCCAGGCAAGGAAGCTTCAAAACAAGCCCCTCCGCCTAGGGTATGTGACTCTGGTTTCTCTTATAGGACAAGAAGCCAACCCCCATGGGCTGCTCCAACTTTGGCAGGAGGACAGGTGGGAATATTAGTTACATTAGGAGGGGTGCCCAGAGTCAACCAGGACCACCCCTAGAGTGGGACAGGTGAACATGACCCTCTCGTCAAATGCCTCCATCTTGTCTTGGAGAGAATTAACCAACCCGGGTCAGGGTTATGCCTACTTCCCAACGGAAGTGGTCATAGGAGGATATAGTCACACTTAAGGTAAGTAGCCTATTTTTTCTGGTTAATACCAACCACATACATTGGCTTTTAACAACTAGCCAGCTGGGGTATTTAATGTCATGCATTACTATTGTCATCTTTTAGGGTTACAATCCTGAAATAATATCCAGTTTTCCTTTGTTTAAACCAACTCTAGGTATGGAACTCTAACAATCATTTAGCTATGGTACTTAATGCTATGTACTGAGATGATAGAATTTTGTGTGATTATTTCATAAAATTGACTGTATCCCTGTGCTTTTTTAGTTTTTCTATCCTCTTACTGTAGTGCTTTTAATATGAATTGTAAATGTTTTCCCATATGTGTAAACCTCCTGTTTTTAAACGAGTGTCTAGACCCCCGAACCTTCTCTGGTTCTGTTCTTCTCTTTTCTGGTTTAGGGTGTCTATGTTTATACAAATTGTGTAATATAATAATAATTACATTTTTGTAATATATGTTTTTGTATGTGTTCTGTATAGCCCTGAAGAAGTCCGGCAACGGACGAAACGCGTTGGCTATCTGCAACTATCAAAAAAAGAAAAATAAAGAATAAAAATTGAATAAACGAAAGAAAATCCAAGTCACTACTTTTGTGTGTCTCATCTGAACAGTAGAGAAAACTAATAACTTTGTTCATTTGTATGTTTTTAATAACTGTTTTTGCAACAAATGTGTAACTTTTGAAGGGTGCTGTCCAACTATCATAATTAGCCTATTGGCTACTACCTGCCACTCTCTTGAATGCCCCTAAATTCAGTATTTAAGTGGCACCCCTGGGTCAAAAACCTTGGATTCTGATGACCTAAGAAAAAAGAGGACACCAAAGAGGCGCAAAAGCAGAGAAAGCTGAAGAGACTGACTGGGCCCCAGCAGACTTCTTTGAAAACTGCGCCAAAGTCAACTCGCCCTCCAGCTGTTGACTCCATAAATTGGGAGGACTGCCTGCCTGTGAAAAAGACTCAAGACCTCCCGATGACAGTGAATCTGTTCTGAATAAACTCCAAAGAAAAGACTCTGAGGCCTCCGGAACTGGCATAATTTGACTTCTGAAGTAACTACTACACCTGCCGCCTCCGGACTGAGTTGAAGTGAGCCAATAATGCAAAGAAGGTTCCTCGGCCCTCCACAGTTTGTTTCCATTGCAGTTTCACCTCTCCTTGCCTCCTCAACCACGGCTGGAGCCTCTGCATGCAGGCCCCCTCAGCCGTGACTGGTCTGGTAAGGAAAAACCAGGGGGCATATTATCAAGCCTGTGCGCTAAAATTATCGCCGCTTTATCGGCCGAAAACGGCCGATAAAGCGGCGATAATGGGCTTGATAATATGCTCTGTGGAATTCCAATCAAAGCCCATGTTAGATGTCTTCACATCTAACACGTGCTTCGATTGGAATTCCATAGAGCATATCATCAAGCCCATTATCGCCGCTTTATCGGCCGTTTTCGGCCGATAAAGCGGCGATAATTTTAGCACACAGGCTTGATAATATGCCCCCAGATGCCTAAGTATAGCTCTGCACCCGTTGCCCTTCGGCCTTGGAGAAGAGCACCAAAGGTGCCCACTCTTGCAAGGCATGAGCCCACTTGCTTGTTCAGTCTGACTGGCTTCCTTGCCAGAGCCTGCCGCCTCTTTTTACAGAGACCGACCGCCATTAAAACGCATTGGGCACCTGACGCTGTACCCAGCAGCCCTCATGGAACTGTTGGTGCTATATTGGACCTTGCCTACTAGTCACCTTAACATTGCGGAACCCAGAAATTGCACAATGTCCACTTTTTAAAGTGAAAATAATCCATAGTTAAAAAACATAGTTACCTGAACGATTTTTCTCTGATGCCTAAACATATATAAAGATACTGGCTATATTTATGAATTTGTGTGGCTCTCCTTCTTGAGTCATGTTGTCATTTATTGGCCATTGTGTGCATTTTGTGAATGCCTTGCGCTCCTCTGTGTTAAGCCAAAGGCTGCTCGACCACACCACTCCCTAATAGAACACTTTGGGATTGCATAGCAAGTCCCTGTCCACTAGTAAGGGAACCCCTGTAATCTTTACACAATATATCAGATTATTAAAGTATATCACATAAAGAGCCAGCTTCCTACATTTTCTCATTCGTGTCAATAGAGCTAATATGTGGCGATCTGTTTGCCATTGCACACCTCTCCTCAAGAAGGAGCGGCTCATACTGTGCATTATGCAGAAGATGTAAACCCAAAGAACAGTCCTGATAATGGGTCACTAAGGGACTCATCAGCAGTCCAATGTTTGAAGTTGTGGGTATCTGCTGTGCCAGGCAAATATCTAGTGCCCGTTTGAAGGGGCACCAGATGCCGGGTTGCCGGCACAGGTAAAACCAGGCAGGCCAGAATGTTAGCCACCAATCAAGGTCCAGTTCTCGAAACAATGACATACCGTAAATTTAAAGCATGTGTTCATGACACCGCTGGAGTGATGGTAGTTCCAGCAGACCTGCAGATGGAACATCCATTGCAGAGAAGCAAAAATAGAGCCACAATGCCGTAAATAAGAAACAACAGCAACAGGAACCTTCCGAACACCTTTGAAAAGATAGAACGAATAAAGGCCGGATTACTCCAAAAATAGTTTGTAATGAACTAACTAGGCCGGTGTAGGAAAGTAGGATCTGCTTTTATGGTTACTCCCACTTTTTGCTTGATGTAATGCTGTTTCTGACTAGTCTGACTGGGATTCTGATAATCATAGCCCAGTCTCTGTGCTTTCTGCCCTAAATTGGTGTGGTAAGTACTTGGGTACATCCCAGATTGTACACTGGTGTAACCTTATCAGTCCCTAGTATATGTAACTAAGGTACCCAGGGCATAGGCACACCACGGGTTCCCCATGGGCAGAAGCATTTTGTTGTATTCTCTACACTTATGTCTTGTTGTATCTCTTTAAGTCTTACATTCCACGTTTCTGATGTCATCCTCTACTGTGTTCTTTCTGGTCAGTTAGCTCCCTGCTTTCTGATGGGAACACCAGTTATTCTCTGTAGTGCATAATAAATGCTTAATATTCCTTTATCTGCCTCATTACTTCATTTACAACACATGGCGACGATGAGCAGAGGGAGCTGAACAACTACAGAGGGAGAAGAACTCCACTGGTGAGAGAAGAACCAAGCAAAACTTCCTATTAAAATTTTGCAACTGGAAGAGAACTTGACAAGAGGAGAAAATGTCATATTGACAGAAACTGAAAAGAAAAGGAAATTACCAAGAAGAGAATCCGAAGGAAATCACTTAAAAGATCAAGATACTTCAAGTAAAAGTGTAGCAGCTTCAAGTAAAAGCGTAGCAGTGAAGAAAGAACTGATTTACAGTAGAAAAGAAAGGGAAATCAATCTTTGAAGTTGACACCTTGCTCAAACAAGCGGTGAGTTTGAGAGACTTTTCGTTTCATTTGTACTTCAATTCCACTATGCTCCTTAAGAATAAGGGAAGAACGATGCCTATTTAAGTAACTGTATCTTTATTTAAAAAATAACGAAGCGGATCACTATTGTGTTGTCGATAGTCAATTTTGATACCCACACTTCGTTTGAAGTTAATTTGCTGTTCAAGTCAAAGAGGAAAACATTTAAAGAGTTTGCTTCATCTTTTAAAACATCTGGCATCTTTTGAAGTTCTGCGCGTGCAGAATAAAATGAACCTACTTACTCTGGAACTCTCCGTGTGATACCGTCCGAACGGAGCCATCTGCACTCCCTGACGTCACACAGGAAGAGAAAGCGTACCAGCAACCAGCGCCAGGCAGCGTCAGGCGGAGGTGAGGTAATGACGCTACGTGGACGCCATTTTGTGTTTAGCTCCTGGTTACTAGGCAACCCCAGTAACGCGTTGTAAGAGATATACTGGGTGTTGGAGCAACAGCAAACGAAACCATAGAACGGCATACTTAACAAAGTTAAAGTGACTTGAACGGTAAGCAGTATCTGGCGCAATTAACAGCGAACTTTACAAATTAAAAGTGACTCGAATAAGAACGGCATACTTAACAAAGTTAAAGTGACTTGAACGGTAAGCAGTATCTGGCGCAATTAACAGCGAACTTTACAAAACTAAAACCACTCGCCTCATTTATTTAATGAGTGATGTGGCAATGAATTGCATTGTCTACTTGAAGTATCATATTGAGACATTGTGAAGAGTATCTTGGTATAGTGAGCTTATAGTATTGGAGTGTACTTCATTTAAGAGTGTGCCTACAGTATTGGAGTGTACTTCATTTAAAAGAGTGTTCACAACAAAGGAATACAGACCACCTGTGCATAGGAAGGAGTGGCGCCTACACTATAGTATAAGTGATAGAAAAAGAAAAGAAAAACTTTTAAGATGGAAAACCTTAATATAATTGTACCTCCTATGTTCCTACAAACAACTGGTGATCCACCCATTGAGTGGGATGAATGGATAGACATTTTTGAAAACTATATAGAAGCACTTGATGGGAAGGATTTCAGTGCAACAAGGAAAAAAGCCCTTTTGTTAAGCGCTTTAGGGAAAGAAGGACAACGCTCTTTTAAATATCTTCCTGTAGGACTAAACCAAGATGGAAGAGCAATAACTAATGTTTACACAGAAGCAAAGGCGCGAATGAAGAAACAGTATGCAAAGGAAGTAAATATCGTCATGGCGCGACACAAATTCTACACTCAACCACAAAGAACTGAGGAATCAGTAGACCAATTTGTGGCTAGATTGCGTGAACTGTCCATTAAATGTAATTTCGGGGAAATAAGAGATGAAATGATACGGGACCAGTTAATAGTACAATGTAGGAATAAAAAAATGCAGGAAAAACTGTGGGCTGCAAAAAACCCTACCTTGCAAATGGCTATCGACTTAGCAAAAGTAGTTGAGGAATCGAACGCATGTATGAGAGAGATGGAAAAAAAGGATAATGTAAAGGAGAACGGGCAAGGGAATGGAGTTTCTTGTGTTGAACAAGATGAAGTTGCAGCTGTAAACAGGAAAAGTGTAGACTCGGGAGAGAGGGGTCCTAGGAGATTTAACAATGGGTTTTCAAGAAGCGAGAGGAATAGATTCCAAGGGAGGATGTGCAGTAGGTGTGGGAGTACTTTTCATACCTCTGATTTCAAGAGATGCTTTGCCATTGACAAAGTGTGTAGAAAGTGTGGGAGGAAAGGTCATTTCTTTAAGATGTGTAGGGGTGTAAATACTGATAAAGTGGCTGTTGTGGAAAACAGGGAAGTAGTGAGAGACGGTGTTGGTGTTGAGGGCGCCAACAAAATATTGTGTTTGGGTGAAGATGGTGTGAGCGAAGGTGAACCAGGTAGAAGGCAGAGGCCTAAAGCCCAATTCCTTATTGACCAAAAAGAGATCCAGTTGATGGTCGATCCTGGGTTGTTGTGGACTATTATCCCCAAAGATACGTACTTGGAGAATTGGAAAGATGTGCAATTACTGGCCAGTGATATCAGTCCCTGTGGTTATCAGGGAGAAAGTATAGAACTCATCGGATATATGGTATGCGAAATATCATTTAAGGAAAGGTGTATGTAGCCAAATCGGGTCCTGCGATTTTGGGTTGGGGGCAACAGTATGACCTCGGTATAGTCATCAACCCTAGGGCTGCACAACAGGTGATGGTTGTAGATAGTATAAACACTGAGTCAATTGTTGAAGGGATGAGTGGTTTGTTTGATGAGCACATTGGGGAGTTGAGAGGTTATGTGCATAAGATTGTACTGCGTGATGATGCTGTACCTATGCAACACAGGGTGAGGAAGGTTCCATTTATTGCACGTGAGGAAGTGAAGAAGATGTTGAAGGAGATGCTAGACCAGGGGGTGATAGAACAGATCGAAACGTCACCCTGGATTTTTCCCGTGGTTATCACGACCAAATCTGACGGAAAATTCTGCTTTTGTGTGGACCTTCGCACCTTGAACCAAAACATTGTAGTGGACAACTTCCCATTACCGAATATCAATGAGTTAGTTTTGTCACTAAAGGGGGGAAAGTATTTTTCTAAGCTGGATCTCCGCAGCGCTTATCATCAAATTAAATTACATCAAGACTCCAAGGCATTGACAGCTTTTATAACAACTGAGGGAATATATCAGTTCACACGTATGCCTTTCGGACTTGCCTCTGCAGCTGGAGTATTTCAACAAATGATGGGGGCTGTACTTAAGGGTGTGAACAATGTGGTGTATTTCCAGGATGATGTTTTGATATGTGGAGAGACTGTTGAAGAACACAATTTGATTTTGAAAACTGTTTTGGAGAGGATGGAACAAGCTGGGTTGACTCTAAAGAAATAGAAATGTAAATTTGCGGTGGAGGAAGTCGAGTACCTTGGATATACTCTGTCTGTTGACGGGGTTAAACCCAAGAGAGATTTATTAGAGTCTATTAGAAATGCACCAGCTCCGTTTGATGAAGATCAGTTGAGGTCTTTTCTTGGCCTCATTGAGTACTACGCTAAGTTCGTAAGAGATTTTGCAGGAAAAACTGAAAAGATTAAGGTGTTGTTGAGGAAAGGATGCAAGTTTGTGTGGGGTGTGGAACAAGAAGATTGCTTCCAAAAGATCAAAGCAGAAATTGGTAAAGCTGGTATCTTAACACCGTTTGATACCAACCGTAAGTCAGTTTTGACAGTGGATGCGAGTGCTGTGGGGGTTGGTGCGGTATTAGCTCAAGTGCATGAGTCTGGACTCAAGACTGTAGCATTTGCGTTGAGAACGCTCACAACGGCAGAGAGGAATTACTCTATAATTGAGCGGGAGGCTCTAGCAGCAGCGTGGGGTTGCGAGTATTACAGAATGTATTTGTGGGGGTTCAAGTTTACGTTGTTGACAGATCACAAACCCTTAGTCAAAATTCTATCACCTGGCGGGGCTGGCAAGGGTTCAGCGAGGTTAGCTAGACTGGCTGCGAGAATTCAGGAGTATTTGTACACTGTTGAGTATATTCCGGGTTGGAGGAACTGCCAAGCCGATGGTCTCTCTAGACTTCCACTACCTTGGGAGATAGTAGACAAGTTGGGGGTAGAATCACTCAATTCAGAAGGGTCTGTGGCTGCTGTGGATGAGGTAGTGGATATGTGTGCTGGAGCAGTTAGTAAGAGTTGGTGGAATACCTCCATGGCTACGGATGAGGTGTTGAGAGAGGTGAAAGACCTAATTGTGAAGGGTCCAAGGAGAGAGAGTTGCTTATCCCCTGCTCTTCGTCCATATCTGAAAGTTCTGGAACATTTGTCTGTCTTGGACAGGATTGTAAGGCCTGCCCCTAAGGCAGGCCTTACAATCCTGAAAGCAGGGTACTCAGATCTAAGTGTGAGGGTGCCCTTGCATAAGCAGGACACCCTTACAGGCTATGGAGTCCATTCTCCTGGGTTGTAAGTGAGACAGCCATATAACATATAGAGGGGCACAGCGTCATTACGCGATGACCATCTCGAAACTGGCTGTAACGAATCAAATCATATTTGGTATGAAACATGTTGGAATCAAACCCCTACACCGTAAATGGCGCGGGAGGTATAATTCCATGCACCGTAATGCTTTTTTCTGAGGCCCTCGGTGCTCCCGATACCTGTCTTCCAGACCCGGACAGCAAGCTAGAGCTACTACTGGCCAGAGACACTATTCTGCCCTCCTGCTGCTGAGACAAGCTTGAGCAGGGGAAGGCAAAACAATTGGTATCCTGTCACAGAGAGGTGTGACCACCTCCCATACAGGGTTTACTGTATTGGGGCAGGGTGAAGGCACTTGCCAGCACCTCATAGCCTGCGTGCAGAGCACACTTGGTGCCCTCCATGCATCGTCCAGTTCAAACTAGTTTAGGGAGCCATTGGCTCCTGCTCTGGCACAAATCTGGACAAAGGACAGGGGTGTATCTTCCTCCTTGTCCAGCTCCTCCTTAGTAAGCATGGGCAAATTTTGCGAATCTCGCGTTCGCGAATTTTGCGGATTTGCGAACTCGCAATTCGCAAAATCCGCGAATTCTCGCGAATTTGCGGATTTTTTTTTTGTGTTCGCGCGTGTTTCTGCCAGTTCGCGAGGGTTTTGTACAATTTTGCAAAACGCGAACTTACCTGTCGGGTCGCAAGTTTTGCGAACTTGTTGTTTCTACGTGTCCAGCCTGTTTGGGACACTCTTCTTCATCACTGCCACTCTCTGTCACCACTGCCACTCTCTGACTACTCATGCCACCCTCTGGCCCACCCATGCCACCCTCTGTTTCATCACAGCACCCTCTGGTTGTCCAGTCAGTGTACATTATTATGGCAAAGCAAAGCACACCTTCCCTGCCTCAAGTGACCTGAATTAATTTGGGGCTGATTAATGTGTCACAGAATATTTTTTTAGCTGGCACCTGCTTCCTTAGTGCTTCCTGATTAGTGATCTTTTGCACTTGCTAAGTGCTTTCATTGTTGCAAAATTAGTTACAACACCTGCCCTGCCCCAACTGACAATAATGAATTAGGGGCTGATTAATGGATTTGAACTTCCAGCCTGGCTCCTGCTTGTCTCCCTTAGCTGTAATTCAGGACCTTTGTGGCATATGTGTAACTATTCTGAGGTTCAGAGCTGGGTCACATAATAGTTGCAAGTAGGCAACTGAACTCTGGAGGGGCCCCTCAGGAAGCACTACAGGAAATGGCTACTAATGATGAGCCTGAACTTTTGAACCTGGTAAGTAGTTTCAGTTTTGCTAAGATCGTATTTCTGCAATTTAGCGCTTATTCGCGGGGCGCGAAGTTGTACTGGGAAGCCGCGAACTCACGCGAACAGTGCGAGCAAGCCATAAAATCCGCTGCTCGCGGATTTGCGGATTTTGCGGGAGATTCGCGAATCTCGCGGATTGCGAATTTACCGAAAATCCGCAAAATCCGCGAGCGAAACGGATTTTCCGCCCATGCTTACTCCTTAGGGAGGGACCCCTGAATCGTCTGAACCCTTTCCTTAGGGTATTTAAGGGCTTACCTGTGGGTGGGTCCCTAGATTTGCAATAGGACATGATTAATTTCTGACACTACTTGTTTTTCAACCATCTGGGCACTCTGGACTTCGGTGGACTTCGCTCTGGCATCAAGGCTGCAACTGAGAAGACTCCTGCTGCTACTGGTCTTGTTGCCCTGATCATCTGTCGCAACTTCTGTGCCTGTACATCATAAAGAAACATTCCATGGCCTAGTGGGCATGCAAGACACCTGAAGAAACCTCCCTTGAAGTGAAGGAGTCACATCTCTGCATCTGCAGGCACCACCACTAAGCTGACTGGTCCGCTGATCTTGGGCTCCCACAGACTCCAGAAGGCTCAGCAACACAGGTAGTGGTTCTTCACATCCCTCGAGGCCTGCCCTGTCCTCTCACCAAGTTTAAGGCCAGTATCCATCGTCGGTGTCGCAGGAACCGAACCCCTGTGCCTGTGGTTCCCAATCTGTTTGCCCCGGCACCCCTGTGAGCCATAAAATCTATTCAGGGGCACTGTGCAACAAGCACAGTTTCAAAATAACACTTTTCTGGTCCGCTAAATGCCTCTGTATTTATTGCATTTCCAGTCGAGAGTTTACACGTCGTTTGTCATGAAATTCTTGGCGTGTGCTGCTAACTAGTGTCTACTTTTCACATAGCAGTCTGGCAGAGAATCGTCCATAAACGTGGCAGAAGGCAAGAAACAAGCCCAAGTTTTGACTTCTGAAGGAGAGAAAGCAGAAATAAACCGAGCTGCAGGTACGTTTTCTAGTTCAGAAGGGCTTCCAGCCCTCCTTTCCAAGGCGCACTTACTCATGAGCGAATCTCCACGTATTATTCTGGGCTAGGTTGTTCAGAGGGTTTAAAACACAGCTGCCTCCACTGGACCCCAGTTCCATGCACAAAATCATCCGGAGTTGGATGTTTAGTAATGCAGTATCCTTATTCTTTTCCAGCTCAAAATCTGTTCACGATTCTCCAATATTTCATTTGCAAAATAATGTCACAGGTGCTAACATCCGGAGCAGATATCCTTTTTCTCCCCTTCTGCAAAATAAACCCACACGTTTCGTGTTTCACTTCTTTGACTAGATGAGAGTGGCGCCCTGGTAACCAATGCACGCGCTCTTTGTGCCTTTAATAGACCCTGCCAGGGTGTAGTATGACCAAGTCTTTATTAAAGATTGTTTTGTGAGGTAGAATCCAAACCAATACTTTGTTATTCATGTGCACTGTTTATTTGCACACATACAATCAGGTTTATTTAAGTCCACTATAGCACACTGTGAGTGAGTGAATGATAATATCCGTACGATAGTTAGTAAAGTAAAAAGGTTTTCAATGGCAGTTAGTGAGTTCACAGGATCCTATTTCTCACACAAGTCACATGCAGCGTCTCCATAGGGCACATACAGATGCACATGAACACATACACGGAAGCTCCGTGACACACACAACTGAGGTTGGGCAGAAGATCGGCATGGCATTTTAAATATTAGTAGTATCACCAGCATTATTTTTCCACTGAAAAGGCGAGCTCCACTGAGCTCGTTAAAGAAATCATAAGCCTTATTATCACGATTTCTTTATTTTAGCGAGCTCCGTGAAGCCCGCCTTTTTAGTGTAAAAATAATGCTGGTGATACTGATTACGATAGAGCAACTCAATGTTCCATTTTCTCAGAGTGGGTCTCAGTACCAAAAGCTACAGAAAGCAGCAGCTGGCATAAATAAGGGTTTGGGACCAGGCACACAGTTTGCATCACTGGAGCATGTGTGTGCTCTCTGTTGCATCTGCTGCCTTTCCATTGACTTACATGTACTCCACTGCATTTTTGCAGTGGTGTGTGTGCTCCACAGCATCTGCTGAATTGGTGTGGGAGTTGCTACATTTGCTGCGATGGTGTGTATGTGTGTTCAGGGCTGTATTTTCAGCATTTGAAACTATTGCTGCATGGTTAAAAAAAGTTGCATGGAAACATATTTGGCTATTAATCTTGTATCTTTTCTCACTTAACAAGTTTTTATTAAACAACTGTTCTCTTTTTTATTTTGTTACAAATATGATGATAATACCTTCATTGCATCCCAATTAATTTAAGGAAGGCAACAGGAAGTACTCCCAAGGCCGGGCTTTCATCCGCACCACCCACCCACTGGTAAAAAAAGATGGTGGGGAGCCACGGCCAACTGCCAATTAGGCCAAGGGAGCTACGGGTCAAAAAAGTTTGGGATCCACTGCCCTATGCAACGAAATGACTTGCAGTTGCAAAAGCTTGTGTGCTTCCTTCCACCAAGATCTTCAGTCTCCGAGTAGCCCAAACTTCAAGCATCTCCAGTGACCAAGATCTTTGTCCTTACTACATAACTTTTACTGTGGGCCTGAATCTTTGGTGAGCTGCTCGAGATCCTCTCTTGAAGTAGAGGTTGTTGTTCTCTAGTCGGATTCTTTTCCACGAACGAACACTCCCCACCGCCGCACAAACAACAATGTAACTGATACTGAAAACAGAAATCTTTCCTTTGCGATTTCAACATGACCTGTGTGGTACTGAAAATTCTGGACCCTGCTATAATGTGGTACCGAAGCCCAACACTCGTGTCAGAAAATGTCATCGTATCATGACGAATTTGGCATCAGCAGACCGGTAATGATTAGGACACTATGCCTGTGTATTTTCGTCACGATCGAGTGACGCAATCACCCTGAAATCATAGTTTTTGTCTTGAACCCTCGGGTTCCATTTTGTGAGCGGCATCCATCTTGTGGTTGCCTTACATAGTCAATTGATCAAGGCCGAATTCGATCTGAAAGGACACGTACAACTTAGCTGACTCCTTCATGACCTGACCGTGCTGACTCCACTGCCTCCAGTCAAACCTGTTTGGTAGTCCCTCGCCCAGTGGCCGAGTGAGATAGCATCAAGGCGCAACATGTCATAAACCATTCATCCCACACAAACCATGTCTTTATCACACACGCACCTGTCCCTGTTTCTTGTTTATGATCTGTTTTACGATGAGGAGGTGCCCGATTTTATTGTGGGTTCATCGATAGCTGATGAAAGTTCCGGGCTTTGCTGGATAATCTATCACAAACTGGACATACGAAAATATGGGCTTGCCATCATGACTTCGCGTTTTCATTGTTGTGAAAATATGTATATGACCATACTGTAAAACAAAGAATTCTTGCCTGCAGCTGATATCTATACTACTATTATAAAGAGAGAACTTGCACCTTTTGGCCAGGTAAACTCGGGAACCACAGCACCAATCACAACACCCAATACAGCGTTGGAAAGGGCAGTTGCAGCAGAAGGACATAGGCTATGTAGACACCCACCATATACATTTAAAATGTAAAAGAACCGTGCCAGCAAAGTAGTCCCTTGTGGGCGTGTCAGCATTGTGCTGTGGGTGTGTGCTGGGGGCATTCCGTCACGAGTGTTGTTTTTGTTCTATACATTCCTGCTCCCTTTAAATAGTAATTCAGTGGAGGTCCCATTCTCTTAGAACCACCCCAAGCACAGTTATGGGCAAAAATACAACTAAAAGGCCCTGCAAAGCATTATGGGATAAGCTTAGCATAATTTTTAGCATTCATGAAAGGGTTTCAATGTTTTGGAATTTTACTCATCAGGGACATCTTGGGACGACGAGGTGAACTGCAGCTTGATGTATAATATTTTAAATGCTATTGCATTTGCCTCATCAGGGACATCTAGGGACGGCGAGGTGAACTGCAGCTTGATATATAATATTTTAAATTCTATTGCATTTGCATCATCAGGGACATCTAGGGACATGAGGTGAACTGCAGCTTGATGTGTAATATTTTAAATGCTCAGACATTTGCCTCATCAGGGACATCTAGGGACCATGAGGTGAACTGCAGCTTGATGTATAATATTTTAAATGCTATTGCATTTGCCTCTTGGGGACAACTGGGGAGAACGAGGTGAACTGCAGCTCTTTGTAGAATTATTTGGATACGATAATATTCACTTCCCACTGCTAATCTCGTCCCATAATGGTTTGCAGGGGCTTGATTTCAGAATCATCACCTCTCTCACTGCTTGCTGGAAGCTAATTTCACTTTTGTGAAATGACTATATGCATTTTAGCATGTAGAAATACTTGTTATTTTACCTTGAATATATGAGGCTTCTGTTTTAATAATTGGAAATCTGACGGAACGAAATATTGCGGATTTATTGTACCAAGTTCACGCCAATTCCGCCCACCCCTACTTTAAATACCCCTGCACCCCATAATCATAACCCACCCTTACTCTATAAAATACCCCAACACCCTTAAAACTAACCCATCTTAACCCTATAAATATACCCTGTACCCCAAAACCCAAACCTACCCCTAAACCCTAAAAATACCCCTGTACCCCAAAACCAAAACCTAGCCCTGAACCCTATACATACCCCTGTACCTCAAAACCCAAACATACCCCTGAACCCTAAAAATACCCCTGTACCCCAAAACCAAAATCTGCCCCTGAACCCTAAAATACCCCTGTACTCCAAAACCCAAACCTAGCCCATAACCCTTAAAATACCCCTGTACCCCAAAACCCAAACCTACCCCTGAACCCTTAAAATACGCCTGTACCCCAAACCCCAAACCTAGCCCAGAACCCTAAAATACCCCTGTATCCCAAAACCCAAACCTAGCCCTGAACCCTAAAAATACCCCTGTACCCCAAAACCCAAAACTAGCCCTGAACCCTTAAAATACCCCTGTACCCCAAAACCCAAATCTACCCCTGAACCCTAAAAATACCCCTGTACGCATAACCCAAAACTATATCTGAACCATTAACATACCCAA
The DNA here is from genome assembly GCF_964263255.1 of Lissotriton vulgaris. Lineage (NCBI taxonomy): Eukaryota > Metazoa > Chordata > Amphibia > Caudata > Salamandridae > Lissotriton > Lissotriton vulgaris. The sequence continues at coordinate 721,785 of NW_028246972.1, forward strand.
ACACCCCAAAACATATACCTCAGTACCCCAAAACATATACCCCTATACCCATACTTGCCTTAACCAAACATTTTTTAAAAACATGCTTTTACCATTCATGCATTTACAACGAATTTCGTTGTAAATGTATGCGTGGTAAAAGCATATAAAATGTAATGCCATGTGTTATAATGGCATTGCGGAGTGGTGGTACTTTCGTAATGAAAGTATGCAGAGTGATGGAATGCGGAAAGAAATTTGCGGAATAATGGGTGTTTACCCTCCCCCGTAAGTACATTGGTGGCACGGCGGCCCACATCTCCAGCAACATACTCATATTTTTTCACCACCAATTGGAAAAATGCACAGGTCTCTCTCATTTATGCCCAGCACCGACATACACTTTTAGACACACCTCTCACCACTAGTTCTAGAATTGCGAACTTTAGAGATGGGGAGCTACGTTAGAATCTCGGCATCAGCTCAACATCCTGTGATTACAGGCAAATCGCTTTGTCTCCCCATGCCTACCACAAATCAATGTGTTCTTCTGTAATGTAAATTGTGGTCATGCCATGTTGTCGAGTTCGCGCTATATAATATTGCAAGGAAAATAAAGTAGGGAAACTCGAGTTCACACACTACTGAACGCGCACTCTTAAGTGCATCAGCAGTGCACTGTGAATCGGAGCGTTTCACAGGCCTGTCACAGATAAGAAATGCTATCAAAATGAAATCCTACGAAACAATATACTACTGGCCGGCAGCAATTCATACCCGGACAACGTCGGGACGGGCTGCTAGTTTTTGTATAAAAGGAGAAGGCTGGTTCTGTAAAAACGAACAGTCTCCTGAGAATATACACACTGTGCTGTTGTACTTCTAGGACGCTTGTTACTTGGTTGCAGCCAATAAAACTCGGTCCTTGACATCACCTAGAAGACTCTGGGGCATATTACCAACAACTAGCGATAATTTTTGTCTCTAACTTGTTTAGAGACAAAAATTATCGCCGCACACCGGCGATTTTTATCGCAGATAAACCTTGCTATTAGCAAGGTTTATCGCAAATGCGATAAAAAACGGCCGCAATGCATGAATATCGCTGAAAAGTCAGCGATATTCATGCATTATCGAGCAAATGCTCTTAGCCATGTTATCCACCTCCCATTGGATAACATGGCTAAGAACTGCTCAGGGCAGGTGTTAGCTTTTGGAGATATTCGCGCTTAGCGCGAATATCTCCAAAAGTTGGTAATAGGAGATAGCGATGTTAGCGACTGTTTCCAGTCTCTAACACCTTGGCACGCCCACTTTGCATCTCATTAGTGATAAATATCACTGACATGCAAAGCGGGGCCCAAGATGGTCGCTATCTCCTTTTAGCTGTCACTAACTGGTGTTAGCGACAGCTTGGTAATAGGGAGATAATTTTATCTCCGCTTTCTTGGCTTTTAAAGCCAAAAAAGCGGAGATAAACCCCCTTGATAATATGCCCCTCTGTGTTTCTGTGGTCTAGAACAGGAAGAACTCAAGAGGTCTTTGGGTGTTCCCCTGACACCGCCGGGTCCCTAAAAACCCGGTACCTCACCTGAAGTCAATGTGAGATCTTCCAAAAATGTTACTAATTTCCCTCATCAGTGCCACGCGCAGTGCAACTGACTACGGAAATCAGACATCTTAACGTGAATAAGAGTGAGCGAGTGCAATGTCTTGCCACATCTTATTAAATGAAGACAAATGAAACGACATTACATTATTTATAGATCTCGAACGTTAGAAAGAAATGCGAACGCATTAATTTCAAGACACATTCAAGCTCTGGCAGTTGATCTTGTTCCTATTTCGCAGTAGCGTTAACTTTGACGAATCACATTGAGCCTTATTCATGAAGGCTAAATCGGCTCGCAAAGGGCCGGATTCTGAGAATCCGGCCCTTTGCGAGTGCGATTTTTGCTTTTGGGATTCAGCATCCCAAAAGTAAAAATCGGTAATTGCGATGTCGCAAATGTGCGATGAAATGACATTTAAGGAATCTCTATTTGAGATTCCTTAAATGCTATTCAACATCCTATTTCAATTTGCGATTTCGCTATTTCTAGGCGCAATTTACCGCGAGGTCAGACCTCGCGGTAAATTGCGAAAACTCAGAAAAATGCATTTTACACACACACATGTCCTTTGGACATGTGTGTGTGCAACACCTGTGTCACAGATCATTTGAGGGGTGCTACAGGGTGTCCTGTGGACACCCCTGGCACCCTTCAAATCGCAATCTTATTTGCGATTAGCTAATTGCTAATCGCAAATAAGGAATACTCCCCATTCATTCCTATGGGCCTTTTGGCCCATAGGAATGAATGGCGAGTTATTCCTTATTTGCGATTAGCAATTTGCTAATCGCAAATAAGGAATCAGTAGGAATCACATTTTTTTATGAGATTCCTACATGATTACCGTTTTGCGAGTCCTTAATAGCGAATCGCTATGATGCGCTATTAGGGGCTCGCAAAACGGCCCCTTCATGAATAAGGCTGATTGCTTTTACTCAGTTGGAATGTATGTCGTAAAATCTGAGATCTGTTGATCAATAATTGTGGCACTTCATTTTCTATTTTCACACATAGTCAGATCTCACTGTCTAAGATCTTTCAAAAATTAAGAATACAATTCCCTCGTCAGAGCCACACAAAGTGCAACTGATTTGGGAACGTACAAAGACAATTAGAGCGACATTTTGTAATGATCTTGAGCTTGATAAAGAAATGCTATCACATTTGATAAAAGAGAGATGCAAAATGTGTGTTCAATGCTTCTAGACAGCTATCATCGGCTGTGGCGGCTGTTGGTTTTGCATACGGGGCATTATGGGTAGGCTGTATTTACGATATCTTCTTTGCCATGGCCTCTATTCGAGATTTCCTTCAGACGAAAGACTGATGTTCTACTGACTGCCGACAGAGGGCGCCCTCGGCATTACCTCGTCAACCCTGCTCCAGGGATGGCTTCGAACTGCAGACAGCTTGTGACATCACGTCTCCTCTTTGTATTTTATTTATATTGCCACAGAGGGAGAATGCATTTCGTGAAAAGCCATCTGGAGTAGGGATGCACCTTTCTTAGAGAAAAATACCAGGGGCCTTATTTATGAAGGACTTGCGCCACCGGTGCGTCACTTTTTCCCATTTTAAAAGTGACGCACCGGTGGCGCAAGGCCTTCATAAATAAGGCCCCAGGGGCCTCATTTATGAGGCCTTGCGCCAGTTTTGCGCTGCTGATGTGTCACTTTTTGTGACGCATCGGCGGCGTAATACATGCGCCTTGTTGCGCCATATTTAAAAAGTGACGCATCCAGGTAGATGCGTCATTTTTTAAACCCCTGCGCCACATTATACCTGCGTCAGGTATAATGTATGCAGAGGGGGCGTTCCCCCGCAAAAAGCCTCGTAATAGTGACGCAGTGAAATCTAAGAGATTTCACTGCATCACTTTTAGGACGCTGTTGCGTTAAAATCTTGCGCCTGCCTCACAGCAGGCTTAAGACTGACGCAAGCCCTTTCACATGGGGTTTTCCCCATGTGAAAGGACGCATTGCTGGAGTTGCGTCACTTTTGTGACACACTCCAGCAATGCGTCACTTTTGCGCTTACAGATACGTCAGAAATACTGACGTATCTGTAACTCCTTGCGACATGATGCGTCATACATTAAATATGACGCATCATTGGTGTCGCAAGGAGTGCGCAGTGAAAAGTGACGCATCGCTGTTTTCACGCAGCAATGCGTCACTTTTCATAAATGAGGCCCCTGCCATTTGTTTAAGGAGTCTGCAAAGCCCCTCCCCCACACTCAATATGGCTTTATATATTTGTAACATGACTTTTCTGTCTTTGTTTTCTTTAGTTGTATTAATGCAGCCCTAAAACACATTTACAATTACTATTTATATGTGCTGTTTGAATTATGCACAGATATGTGCTTAAAGTACCTGCACTTTTGCTTACTTTTGAACTGGCTAGGACATCAAAATAGCGATTCGATAAATAGCGATTCGATAAGCTGGCAACCCTAATCAGGAGATTGAAAGTTTGCTGCAGAATCCGCACATTATTTGTTTCCTCCACCCTCCATCCCAGATTGATACCATAATAGCAATAGTTTAACTTATATCTGAAACTGTATGCCAGCTGTCAATACTATGCTGAGTTACTCCATGTGACATATGTATAATTTATTTTATTTAGAAAGTTTTGTTTAGGGCGAACATGACCCTTGAAGGTATCAGAGCGCTTTACAGAGGGATGCGACACAAATGAGAGGCGGCAATCGTGGCAGAATCATAGCAATGGACAAAAATAGCAATAGATACGTGACAACATGATACACAAAAATAGCAATAGTTACATAACGACGTTATAGAGGGCAAAATAATTAGTCAGTAGGATAAGGCAGGAGAGACATCAGCATGATAGTATATGAGGTGACTCAGGACCCCTACTGGACTTTAGGACAGGCAAGTATTCATCAGTAGCACTTTCATTTCCTTTTTGAAGGACACTGTTGATGGAATCAGTCTCATGTCCGTAGGAAGGGCATTCCAGATTCTTGGGGCGATTCCTGAGAACGAAGGAACGGTTGTATGTTTTTTTTGTGTTAATTTCCTTGGTTTAAGTAGCAGGGTGCTAGAGCTCCTGGAGGTACGGGCACCACCCGACAGCTCAGGTTTTTTTGCGAGATAAAAAGGTGTGTTGAAGTGAAGGGCTTTGTGGGTCATGCAGACAAGTTAAAGGCTTATCCTTGCTTTGAAAGGTAGCCAGTTGAGTGTTTTCAGGTCCGGGGAGATGTGATTGTACTTCTTGGAGCCTGTTACTAGCCTGGCGGCCACATGCAATGAGCATCCGAGGGGGGCCAGTCTGTACTTAGAGTTGTTGGTAATATGCCCCTTAGTTTCCTTAGGGTGCTCAGCTTGAAGTTCGCTCCTTTGGTAGAAGCACTAATGTGGTCCTGCATGCTCAAGTTCCTTTCCAACACTATATCCAAGGATTTTGTAGAGTCTATGATATGTGGTGTGCAGTTGAGAGCAGACAGATTTTTCATGTATTCCCCAATGATGGGTCTTTGCTTCGGCGGGTATACAAGGAGGTATTCTATTTTGAGGGTGTTTAGTTTGAGATGGTTGAAGGTAAGCCAGTTGAGGGTTTTGTGTAAGGTTCCATTGAGTGACTTGATGTTGTCAGGCGAGGAGATTTTCATGTACAGCTGGGTGTCGTCTGCATACATGTGGTATTGGATGTTAGATGCTTTCTGGATTTCAGTGAGGGGTTCAATGAATAAGTTAAAAAGAGTGGGTGAAAGCGGGAAGCCTTGGGGCACCCCTAGGGTAACAGGACTGGGATAGGAGTGGGATTGTTTGGATGTAATTCTCTGTGTTCTATTATGGAGAAAGGATGCAAACCATTTTAGTACTGCGCCAGACAGCCCCAACCTATGTTCCAGAAGGCTCAGGTGGTTGTCATGTTTGACCGTATCAAAGGCTGCTGAAAGGTCAAGTAGGATTAACAGGCAGGACTTGTTCCGGTCAAATAGGGTAAGCACATCTTCAACTATGTAAGTGATGGCTGTTTTGGTGTTGTGGCCTTGACGAAGTCCGATTGAAATTGATCTAGTAGCTGAAATTCCTCAATGTGGTTACATAGTTGTACCTGTACACATTTCTCAATGAGCTTTGCCAGAGTAGGGGTGTAAGTGATTGGTCGGAAGTCATTCTGCAGGATGGGGAAAAGTAGCCCAGACATTAGGCAGTCAGGGATCTCACTTTGAAGTATACTATAGAATCTAGTAACTTGGAAGAACTATAAGAAACTGGTGGAGCGCTGGGCTACGCCAAATCTATTAAGGCCACTTTCTGACAGTTTCAAAATGCAGGGATGCGCCGTGTTTACAAGAATGCAGCGCACTCCTGCATTACCCCTAGCACTGGTGCTAAAAATGCTCCCTAGTGGCAGCGCAGGCACTCGAGCACCATTTTCCTAGAGTGCCTGAGCTGTAGGGGTGATTGTTTATGTGCAGGAAGGGACAGTTTTCTGCACATAAACTATCTTAGGAGGCAATTTGCTCTGTGTGTTACATTTTGCAGCACACATAGAAAGAGCAATATACGAGGAGAAATAACATATTTCTCCTTGTATCGCCTGTTTAAAACCATGTATTCCCTGGCAGTATTTTTTGGGCACTGCCCACTTCTTGTAAATATAGGGCAGCATCAAAAACCACAGGGTGTTGCAGCGTAACGCCCACTGAAACACTCATTGCACGCCTCTTTCACGCTTAGTGCTGCCTTAATAGCGGCATTATTTTCAAGGTGGCGCTAAGCCACAAAAAGTGCCTTGTAAATATGTCATAGTAGTTAACGCCACAGTAGCAATGGAAAAAGTGATGCTCTGTTGGCGTTAGGGGCTTGTACATATGCCCCCAGGTGTCTGGGAATACATCCTGCATTCAGACAACACCCTCCTCATTCTCACTGCTCACCCTTCACTTTCATATTCACCCTGCACTCAAAGCAATCATATTGCATTCACACTACTCACCCTCCTCCTACCATGCACACACACGAGAACATCACTCACTCTGCAACCACATGACCCTCCACTCACTTGTCACTTTCACCGCTAATGCTACACTCACAGCTATCACACTTCACTCACGCTGTTACCCTGCACTTACACCCTTCATCCTTCCCTTACCCTGTGCTCACACAAGCACACCTCTCACCCTGCACTCACAGTGACCTCACTCCACATATGCCCCTTTCCATGTTCTCATGCTGTTCTCCCTCAAATTACCCTGCGGTCACATGAGCATACCTCTCACCCTGTACCCACAGTGATCACACTGCACTCACACCACTCACCATGCACTCACGCTTTTCCCCCTGCACTTACATAAGCACACTACTCACCCTGCACTCATATGATACTTAACTCACCTGTCCCTCTTACTGCTCACTCTGCAATCTCACTCAAACATGCACATCGCTCACCATCCATTAATTCCTCCCACTCTGCACCTTCACCCATACCCAAACTCATGTCACATCACTCACCCAGCAGTGACTCCCTCTCACCCTATTCTCACACTGTCACATTGCTCACTTTGCACTCACATAGGCTCACCCTTCACTCACATTTGCACAGTACTCACACCACGCAAACAAGCACAGCACTCAGCCAGGCGTCACACCGCTCACTCTGAACTTCCACCTCTCACCCTTCACTCACACAGACAAACCGCTCAGCCTGCATTCATTCAGGCACTCTGTTCATCCAGCCTGCACAGAAGGACAATAGGCTGCAGTAACAGATAAGGACACTCCCCACACTCTGTACTAACTCCTCTTACCATGCACTCACCAGTCATTCTCACAGATCACCCTTCACTCTCGCCGCTCACCCTGCACTGCACACAGGCACACCACTCACCCTGCATTTACAGTGCTCACAACAGCCTATACTAACTCCTCCCACTCTGTACACACTCCTCTCACCCGACACTCAAATGGGCTCTCCTCTCACATTGCATTCATGCAGCTCACCCGACCCTCACATTGGCACATTTTTCACTCTACACTTGCACCACTCATGCTGCACTCACTCACACTATTCACCATCACCTAGCACTTTCATGAGCACACCTCTTACTCTGCACTCATAAAAATTACACACCTCTCATGAATATGCACATATTTCTACAAAGGCACCCACAGAATTCCTGCTCTTTTGGTAGTTCTAGATGCCTACTTAATTCCATCAGCAACGAGGCTGGTGCAAGAGGGGAGAGTGGACAGAGAATACGGGATGGAGCAAGGAGAGAGACTAGGGAGAGGCTTTGGGGTACGCCGATGGATTGAGGAATGTATGAGACCTTCAGCCATTCCTGGCTTTCCATTCATCACAATGCTTCATTCTGGGACTTGTTGTTTTTAAGTAGGTTCTCAAAAAACCCTGATAATGGGTCACTAAGGGGCTCATCAGCAGTCCAATGTTTGATGTTGTGGGCATCTGCTGTGCCAGGCAAATATCTAGTGTCCATTTTAAGGGGCACCAGATGCAGTGGAACAAGGGTTGCTGGCACAGGTAAAACCAGGCAGGCCGGAATGTTAGCCACCAATCAAGGTCCAGTTCTTGAAACAATGACATTCCTTAAATTTGAAGCATGTGTTCATGACACCGCTGGAGTGATGGTAGTTCTAGTAGACTTGCAGATAGAACATCCATTGCAGAGAAGCAAAAATAGAGCCACATTGCCGTAAATAAGAAATACAGGAACCTTCCAAACACCCTGGAAAAGATAGAACGAATAAAGGCCGGATTACTACAAAAATTGTTTTTAATGAACTAACTAGGCCGGTGTAGGAAAGTAGGATCTGCTTTTATAGTTACTCTCACTTTTTGCTTGATGTAATGCTGTTTCTAACTAGTCTGACTGGGATTCTACTAATCAAGACCCCAGTCTCTGTGCTTTCTTCCCTAAATTGGTGTGGTAAGTACTTGGGTACATCCCAGAACGTACACTGCTGTAACCTTATCAGTCCCTAGTATACGGTACTAAGGTACCCAGGGCATAGGCACACCAAGGCTTCCCCATGGGCAGAAGCATTTATTATGCTACCCATGGGAGACCACCCAAACTGTAACTACAGGGTGCTAATTGCAGCCTGTGTAAGCTGGTGCTAGCACCATTTATGAAAGATATAGGTTTACCTCTATCTAAGGTCACTGCACTTAAAACCGATACGTCACCCTTAAGGCAGGCCTTACAATCCTGAAAGCAGGGTACTCAGATCTAAGTGTGAGGGTGCCCTTGCATGAACAGGACACCCTTACAGGCTATGGAGTCCATTCTCCCAGGTTGTAAGTGAGACAGCCATATAACATATAGAGGGGCACAGCGTCATTAATTGATGATCATCTCGAAAGTGGCTATAACGAATCAAATCATATTTGGTATGAAACATGTTGGAATCAAACCCCTACACCGTAAATGGCACGGGAGGTGTAATTCCATGCACCGTTATGCTTTTTTGTGAGGCCCTCGGTGCTCCCGATACCAGTCTTCCAGACCCTGACAGCAAGCAAGAGCTGCTACTGGCCAGAGACACTATTCTGCCCTCCTGCTGCTGAGACAAGCTCGAGCAGAGAAAGGCAAAACAATTGGTATCCTGTCACAGGGAGATATGACCACCTCCCATACATGGTTTACTGTATTGGGGCAGGGTGAAGGCACTTGCCAGCACCTCATAGCCTGCGTGTAGGGCACACTTGGTGCTCTCCATGCATCGTCCAGTTCAAACTAGTTTAGGGAGCCATTAGCTCCTGCTCTGGCACAAATCTGGACAGAGGACAGGGGTGTATCTTCCTCCTTGTCCAGCTCCTCCTTAGGGAGGGACCCCTGAATCGTCTGAACCCCTTCCTTAGGGTATTTAAGGGCTTACCTGTGGGTGGGTCCATAGATTTGCAATAGGACATGATTCATTTCTGACACTACTTCTTTTTCAACCATCTGGGCACTCTGGACTTCGGTGGACTTCGCTCTGGCATCAAGGCTGCAACCGAGAAGACTCCTGCAGCTACTGGTCTTGTTGCCCTGATCGTCCGCCGCATCGTCTGTGCCTGTGCATCATAAAGAAAGATTGCATGGCCTAGTGGGCATGCGAGACACCTGAAGGAACCTCCCTTGAAGGGAAGGAGTCACATCTCTGCGTCTGCAGGCACCACAACTACGCTGACTGGTCCGCTGATCTTGGGGTCCCACAGACTCCGGAAGGCTCAGCAACACAGGTAGTGGTTCTTCACGTTCCTCGAGGTCTGCCCTGTCCTCTCACCAAGTTTAAGGCCAGTATCCATCGTCGGTGTCACAGGAACCGAACTCCTGTGCCTGTGGTTCCCAATCTGTGCACCCGGCACCCCAGTGCGACATAAGGTCTATTCAGGGGCGCTGTGCAACAAGCACAGTTTCAAAATAACACTTTTCTGGTCCGCTTAATGCCTCTGTACTTATTGCATTTCCAGTCGAGAGTTTACACGTCGTTTGTCATTAAATTTTTGGCGTGTGCTTGTCTACTTTTCACATAGCAGTCTGGCAGAGAATCGTCCATAAACGTGGCAGAAGGCAAGAAACAAGCCCCAAGTTTTGACTTCTGAAGGAGAGAAAGCAGAACAGATAAACCGAGCTGCAGGTACATTTTCTAGTTCAGAAGGGCTTCCAGCCCTCCTTTCCAAGGCGCACTTACTCATGAGCGAATCTACGCGTATTATTCTGGGCTAGGTTGTTCAGAGGGTTTAAAACACAGCTGCCTCCATTGGACCCCAGCTCCATGCACAAAATCATCCGGAGTTGCATGTTTAGTAATGCAGTATCCTTATTCTTTCCCAGGGGTGAGTATTTATAAGTCCAGATCAAAATCTGTTCACGATTCTCCAATATTTCATTTGCAAAATAATGTCACAGGTGCTAACATCCGGAGCAGATATCCTCTTTCTCCCCTTCTGCAAAATAAACCCACACGTTTCGTGTTTCACTTCTTTGACTAGATGAGAGTGGCGCCCTGGTAACCAATGCACGCCCTCTTTGTGCCTTTAACAGACCCTGCCAGGATGTAGTATAACCAAGTCTTTATTAAAGATTGTTCTGTGAGGTCGTATCCAAACCAATACTTTGTTATTCATATGCACTGTTTATTTGCACACATACAATCAGGTTTATTTAAGTCCACTACAGCACTGTGAGTGAGTGAATGACAATATCCGTACGATCGTTAGTAAAGTAAAAGGTTTCAGTTGGCAGTTAGAGAGTTCACAGGATCCTATTTCTCACGCAAGTCACATGCAGCGTCTCCATAGGGCACATACAGATGCACATGAATACATACACTGAAGCTCCGTGACACGGTACACAGACAAAATATCGAGTTTTAAATATCGATATACAATAATATCGAAGTTTAAATATCGATGGGACAAAATATCGAAGGTAAATAATATCGACAGTCTTAATATCGATATTAGTATGATATCAGTAATATCGAAGTTTTAAATATCGATGTCAATAATATCGAAATAAATAACTTCGATGTTACTAATATCAATTTTTTATTTAATTTAGTGTATATTGTATTGTATTTATTATGTTTTATTATTTATTTTTAATGTAATTTAATTAAATATTGTCTTTTACTACTGTAGCGGGTTGTGGGTTTATAGGGGAATAGGGTGGGAAGTAATTTAATTATGTTAAATTAATTATTAATTAGTAGGAATTATTAATTAATTAATTGAGAAATAATTTTTAATTAATTTTTATTAATTGATTAATTGATAAATATGTTCTGTAGCGGGTTATGGGTTTATAGGGGAATAGGGTGGGAAGTAATTTAATAATAATTAATTAATTAATATATGTTTGTACATATTTTAATTAATAATTAATTGGTAATTAATTTATATTAATTAGTTAATTAATTAATATAATTTTGTACATATTTTCAATTATTAATTAGTTGGTAATTAATTAATATTAATTAGGTAATTACATTAATTATAGTAATTTTTTTATATATAATTTTTTGTCATTCTAAATTAATTAATTAATTGGGAAAAATAATATTAATTATTAAATTAAATTAATTACAGCTAATGTGCTAATATATTTACTTTATTGTTATTGTTAATTAATAATTAATTGGTAATTAAATAATATTAATTAATTTTGGGTAAAGGAGTATTTTTAGGGTTCAGGGTCAGTTTTCAGTATTTGGGTAAAGGGGAATTTTTAGGGTTCAGGGTCAGTTTTCAGTTCTTGGGTAAAGGGGTATTTTTTGGGTTCTGGGTCAGTTTTCAGTTTTTGGGTAAAGGGGTATTTTTAGGGTTCAGGGTCAGTTTTCAGTTTTTGGGTAAAGGGGTATGTTTAGGGTTCAGGGTCAGTTTTCAGTTCATGGGTAAAGGGGTATTTTTAGGGTTCAGGGTCAGTTTTCAGTTTTTGGGTAAAGGGGTATTTTTAGGGTTCAGGGTCAGTTTTCAGTTTTTGGGTAAAGGGGTATTTTTAGGGTTCAGGGTCAGTTTTGGGTTTTTGGGGTACAGGGATATTTTTAGGGTTCAGGGTCAGTTTTGGGTTTTTGGGGTACAGGCGTACAGGGTAAAAACAAAAAAATATTACATTAAATCAATTAAATAACATTAAAAATAATACATTAAATTATTAAGTGTTTTATTTATTTTAAATTTATATGTATTAGTTATAATTTTGTTTTAATATTTTTATTTAATATTTGTAAAATGATATGTATTTTAAAATTATTTTTACATTATTATTAATACATTTAAAAAAACAATATTTTTTATTCCGATATTTTTGTACTACGATATTTTTTTTCAATATTTTTGTACTTACCTTTATGAAGATAGGATTCCGATATTTTTGATGTCGATATTTTTGTTCCGATATTTTTGTAGTTCGATATTCTGTCTGTCGATATTATGTCAGACATTCCCGTGACACACACAACTTGGTTGGGCAGAAGATCGGCATGGCATTTTAAATAATAGTAGTATCCCCAGGATTATTTTTCCACTGAAAAGGCGGGCTCCACTGAGCTCGTTAAAGAAATCATGAGCCTTATTATCACGATTTCTTTATTTTAACGAGCTATGTGAAGCCCGCCTTTTTAGTGTAAAAATAATGCTGGTGATACTGATTACGACAGAGCAAACTCAATGTTCCATTTTCTCAGAGTGGGTCTCAGTACCAAAAGCTACTGAAAGCAGCAGCAGGCATAAATAAGGGTTTTGGACCAGACACACAGTTTGCATCACTGGAGCATGTGTGTGCTCTCTGTTGCATCTGCTGCCTTTTCATTGACTTACATGTGCTCCACTGCTCTTTTGCAGTGGTGTGTGTGCTCCACAGCATCTGCTGAATTGGTGTGGGTGTTGTTACATTGGCTGCGATGGTGTGTATGTGTGTTCAGGGCTGTATTTTCAGCATTTGAAACTATTGCTGCGTGGTTAAAAAAAGTTGCATGAAAACATATTTGGCTATTAATCATGTATATTTTCTCACTTAACAAGTTTTTATTAAACAACTGTTATCTTTTTAGTTAGACGGAGACCCGGAGGGTCGGCCGAATACAGGGGGAGAGGCCTCCGGTGAGGGCCCTCTCCGGTGATCGTACAGACAAGTAACTTCCCCCCCCACAGATGGGCACCACACAGAGATGAGTTCTGCACACTTTATATAGAATCTTGAGGCAAGGTAATAAACGGTACAGTGGAACCAGGATACGAGGATCCTGCAAATTCTAGTCTCTTCGGGGAAAAAGGGGTAGTGGGACAGTCTTAGTACCGGGCCGGTACTGGAGCAGCAGGGGATGGAGCTCACAATCCTCGAGCTTGAGGGTTCGCAAGGATGGGCCGCAGCAGCGCCAGCAGGCTACGAAGATGGTTCAAGATAATGAGGGCCGCGGCAGCGCCAGCAGGCTTCGAAGATGGTTCACGATTATGAGGGCCGCGGCAGCGCCAGCAGGCTTCGAAGATGGATCACGATGATGAGGGCCGCGGCAGCGCCAGCAGGCTTCGAAGATGGTTCACGATGATGAGGGCCGCGGCAGCGCCAGCAGGCTTCGACGATGGCTCACGATGATGGGGCCGCGGCAGCGCCAGCAGGCTCCGAAGATGGTTTCACGATGAGGAGGGCCGCGGCAGCGCCAGCAGGCTACGAAGATGGTTCAAGATGATGAGGGCCGCGGCAGCGCCAGCAGGCTTCGAAGATGGTTCACGATGATGAGGGCCGCGGCAGCGCCAGCAGGCTTCGAAGATGGTTCACGATGATGAGGGCCGCGGCTGCGCCAGCAGGCCTCCAAGGATGAGTTTGTCTTGGTGTCTCTCGACTCCAGGATACAACTAGTTTCCTGCTCTGGAGCTACCCCAGTTATAGGTCTGGCGCCCTTTGATGTCCGGACCCTCGCACTTGGAGGTCGGGAGGTCCGGGATGAGGGAGTCCAGACACCCAGCAGGGGGGTGGAGCCAGCGCCCGGGGAGGCCGGGGGCGATCGACACCTGGCGGAGGGGAGCCATTGACACTCCTTCTCCCATTGACCTGCCAAGTGGTCTCTTCACCTCCTGGGTGGATGGTGGTGCCTCGATGTCGGGGCCTGGCCAGGCCCGGGGTTGGGGTCGATCCGAGGCCACGCGGCCTTGACGTGGAGTGTCCAAAATGGCGGCTGGGACGGGGGCATTGGTCCTGGAAGGGGCCCGGGCCAGCCGATCCCGGGGTGTTCAGGAGCTGGAGTTCCGTTGGGGACGGGCCGTGGGTTGCCCCGGTGGGTTGCCGGGATAGTTCTCGTCTGGGACACAGGAGGAGCAGGGGTCCGGGACCCGCCATGCGGGGAGGGAGCGGGCCTTCCACGAGGCCTGTCCAACACAACTGTTATCTTTTTATTTTGTTACAAATATGATTATAATACCTTCATTGCATCCCAATTAATTTAAGGAAGGCAACAGGAAGTACACCTGGTAAAAAAATGATGGGGAGCCACGGCCAACTGCCAATTAGGTCAAGGGAGCTACGGGTCAAAAAAGTTTGGGATCCACTGCCCTAAGCAACGAATTGACTTGCAGTTGCAAAGGCTTGTTGGCTTCCTTCCACCAAGATCTTCAGTCTCCGAGTAGCCCAAACTTCAAGCATCTCCAGTGACCAAGATCTTTGTCCTCACTACATAACTTTTACTGTGGGCCTGTATCTTTGGTGAGCTGCTCTAGATCCTCTCTTGAAGTAGAGGTTGTTGTTACTAGTCGGATTCTTTTCCACTGCTTCTGTTAATTGTTACTTGGGGTATCATTTTTACTGTGTGAAATACATTTGGACAAAAGAAAAGGAAGAAACTTGTATTTTCACCACCCCTGTAAATCCGAAGGTACGTTATGCCACAGAGTGAGATACTTGTGATTGAAATTAATCCGAGTAGCCTAATATGCAATATGTTAGGGAGAGTTGCACCCGGCCACAGCAGGAGATAGCACATGTATGGCGCACAGGAGGCGATATTAAAATATGCTGCAGACCAGCTTTCTGTATCCAGTCCGGTATAATCACCCCTTCCATGTGCTTTAAATGTTTTACAATATCTGTTGTCAGAATGAGACCTTGCCACCCCCGCAAACACTTATCTGGATAGGGGGCTTTGTTAAAAAGTTTTACATGAGTGTCTAGGACTGATGAAGTTGTGCATTGTGTGATATACAAACAAGTTGGTGTGGCCTAACGGCTAGAGCTTTCGACCTCCAGGCTAAGCAACCAGGTTCGAGTCTCGGCTGAGAAGCTCAACATATTGTGATTCTGGGCAAATGACTTAATCACCAGTGCCTAACAAAATGAATGTGCCCCTCTGTCAGGCAACTGGAAGAAGAAAAAAGCTATCTCTCACTCTCCTTCGCTCCACTTAATGCACAAGTGCTGCTTAGAGTGATGTGACACAATATGAACAGCCAATCACAAACAACTCCCCATATAGGTCAAAGCATACATCCTCGCCCTTTCAACCAAACCTATAAATGCCTTATATTTGCTACCTTTCACATCAAATCTCATTGACATATAATAACATAACAAGATCAAAGGTCTGGTAAAACCACGCATATCGAACACATTCTCCAAGGGCCTCACTACAAACCTACAGGCTTCAGACTAAGCAAGGCCAATGGAGAGGTATACACACCATCCACAGCGCACTTCAGTGCCTCGTTAGTGGTATGAAGACGTATATATATATAATTACAGTACAATACTACCAATGCTATGGAGGGACAGGCTCGTGCTGATGCAAGATTAATTCTTACTTTATGCCCACATGCACTGGGGCTGTAAAGAGCGTTCCCATAAAGGTTGCAATTAACACTAATGATGCTGACCTTTCTTCAGTGAGGTGAAAGGATGGTCATTGGGATCGAGAGATCCCCCCCCCCTCCCAGGCCTGAACAAATAAGTGATTGAAAATGCAGCCAGACCAGTCGAAGGAACCAAGAGGGAATCATCTCATGAACCTTGGTTCTGTTGGTTCCAGTCCAATCCTTCTTTTCTGTTGCACATTTTTTTTTAAAAGGGGTGGGTTAGATAGCATACGTGGATTACCTGATGACATGCTCTAAGAATCCAGGTACTGTAAGGAGCAACTGTGTGCTATAAAATAGACCCAGAGTGGAGATTCAAAAAGCCCAACTCATTGCCCATTAGGGCTGGGGTATCATCTCTCTTTCTACCCCGCTCTACTAACCCCCACCTGAAACCTGGCACCTCCCCTCGCCCATCCCTTCTCTAAATGCCTGACCATTATATCTGCTTTGGAAATACAGCATTGTCTAGTAATGTTTTGAAACAGCAGTGATTTTTTCCCCCCTCTAGCCCCAGCCCCAATGATCCCGCCCTCAATGACCCCGCCCCCACCGGCCTCGGTCACAAACCACACTTTAAATTTGGCCCCTGAGAGAAAGTTTGTGAGTACCCATGATCTAACTGATACAGAATACCTCAGTTAGAATGTCTGCATCAACATCTTATACCAAAATTACACGCATTAAGTGTTTTTAAATTTCTAAATACAAACTTATTCAACTTTCATATGAGATCATGAGGGTCTAACACAGGATTCAAATGTTGATAAAGAAATGCTACCACATTTGATAAAAGAGATATACAAAATGTGTGTTTAATGCTTCTAGACAGCTATCATCGGCTGTGGCGGCTGTTGGTTTTGCATACGGGGCATTGTGGGTAGGCTTTATTTACCATATCTTCTTTTCCATGGCCTCTATTCGAGATTTCCTTCAGACGAAAGACTGCAATTCAACTGACCGCCGACAGAGGCCGCCCTCGGCATTACCTCGTCAACCCTGCTCCAAGAATGGCTTCGAACTGCAGAAAGCTTGTGACATCACGTCTCCTCTTTGTATTTTATTTATATTGCCACAGTGGGAGAATGCATTTCGTGAAAAGCCATCTGGAGTCGGGATGCACCTTTCTTAGAGAAAAATACCGGCCATTTGTTTAAGGAGTCTGAAAAGCCCCTCCCTCACACTAAATATGGCTTTATATATTTGTAACATGACTTTTCTGTCTTTGTTTTCTTTACTTGTATTAATGCAGCCCTAAATCACATTTACAATTACTATTTATATGTGCTGTTTGAATTATGCACAGATATGTGCTTAAAGTACCTGCACTTTTGCTTACTTTTGAATTGGCTAGGACATCAAAATAGCGATGATGAATATATAAATTCGAAAAGCTGGCAACCCTAATCAGGAGACGGAAAGTTTGCTGCAGAATCCGCACATTCTTTATTTCCTCCACCCTCCATCCCAGATTGATACCATAATAGCAATAGTTTAACTTATATCTGAAACTGTATGCCAGCTGTCAATTCTATGATGAGTTACTCCATGGGGCATATGTATAATTTATTTTATTTAGAAAGTTTTGTTTAGGGCGAACATGACCCTTGAAGGTATCAGAGCGCTTTACAGAGGGATGCGACACAAATGAGAGGGGGCAATCGTGGCAGAATCATAGCAATAGACAAAAATAGCAATAGATACATGACAACATGATACACAAATATAGCAATAGTTACATAAAGACGTAATAGTGGGCAAAATAATTAGTCAGTAGGATAAGGCAGGAAAGACATCAGCATGATAGTATATGAGGTGACTCAGGACCCCTACTGGACTTTTTGTGAGGCACGGGGAGATTAAGTGATTTGCCCAGAATCACAGGATGCTCAGCGTCATTGCCGAGACTCGAAACGGGGGGGGGGGGCACGGGTGGGAGGGATATGGCATATTAGCAAAAAATAGCTATAACTATCGCAAAATGCGCATTTTTTATATCACTGCCTATCGCCGGATATTATCGCAGAGATAACATGCTATTAGCAACGTTTATCTCCAATTCGATAAAATATCCGGCGATAGCGGCTCAATGTGTGAATATCGCTGGAAATCCAGCGATATTCAGGCATTAACGCTAATGGGGACTTAACCTGAATATCCACCTCCCAGTGGATTAACAGGTTAAGTCATGGGGTCTCATTTATGAGGCCGTGCTCCACTTTTACGCGGCCGGTCCGTCACTTTTTCTGAGGCGCCAGTGGCGTAAAAAATGCGCCTTGTTGCACCATATTTACAAAGTGACGCATCTAGGTAGATGCTTCAGAAAAGGGGGTGGTGATGAACAGAGTGTCTGAATTAAGCAGACCACTCTTACCCAGTCCAAAGATCAGGGATTGATCTATCACCGATTTTTAGCTCACTGCACCAACCCAGCTCAGACCTTGGCTATATGCAAATTAGTCTGACCCTGGCGCAGTGCATCATGGGAACAGGGCAGACCAAACTACCAAGCCAATTCTTATACTGGGAAGGAAACAAGCTACCGGGGACTAGTTTCTGGCATTTCAGACGTTTTCGGCCCGGCTTTCTTGAATCCTGATGGTGCAATGAGCTAGGGACTCACATCTGAGTATACCCTTCCACGCTTATGGTGGCCAAAAATGATTCAGAAAAGGGGGGGGGTGATGAACAGAGTGTCTGAATTAAGCAGACCACTCTTACCCAGTCCAAAGATCAGGGCTTGATACATCACCATTTTTTAGCTCACTGCACCATCCCAGCTCAGAACTTGGCTATATGCAAATTAGTCTGACCCTGGCCCAGTGCATCATGGGAACAGGGCAGACCAAACTACCAAGCCAATTCTTATACTGGGAAGGAAACAAGCTACCGGGGACCGGTTTCTGGCATTTCAGCCGTCTTCGGCCCGGCTTGCTTGAATCCTGATGGTGCAATGAGCTAGGGATTCACATCTGAGTATACCCTTCCGCGCTTATGGTGGACAAAAATGATTCAGAAAAGGGGGTGGTGATGAACAGAGTGTCTGAATTAAGCAGACCACTCTTACCCAGTCCAAAGATCAGGGCTTGATCCATCACCGTTTTTTAGCTCACTGCACCATCCCAGCTCAGAACTTGGCTAAATGCAAATTAGTCTGACCCTGGCCCAGTGCATCGTGGGAACAGGGCAGACCAAACTACCAAGCCAATTCTTATACTGGGAAGGAAACAAGCTACCGGGGACCGGTTTCTGGCATTTCAGCCATCTTCGGCCCGACTTGCTTGAATCCTGATGGTGCAATGAGCTAGGGACTCACATCTGAGTATACCCTTCCACGCTTATGGTGGACAAAAATGATTCAGAAAAGGGGGTGGTGATGAACAGAGTGTCTGAATTAAGCAGACCACTCTTACCCAGTCCAAAGATCAGGGCTTGATCCATCACCGTTTTTTAGCTCACTGCACCATCCCAGCTCAGAGCTTGGCTATATGCAAATTAGTCTGACCCTGGCCCAGTGCATCATGGGAACAGGGCAGACCAAACTACCAAGCCAATTCTTTTTTTTTTTTTTTTGAAAAAAGACCTTTATTGCGAACGTTGCCAACTGTCAGAATACAAATGTCATTGCAGTTCGACTGTACAGTGCATCAAAATTAACATAAGTACTAAGAGCAGATTTGCAGCACCAAATACACAGCCTTTGTGCCGGCATCCCGGAGGCCCAGCGGCGTGACTCTATGTCATAACTTAATCAAGAACAATGTGATCGTGCACCGTTGGTCCCCAGCGTGGTATCAAGGCAGTCAACAGTCAATAGATGTAGGCATATTAGTACTGTCTTTCATGAACCAGGAAAGGGTAGGAAAGCAAAAGTAGAAAAGGGAAAAACTAACCCAAACGCCCCCCAAACACCCCCCAGGCCCACCCCGTTTGCTATTTCGTACCGTGAAGGGGTCCTAGTGCCGCTTCCTGTGTGCGTGATGTCGTGTACGTACCGTGTATGTTCTGCACCCGTCCCCCGCTAGCTCTGTCCCCTAGGCCCTGACACTCCAAACCCCCCGTCCCCGTCACCCACCTACACTTTTCCTGTGCCCACCTCCCTCCAAAGGAACACTAAAGCCCCCCCTGCGGTGATTGCCTCCGTTCCATAGCAGTATCTAACCCCTCTTCCTGAGGGTCCACGTCCTCCGATATGTCACTGTCGTCCACCTCCCCCTTTTGTTGGTACTCCTTGTAGAGCCCCCAGAAGGACTTCGGTCTACTCTTGGGTGGCAGCAGCTCGCTGTACAATTCCGTCTGTGTGCAACAGTATTGGAGATCCCTGAGCCATCTCGTTTTGGTGGGGAGAGGACCGCGCATCCAGCACGCAGCTACCACTCTTCTGGCCAGTAGCAACGCTACGTCTACTAATCTGCGCAGCGCAGGAGCCAGCGGCTTGGAGAAGCCCAGTAGCGCGAGCGATGGGGATCTCAACAGCGGTTCCCCTATAATCTGTCCCAACTCCGCGAAGACCTCCTCCCAGAATGCACTCACTCCCGGGCACAGCCAGGCCAAATGAAGGAAATCTGCGGACCCGGTCCCGCAGCGCTCGCACTCCGGGGAGCCCCGTAGGCCGTAGCGGTGTAGCCGCTCCGGTGTATAGTATACTCTCTGCAGAAATTTGAAGTGCACCAAGCGGTGTCTGCCATTAAGCGAAACTCTGCGAGTGTTGGCGCAGCAGTAGCGCCACATAGCATCGTCAATGGGGATTTGGAGATCCGCTTCCCACGCCGCCCTCGGGGCCGAAGTAGGTAAGGCCTGAAATGAAGGCCCAAGCCTGTGGACCGTAGAGATCAATTTGGCCGGAGTTTTTGTCCTGATGATGTACGTCAGTTCCGGGATCTTTTCAGGCTCCTGTAGCGCGGGGCCCAGTATTACTCTGCAGGCCGATCGTATCCTGTGATACTGAAACTTCTGCAGTAGTGACGGGGCCGGGGCGACAGGGGGGAGTTGTTCCCAGGTTTTCAGCGCTCCGTCCAAGAACAAGTCCTCCATTGTGTGCACGCCCAGGGCCTTCAAGGCCTCTGTCACCCCCCTCTCATTGAGCGGGTCCAACCACAGGGCCCAGGCTACCGGCATCTGCGGGGAGTACAGTAAGGGACTTCCCCTTTCTTTCAGCAGTGCTTGCCACGCATGGTTCGTTGCCTTAAGTGAGTCCATTCGCCCAACTGCGCGGTCTGTTGGGAGACAAATCGTGGCGGGAAGGGGAAGTGGGTCAGCGAATAGTTTCTCCAGTATGAGATGCGGAATGCGGGCATCTCCATGGATCCAGGAGTGTAAGTGGGTCGCCTGTGCCACTCGGTAGTAGCGCTCCAGGTCCGGAGCCCCCAGGCCCCCCATTTCACAAGGGAGCATCAGTGTCGTCCACTTAACACGAGGTTGCTTACCGCCCCAGGCGAGCTTAATCAGGACTTGGTTTAAGCGCGTAAAGAACGATTTCGACAAAACCACCGGTATATTAACAAAGAGGAAGAGAAACCGGGGGAGTACCACCATCTTCATAAGGGCAATCCTTCCTATCAAGGAGAGGGGGAGCTTAATCCAGGCGTCCACATCATCCTCGAGCTTGGTAAACGCAACCCCATAGTTATCGCGGATCAGGATCTCTGGGTCCGTGTGGAGGCGGATGCCCAGGTATCTCACCGAGTCGTCCGTCCACTGTAGGGGATACTCCATCTCAAACGGCCGCGTGACTGGGGTCAGGGGGAAAGCAATGGACTTGTCCCAGTTCACTTTGAGTCCCGACAGCGCCCCAAAGCGGACCACCTCCCTGAGTATCGGTGCTAGATTAGCGGCCGGGTCCCGGACGTACAGTAAGGTGTCATCTGCATAAGTGGAGATGCCAATCTTGTATGTGGGGAAGCTGACACCCTCCAGGCTATGATATTCCCGCATGGCACACGCTAGTGGCTCAGCCACCAATGCATATAACAGGGGGGACAAGGGGCATCCCTGTCGGGTGCCTCTACCTATATGTATCGGTGCCGAGACCCTGTCGCCGAGACGCAGGCGGGCTGAAGGGTGATGATAAAGAGCCCCTATTCTCTGAAGAAACGGCTCGCCCAGCCCCAGTTTGCGTAGGACCCTGATCATGAACGGCCATTCGACAGAGTCGAACGCCTTCTCCATATCCAAGAATATCGCCAAGGCGGGGTTATCCTGCTTCACATGTTGTATCGTCCCCAGCACCGTGCGGATATTATAGGTTAGGTTCCGGCTAGGCACAAAGCCCGATTGTTCCGGCGCCACTAGGTCCGGGACCAGCAGCGCAAGCCTGTTCGCTAGGACCTTCGCGTAGAGCTTCGCGTCCACGTTCAGCAAGCTGAGCGGGCGGTACGACCCACATTGGTCCGGGGGCTTCCCTGGTTTCGGGATCGTTACCAGCAACGCTTCCCGCATTGAGGTTGGCATTTCGCCCTCTTCGCAGACTGTGTCAAAGAGGGCGAGCAAATGTGGGAGTAAGAGGTCCTTGAAGGCTCTGTAAAAGCCTGCCGTGAGACCGTCAGAGCCCGGGGCGCTCCCCGAACGCATGCCACTCAGTGCATCCAGTATTTCATCCTCATGAAAGGGGGCCATCAGGAATTCCCTGTCTGAATTCTTAAGGAACGGCATCGTGATGTAATCTAAATAATCATCTATCTCGGTGTCCACACCCCCCGCCCTGGAACGGTACAGATCCGAGTAATATCGGCGGAACGTCTCCAATATTTGGTCCTCCTCAACTGCTCGGACTCCCTCCGGAGTTTGCAATTCATCTACCACCAACGGTTTACGGGACCCCTTGGCCATACGCGCCAGCAGGGCCCCCGGCCTCTCCCCCTCTCCATAAGCCCGAGCCGTGGCATACTTCCCCATATAGAGAACTTCCCTATCCGCAAGCGCGTGATATTCCGCTAACATGGGCGCTAGGTCTCTTCCCGCCTCCCCCTCCGGGTCCGCCAGTCGTTCCTTCTCCAGGGCCGCGATCTTGGTCTCGAGTGTAGAGAGATCCCTTCTAATGGAGCGTAGGACACTTGAATGTTTGGACATGGCCATCCCCCTGATATAGACCTTGAAGGCCTCCCACACGGTGAAGAAGCTATCTACGGAGTTAATATTGGTGGCGAAAAACCGTTCTATGTCTTCCGCTAGTTCCCCGCGGAAGGCGTCATCAAGGAGCGCATAGGGCGGGAAACGCCAAGTGTATGGCGGGATCCCCTTCCTAGCAGTGGAGAGACTGAGCAAGACCGGGGAGTGGTCCGATAACGTGCGTGGGAGAACCGTACACGAGCTGATGCCACCCAGCACCGAGGAGGAGGCGAGCCAGTAGTCTATCCTAGTATGTATGTTGTGGTATGCGGAGTAGTGCGTGTAACCGCCCTGTGTAGGGTGCTTCTCCCGCCAAACATCCACCAGGTCCAGCTTCGTCATTTCCGCTCTCATGTAGACAGCAGACGCAACTGGTCTCCTAACAGGGCCCGCCGATCGGTCCCTGTCGGGGTCAAACACGAAGTTGAAGTCTCCCCCCCATAACATTTTGGTGTATGTGTGTGACCTACAGGTAGCTGACAGTGCTGTGTAGAACTCCGGGCTGTCATGGTTGGGGCCATAAACATTCACCAGGAGCAGGTCCAACCCCCTCCCCGTGCACTTAGCCACTACATATCTACCCTCAGTGTCCACAGATAGAGGGGTAAGTTTCAGTCTCGAGGTAGGGTTGACCCAGGTGATTACACCGCGGGCGTGTGAGGTGAAACCCGCTACCGCTATATTCCCTGCCAACCCTCTGACCTGTAACATCTTACTGTGGACAGGCAGGTGTGTCTCTTGCAGCAGAGCTACATCCACTTGGTGCCTATTTAGGTAGCTCATCACCTTTCGTAGCTTACGGTGGTCATTCAGCCCTCGCACGTTCCAGGTCATCAGGGACAGCGCGCGTATCGGCTGCGGGTGCTCAGTCACTAGAGTAGCAGACATCCTGAGTCACAGCACGCCATATTGACTCCGTCGGGAGGTTTTGGACCCCCAAACAGCACAGCATCACACAAGGCAGGCAGACAATCACCCCGCTCACTCGCGCACTCCATTCGCCAGACATTCATAGCAAACCACAGGCCCTTCAATCCCCGGACAGCAAACCCCTCAACTTTCTCCCAACCACCCTCCCCCCTGACCCCGCCCCACCCACAGCTGACCACCCCCAACCCGGCCAGACAGCACCCCCCACAATTCCCCATCAACTCAAATGCCCCAAAGTAGCGGGCGATACTAGTCCCCACTCCCTAGGGAGTGTCTCAGCCGAAAGCACAGGGGCAAAGCGTGCCGAAACTGCGTAATAACCACCAGAGGTGCAAAAGTTCTCTTCTCTCCCGTTCCGTCCCCCCGCTCAGCCCCCCCGTGTGACAATGCCTCAAACTGAATCCACTCGGTTCCCCCCCCGCCCCCCAACCCGTCCCTGAGCATAACAATGTGAACACCTCACCAGCAGTCGTGAATCGGTACAGTAACAACAAGGCGGTACGAGTCGACGTGACGAGCTTCCACCCGTCTCTCAGCCATTGTCTCTAGTCGAGTCCAGGCCACTGCCCACAACAGGGAGTCTCAGAGAGCATCCACAGTATCTCATCCAACAAACACACTACTACTGAAAATAAAGCAGGTGCGATGCCTCAGTCTTGTTCCTCCATCGTTGACGACTCCTCCAAGTCCTCTCCATGCCGCTGTCGGTGTTCCTTGCGTTCTTTGGCCCAAGTTTTCAATGATTTCTGCAGTTCCTTCGGGTCCGTGAAGAAGTACGATTTCCCGCCGGTGTTAATCCTCAATTTGGCCGGGTACAGCATCGCATAGTCTAGGCCCAGCTCGCGCAGCTGCTTCTTGTGCGCTATGAACTGGCGGCGTTCCTCCTGTACTTTGGCCGTGAAGTCGGGGTACAATGATATCTTCATACCTTCCAACTGCAGTTGTCCTTTCTCCCGAGCTAGCCGCAGAGCCGTGTCTCTATCCCTGTAGTTTAGGAGCTTGGCAATGATGGGTCGAGGAGGCAGACCAGGTTGGGGTTGAGGGCCCAGTGTGCGGTGCGCTCTCTCCACTATGAACATTGGGGAGAAGGCCTCCTCCCCAAGTAGCGTTTTCAGCAGGCGTTCCACGTAGAGCTCCATCTTGCCCGTTTGAGTTGATTCCGCCACTCCCGTTATGCGAATGTTCGATCTGCGGGAGCGCGCTTCCAAGTCCTCGGCCTTATCACGGATCACTTGGAGCAGCCTGCCGAATTGTCGGCGGTCTTTGTCCCACTCTGTCTGTGCCTCCTCTGCTTCCGTGAGGCGTCTTTCTGCCATGTCGAGACGCTCAGCGTGTTTGTCCACACGTTCCGCCATGCGGTCCATGCGGTACGATAAATCGTCGATCTTGGAGCCCACCGCTTCTATACTGTTCTGGATTCCTTTCTCCATCGCCGCCAGCAACTCTCTGAGGTCCGCAGGGGTCGAGGCCGCTGCGGCGCCTTTCGGGGAGGCCTCTGCTGCCTGTGACTCCGGCCCCCTCGTCTTCCGGCGGTCAAATGAGAGTTTCGCTTGCGTTGCATCGTTTTTCCCCATGGTGAGGGTCCTACACCAGTGCGGATCTCACCCAGCAATTGTCCAGACAGTGCCGCAAGTGTAGAGTACCGCACACTTCTCAGTCCCAGCCACGGCGGCACTGGCAAGCCTAAAATGGCGGCTGCGTCGCAGAAGCAACCTCCGGGGTGCCCCTCGTGTCGGTTTGCGCCAACCACCCAGCACAGCTTCTGGTCTCGACTGGCGTACGAATGAAAGTGTCTCTGCAGGCTTCTTGTCCCTGCGCCTGGTTGTCCGAGTGAGCCTTGGCGGGCATGCGAATCGTCCCAGTCTCTGCGTGCTGCGCTCTCCGGCTCCTCCGGGCGACAGGTCCGCACGTCAGGTGACGTCGTGCGGCCAGCTCCGCAGGGCAGGTCGCGGCTTCAGGCCTGGTCCGCGACTCTCTCCGTCGCCAATCTCGTGCAGGTCGTTACCCACAGCCACCGGTGTTCCGGGCCCCTCAACCGGGTCAGGGGGTCCACCGGGGGTCACCAGGTACCGAACCCAGTCAATTCGGCATTAAGCAGGATAGTTTTGCAGGATTTTTAAGGGGCTTAAGCGGAGAGCCGAAAGCTCACACGTCCGCCATCGACGCCGGCTAGCTCCGCCCCCCTACCAAGCCAATTCTTATACTGGGAAGGAAACAAGCTACCGGGGACCGGTTTCTGGCATTTCAGCCATCTTCGGCCCGGCTTGCTTGAATCCTGATGGTGCAATGAGCTAGGGACTCACATCTGAGTATACCCTTCCACGCTTATGGTGGACAAAAATGATTCAGAAAAGGGGGGTGGTGATGAACAGAGTGTCTGAATTAAGCAGACCACTCTTACCCAGTCCAAAGATCAGGGCTTGATCCATCACCGTTTTTTAGCTCACTGCACCATCCCAGCTCAGAACTTGGCCAAATGCAAATTAGTCTGACCCTGGCCCAGTGCATCATGGGAACAGGGCAGACCAAACTACCAAGCCAATTCTTATACTGGGAAGGAAACAAGCTACCGGGGACCGGTTTTTGGCATTTCAGCCATCTTCGGCCCGGCTTGCTTGAATCCTGATGGTGCAATGAGCTAGGGACTCACATCTGAGTATACCCTTCCACGCTTATGGTGGACAAAAATGATTCAGAAAAGGGGGTGGTGATGAACAGAGTGTCTGAATTAAGCAGACCACTCTTACCCAGTCCAAAGATCAGGGCTTGATCCATCACCGTTTTTTAGCTCACTGCTGAGCTGGTCTTCCGAGTCCCTGCAAAAGCGCTCCCCCTGCTGCCTCCTGTGATCCTCCTCCTCCTGTTGGCACCCGGCAGGCAGTCAGCTCCTCCTGCCCCTCGCCTCTCACCGCGAAGCGGCACCCGCGAAGCGGCACCCGCGAAGCGGGTGCGGCGAGAGTTGCAGGTGACGGCGGGACCCTCAAGTGCAAGCTGGTGTTGGCACTCCTCATGCACTCTGCTCAGCGAGACCAGAAGGAGGCCCCCTCCCCGGGCAGTCAGAGACTGTCACTTCAGATCATCGATGGCCGGTTGTGGGCCCATGCGCCTCTGATTCTGTTTGTTGGAGGTGACTGCACACCAGGCCCTGTGGAGTATGCTCCATGTGGTCCTAGGAGCTACCCCAGTGGGTCCCCGGCGACTTTTCTTTGATTAGTTGGCTTGCCCAGGCACTGGTCTCAGTACCGGGTAGCCATCTTGATTGGTTCCTACTCAGCCACGCGATCATGCCAGTGTCCCCGCTTGGCCAAGTAGGGTTGGAGAGAATGCTCTTCATGGCGTGGGGGGGCCATGAACCACTTGGGCCCCCGTCTGAGTAACTTCTCCAGGCATGCCCGCTCACAGGATCGGTGCGCCTTTAGAAGGCTGTGGCAGAGCTCACAGGAGCGTCACTTTGTAAACCCCTGCGCCAGGTGTAATGTATGCAAGGGGGGCGTATTGACGCAAGGAAGGGTCGTAGAAGTGACGCAGTGAAATCTATGAGATTTCACTGCGCCACTTCTAGGACGCCGTTGCGTCAAAATCATGCGCCTGCCTCAAAGCAGGCATAAGACTGACGCAGGCCCTTTCACATGGGGCTTGCCCCATGTGAAAGGACGCATTGCTGGAGTTGCGTCACTTTTGTGACACACTCCAGCAATGCGTCACTTTTGCGCTTACAGATACGTCAGAAATACTGACGTATCTGTAACTCCTTGCGACATGATGCGTCATACATTAAATATAACGCATCAGGAATGTCACAAGGAGTGCGCTCAAATTTTTCTATCGCTTTGCCTACCTTGCTAATAGGTGATAGCTGTGTTAGCGACTTCTTTCAGTCGCTAACAGGTTGGGTACGTCCACTTTGCATGTCATTAGCAATAAATATTGCTGACATGCAAAGCGGGCCTTAAACCTGTAGCTATCGCCTAAAAGCTGTTGCTAATTGCTGTTAGCGACAGCTTGCTAATAGGGCGATAAAAATATTGCCGCTTTGCCAGGAAAAAGTCCAGCTAAAGCGGCGATATCGCCCTGGCTAATATGTCCCCCAGTTCCCTAGATTGTAGGTCGACCACCCTAGCAGTTAGGCCAACTCCTCTTGGAGTAGGTTGATAGGAGTTTGCCGTGATTATTAGTGAATTTGTGCGAAGGGCAGTTGTGATTAGCATATAGCCGAGAGGGGGTAGATACTGTTAGATACCAAGGAATGGGTACTTGAAGGACAGTTCATGATGAAGAAAGGTACGGCCCATTCGCAGGAATATAGCGGAAAGTAAGTCAGACAACAAATGAGTAGAATTCAAGGAGGAACAGACGTCCAGGTTCGTGGGACAAGATGTTGTCTCTTGGTATGGAATCAGTGGGTATCACTTACTATGAACGAGGGTGTTTATTCCCCTGAGGAAGGCAAAGCGAGTACACACCTATTTTAGCATTTTCAATCAGTACTGACAAAAATTCTGCTGTATAGACATATTTGGTATTTACAATAACTTTGGAAAAATTGCACGTATGTGGATTTCAAAGGACAAGTCATAGGGCATTGACAAAGTTATGGGCTGTTAGTTCAAGTATCTATAGTCAAAACCGTACATTCACTTAACAACTGCTCACATATATGGGAAACTCTTAGATTAAAAACATATATCAACTCAAACGTTTGGTCACAGTATTACATTTTATTACACATTGCACAATGTAAAAAACATATTAAAAACATTTATCCATAAATAAGATCATCACAATGTTAAAAAGTCAAAGAATCACAGGGTCGACGCGGCGTTTCGGCTTTTTTCTAGTATGCCTTCATCAGGACAGATTCTAGACAATTAAAATCATAAAACACAAAGTTACCAAACGAGTAAAATAAGCCCAATACATTTTTTCTTCAGTGAGCACTCTTGCATGTCTAAGCCCCTTGTTTTGAAATAAACAGTTTTTCTTACTTTCTATACATATTCTCAGTGCAGTCCGCTAAACAATTTTTTGTTTCTATTTTAAAACAGTGCAATTGACAGATTTTTCATATGTCTCCTACTATCTCTTTTTGCCTTCCCCTTGGCCTTATGTACCCCCCTGGCGGGGACCCCCATTGATTCCAATTACCAAAAAAGAAGAAGTACCTCCCACGAATTTGGTGCGTACCTTGTTTATCCAAATGGATCTGATTATCCATGTGGTTTGAACTGTATAGTTCTACCAGGAGTCCTTTTTGGTGATATGGACCTCGGTGCTTTGCTTCGCTAATATTCGCAAAGTTGCTCTATTATATAAGAAAACACACATATGCTTGATAAGTATTCTGTTAAATCATTAATAAATGAAAATTTAATTAATTAATGCCCTATGACTTGTCCTTTGAAATCCACATACGTGCAATTTTTCCAAAGTTATTGTAAATACCAAATATGTCTATACAGCAGAATTTTTGTCAGTACTGATTGAAAATGCTAAAATAGGTGTGTACTCGCTTTGCCTTCCTCAGGGGAATAAACACCCTCGTTCATAGTAAGTGATACCCACTGATTCCATACCAAGAGACAACATCTTGTCCCACAAACCTGGACGTCTGTTCTTTCTTTAATGACATTTTCCCCACCGTCCTCTACTACGTAGAGTGGGGTCCTCCTTATTGTTTTTCACATAGAATTCAAGGAGAGCATGGCATGCACAGGAAGTCATTTGAAAGGAAGGAGAGAACAATCACTTGATTTAATTCAAAGGCAGGTCTCATGCAGGATTTTAGGAATATAGTGGGAAGAGATGTTTTCACAAAGTATGCAATCTGAGGTTATAGAAAGCGTAGAAATAGATTGATGGCTGTAATCTGTGGGTAGGCGCTATGTCACTGCATCTTATTTTCCCCTTGGCCGGTGATGGCGTTGAACAGTTTATCCGTTGAAAGATTACTTTTATATTCATGATCCAAACAGAAAAGGGCAGGTCATTTGAAGCCCAGAAACCAAGGTGGGATGCCAATACCACAGTTGCCACCTCTACTGATATAATCTAGGCTCTTGCTCCTTAAGCACTATACATGCAACAGATTCCTCAGAGTTGGACAGTGTAACCAAGAGTACCCCAGCAGTCTCAGCAGGGAGCTAAGCCTTGCAGTCGAGTAGTGGTTAAAGACAGTGACATGCGTCTCTACGCAGGTAGGTTTGAGATGGATAGGTGCATTTGTGGGCAAAGACCCGTTTTAACCCCACTAAGGCTACTGGGTCTCATGACATATGTCTCATGTGTCCCTCTGTTTGCCATTAGTGGCAGTTTCCACTCTATTACAGCTGAGCGTTCACAGGTTAAAAGTGTTAGAGCCACAGTGCACACTGCATCCTTCATGCCAGCTCAAACCAATCCACATGTACAATCAGTAACCAGGTGGTGCAACTCACTTCCTGCACCCATCGTCCAAAGGTGCGAGTCACAGTCACATGTCATTTTATGTCTTGTAAAATCTATTAAATATGCTATAAGTGTGATACATACATATTTTTGTGTCAACTATGTGACTTATGGTTTTAATGTTGTCTATACATGTTTGTATTTTATATGTGGAAAGTAATTTATATGTCATTTTTGTATAAAGTTGTGGATCATTCTGTTTAATATTGTGTGTATTATTAAATGTTGGTGATGTACTGTTAATGTTTTGTTTTGTCTATGATTGTTGCGGCCCTGATGAAGTTCCCTGTTGGCACTACTGGGAACGAAACGCGTTTTTAAGTATTGATTTAATAAAAGAAGGACTTTTTGGAACTACTGCTTACGTGTCTAACTTTGTTACGAGTGCACCTTCCACCTTCTCTTGAAAAATTATGACTCTTACTAGCATTGTTCTAAACAGATACACATGATCTTAGCTGCCATCCTGCACAACATCTGGTGTGCACCATTAGTACAGACTTTGTATGCGATCACCTTGAACTGATAATATACTTGTACACAGATGGAACGGCAAGATAGCTAAGTTTTCATGCCAATGCATGTTCATCACTATCTTTTCATTATGAAAATGCGTTGCAGCCTGGCAGACATTCTCCTGCAAAGTTCATAGTTTGAGTCCCTGACAAAAAACTGTTTAAAGGATCTAAGATCAACTTTGTGTTTAATTTGCCGCCATCTTTGAGATTCTGAACACCAACGGTTCCCTCTTTGGGTGCCTTTGCTAAAGCTTATATATTCTTGAAGTGTATACAGTTCTTCCATGATTACTGTGAATAGAATTAACTTTTACCTACTAAGTGCCTTGTACAAAAGCAACTTGGCTTTTCTTATTTTAGATGCTGTAGGTTGGCATTTTTGAAGGTGACCAAGGTTTACAGCAAAGAGTGGAACTATGAGCCCCATACTGCTTAAAGGAGAATGTTTAAGTGCAAATGATAACATGAAGCATCTGTACAATACCAGATGTTACAGAAAGAGAAATGCCATTGAGCAGCTTAGCAGTTCGGATTACCACAACAAACCCAAAGGGTTCGACCAACAAATTGCACACTTAAAACGAAGTAAAAGGTACACCAGTTTAGGTGGATTAGTTCCTTTTCCCATATATACCTTCTGAAGTACATTGTTGGGTCTGGCCTAGGAAGTGAGAGTTTTGTCTGCTTGCATTTTAAAAATGCACCATTGTTTATTTAGTAATAAGCAAAATAAATAATGGTGCATTTTTGAAGCTAAATAAACAACAATCGTTTATTCTTAAAACACAAGCTAACAAACCTCACTTTCAATAAAATCCAATGAAAACTTATGCACAGCTGCAATATTTCTCTTTATAATTGTGTCTAATTGAGGTCCCTTTACAACTCCACAGGGACACCTAGTAACAGCCAATGGGACTGCTCCCTTTCATTTCTTCGTAGAATTTCTTTTATTACTTATGCTACTGCAGGGATATTTTTTGTGAAAAAAATCTAATAAACATCATTATTTTCCTGCCGATAAAGCGGTGATCATTGAATATGCTCCTAAATCTCTCTGTTCAACCTTCAAACCTTGATGGTAAGAGGAACCGAAGAAGAAAGGTTGTGATACTTCAGCTGGAAAGAATCCGGGGCAGACTCCATGGAGGCAACACCACAAGACTCCTCAACAGAGGAAGCGATGACCTCCGGGGCCAGAAGGGAAACACTTCCACCACCTGCATCCTTCCCTGCCTGACCTTCTACAGAAAACTCTGGATAAGAGGGAATGGAGGAAAAGCATACAGGAGAAGAGGAGACAATGAAAGAGTCAAGGCACTCATGCCTTAAATCCGCATTTCGCTCACTCTCGAATGGGAAACGGGAGCAGTGCATCCTCCGTGGATGCGAAGATATCCACAGCTGGATGACAGGACCTCCTGCAGATCATCTGAAAGGTCCTCTTGGCCAACTGCCGAGTGAAGAAACATGGAGACTTGCAGTCATATTGGCCAAGCCTCTGCTATGGGTGACTGATAGACGGGAGGAGATAGATCTCTGCACACTGAGCCAATGAACATGCAACCAGATTCAGAGACTTACTGTGTGTACTGTCCTGATGATTGATGTACACAACAGTCGCAGTATTGTCTGAGCAGACCATGACATTGAACCCCTCTACATGGCGCTGGACACAGCGTAGAGCTCTCTCCACTGCAAATAGCTCCCTTCAATTGGATGGCCTGTTCACTTCCGATGCGTATAAGGGGCCTGTAGAGAAAAGTCATCCAACGTTGCACCCCAAACCAAAGCACATGCATCTGTCATCAGGATCTTGTGAGAAGAAGGGTGAATTACCATCCACTTCCAGAGGTTGGGAGTATGGAACCACCACTGCAGCTCCTGGATGACTGGCTGGGAGACCGGTACGCGTATCCCATGGGAGAATTAGAAAGGTGATGAACTTGCGCAGATGCTAGAGTCATGGACGCAAATGCAACCTCACCTAGGGAACAGTCAACACAGTGGCTACCATATGATCCTGCATTTCCATCCATCCGTGCAGACTGGCTGATAACTCAGATAGGAGATTGTGCAATAGGAGCCGAAGCCAGAGTATTTTTCTCAATGTCAGAAACACCTTGCCCTGTATTGTATCCAAGAGGACTCCTATGAATTTAATCTGACTGGAAAGCTGCAACTGACACTTTGGCAAGTTGAGAAGAAAGCTGCGGTCGTTGAGCATAGACATGGTCGGTATAAAAATGCTGCTCCGTAATCTGCAAAGAGGGGACCTGGATCAACCAATTGTCAAGGTAGGAAAAGGGGGATACTCTCTGAAGCTGGAGGTGAGCTGCCAGTGGTGCCACCACTTGGGTGAAAAATCGTGGTGAGGAGTGGAGGCCAAACGGGAGAATGCAATACTTCTAATGCTGGCGCACCATCGATATGTGCAGGTTAGCGTCCAGGAGATAAAGTGCCGCCATCACACACGGAGACTGAATCAACGGAATGATGCGCTGTAGCTTCTCCACCTTGAAGGGAATTTTGTGCACATGCTTGTACAGAAATCTCAAACTGATCACACTATGATATCCTTCCTACTCCTTAGGTACCATGAAAATGATCGAATATACTCCCTTCCCCATTGGTCGGGAGGTAGCAGAACAATTGACTTTTTCAATAAGAGAGACTGAGGGGCATATGTACAAGCCCCTATCACCACCACATCATCCGTTTTATCGGGTATACAACTGTTACCACGCATGTTTTACCACGAAATACTGTTACAACAAAACTATTATAACGCAAGTGTATTTACAACGCATTTATTTACAACGCATTACACTACAACGCAGATACTATTACAACGCATACCATTACAACGTAAGTATAGGTAAGTTTATCTTTTTTTAAAAACATTTATTAGGGGTATTGGGTTATGGGGTACAGGGGTATTTTTAGGGTTCAGGGCTGGCTTTGGGTTATGGGGTACAGGGGTATTTTTAGGGTTCAGGGCTGGGTTTGGGTTTTGGGGTACAGGGGTATTTTTTGGGTTCAGGGCTGGGTTTGGGTTTAGGGGTACAGGGGTATTTTTAGGGTTCAGGGCTGAGTTTGGGTTTTGGGGTACAGGGGTATTTTTAGGGTTCAGGGCTGGGTTTGGGTTATGGGGTACAGGGGTATTTTTAGGGTTCAGGGCTGGGTTTGGGTTATGGGGTACAGGGGTATTTTTAGGGTTCAGGGCTGGGTTTGGGTTTTGGGGTACAGGGGTATTTTTAGGGTTCAGGGCTGGGTTAGGGTTATGGGGTACAGGGGTATTTTTAGGGTTCAGGGCTGGGTTTGGGTTATGGGGTACAGGGGTATTTTTAGGGTTCAGGGCTGTGTTTGGGTTTTGGGGTACAGGGGTATGTTTAGGGTTCAGGGCTGGGTTTGGGTTATGGAGTACAGGGGTATTTTTAGGTTTCAGGGCTGGGTTTGGGTTATGGGGTACAGGGGTATTTTAAGGGTTCAGGGCTGGGTTTGGGTTCTGGGGTACATGGGTAATTTTAGGGTTCAGGGCAGGGTTTGGGTTATGGGGTACAGGGGTATTTTTTACATATTTATTAATAAATTATTTAATAAAATTAAATGTAAATAATTAAATTATTTAAAAAAATTATTAATTACAATATTTAAAAAAATTATATACTTACCTATACTTACGTTGTAATGGTATGCGTTGTAATAGTATCTGCGATGTAATGTCATGCGTTGTAAAGGTATGCGTTGTAAGGGATCCTGCGTTGTAAAAATTGCGTGCTAATGGTATGCGTGGTAAAAGTATGCGTGCTAACAACATACATCCGTTTTATCGATGTCGTGGTGGCAATAGGGGCTTAGCCTTATTTACAAGGCAGCATTAAGCCACTTAACGTGGCCTAACATTACCTTATAAATAAGGCCCCCTTTCATGCTATGCTTAGCGTGAAAGGGGTGGGCAGTGGGTGTTGCAGTGGGCGTTCCACCGCAACACCCATTGATTTTGACGCTGCCCTCTGTGTACAAGGGTGGCGTACATAGGAGGCAGTGCCAAACTTAAGACCAGGGAAAACATGGTCTTAACTTTGCAAAACGAGGAGAAATGCAGTTTTTGCTTTTTCTATGTGTGCTGACTTGTGCAGTACACATGAAAAAAGCAAAATGGCATGGATTGTTTATGTACAGGAAGGTCCCTCTTCCTGTAAACAAACAATCTTTAAACAATTCCATGTTGTGACTTTCATGTGTGCTGCATTGAGCAGCACGCTTGAAAGTGACAAAACAGCATTTCTGGATTGTTTATATGCAGGAAGGGACACCTTCTTACACATAAACAATCCTCCCCTGCATGCAGACACCCTTGCACTATGGTCCAAGGGTATCTGCATTGGTGCTACAGGGCTAAGTGAAGGACATCTAACCTGGGCTTCTATTGGAATTCTATAACGCATATTAGCAAGCCCATTATCGCCGTTTTAGCTGCAGTTTCCTACCGCTGAAACAGCGATAATTTTAACGAGGTTCGTGCTAATATGCCCCTCATTTTGGCAAACCATAATAGACGGCCCACATGACAAAGCAAATGCTCGAACAGAGTTAAAAGAAATGTCAGACAAAAATGGTGCTTGGTTCTTCATAATTTCCAGCAGTTTAGGGCATTAACCGGCCTCCTGCATGGTCTTGAACAGTTCCTTAAAATCCAAAAGGAGTGACTGAGCCACATAAGCGCCATAAATACCAGACCTTAAAGTCAGATGTGATCCAGAATATACCTTCTTAAGAGAGGTATCAACCTTCTTGTCTGAAGCATTGTTTAACACATTTTCCTCAGACATGGAAGAGCGTCCAACCAAACTCACCACCACCGAATCAACATGCAAAACATCAGGCATCGTGTTCTCCATATTCTCCAATGGATACAGCTTTGTCATAGAGCGCGGGACAGAAATTCACTCCAGGTTGTTCCATTCTTTCAAGATGACATCTTGGACAAACTGGTGGATGGACATGGAGGTACTGGAAGGCTTCTTGAATTGAGGCAGCACAGTGTCCTTGGTCGAAGGAGAGGAAGCCTCTTCCATCAGGAAACCCCATATTACCTCTGACATGAGATAACATTTCAGGGAGCGTGTTGTTGCAGGGTTTCTGCTCAGGAACAGAACTACACTTGGGGCCAAAGGACGTCAGTATGCAGGGACTAAGTCACCATACTACATCGGCATCTGCTGGCCTGAATCCGATTAGCTTATAGTGCCACACTTGCCCTCCTAACCCTTCCAGAAAAACAAGTGATTAGCACCCCTGAATACAACAGTCCCGACCCTCTCAGGGATTGCAGTGCCAGGTCACACCCTTTCACTCTCTCACTCATATTTGTCCCACAATATAATAAATCTGAGACACAAAAACAGTTTACAATATTTATTTAAATGATCGTGCTCTAGTAAGCAATAAGTGGGCCACAAATACTAAGCAGACGCATGTCAATGATGTCAGTAACATATTCAATAAACCATATACAATGAAAAGTCCTGCCATATTATTTGACAGAATTGCCTAAGCCCATCCTTACTGCTAAGGCTAAGTGATTACAGATTATAGATCTCTGGGATTCGGTGGCGGACCCTGTACCTTAGCACATATAGAAGGTTGTTGTACAGCGCAGTTGATGCAGCCCTTTCGTCTGCTGGTCTTTGGCTCTGTCTGTGTCTGAGAACAGCACATCCCAAGTTATATTACAAAATGTGTGTGTTCAAAACAGCATCTGGATTTCTGTATTATATTTATATACTAGTGTTGGATCATAACTAATAACACTGAGCGATGTTTTTAGAACCTTGCTTAGGCTGTTCAGACTAAATCCCAGGAAAAGAACAACATTCTAAAACATGTGCTGACTATATATGAATTATAACGTGCCACAAAAACAAGCATGCTGTTTCGTAACACGTGCAAAGCAAAAGCAGCCTACATTATGGAAAATAAGGCTAACATAGGGAAAATTCCCTTAAAGTTATTACAGTGCACACCAATTTTAACTTATGCTTAACTTTGTTATGCTTGTTTCCCAAATTTCCACTGATTTTGAATACAGCCTGGAAAATGTGATCTACCCAAATATCACATATTTGTAGACATCATAGAAATAGGAGTGATGAAGAACCGAGATAACCCACTTACTGGGGTCTCGGCGGCGGGGGAACCGCCCAAATCTTCCATACCTTCCATACTTAGTAAAAGGAGACACAGGAGCCTTCGTCTGCTGGAGGAACCCAGATTTATTTCAATAGCCCGGGCTATGGAACAGAGTCCCAAGCTAGTCAGAGACAAAACCCAGGAGGCTGCTACTTCACTCTGTAGCTTACAAGCCTTTTATACATTTTTTATCCCAGTCTTTTGGCTGTCAGACCATTGTCTAATCAGGGCAGTGTTTACAGTTGATAACCAGATCCAGAAGATGTTTGTAGTTAGTTACCTGGTCAAGGCTTGGTACACAGATCATTGTTCACTCGGCTTTGATCACGGCTCAGTCTTTCAGGTCATTGTCCAATTGCCTTGATCAAAGCCTGGTCTTTCAAGTCATTTGTTTATTCACCCTGATTAGAGTCCAGCAGTCAGACCATTGTCTAGATAACCTGTTCACGGTGTCAAGGATGTTTACCAGGCTGGGAGCAGGAGATGGAAAACTAGCTTGTTTACACAGGGCGTGGGTGTCTCATGGCTTTCTGTTGAACTGCAAAGAACAGGGGGTTGGGTGTGTGACAGTTCCTGGGCAGAAATGCAGGCTGCAAGATGGTTTTGGTTGTGTCAGTTTAGATTTTCCTTAGGCATCAGCAGAAATGACCAGGTGGGTCGCGTGGGAGTGTTTGACACGAGATGGCAATGAAAAAATAATGGAGTCTCGGTACAGATGATGCTGATCAGAAAAAAAAACTTTTCCTCAGACCTCCTTTTGCCATTGAGTGGCAAATACTTTTAAGAAATGTCAATGTTCATAAGACCATCTGTTTCTTGTTCGAGCATCATCATCATCATCATATTGGTGTTGTGAATGTTAGAGGGTGGAGGCTTGATGGTCTGAACACACATTGTACAGAGCATTGGCAGGCACTGAAAGCACAAACAGCAGGAGACCAGGACAGCTACTCCCAAGGCAAGGAAGATGAGGACCCTCCAACCCCACTGGGAAAGAAGGCCCCAGATCCAGCTGGTGAGGGACCAGCTGCCTTCATCCAAATGTATTTTGGAAGAAAGGCGATGCAGATGTTGGATGGCATCGTACACTGTAGGTGCGGTGTCTGGGATGTACACACAGCTGGAGCCGATCAATTTACATACACCACCACGATCAGCAAGGATGACGTCGAGGACCATGCGGTTTTGGAGCGTTATAAGGTGGTCCAAGGTGGTCCGCCTGTAGCTCTGCAGTGATATTGGAGAGGGCACTAGTTGTTACTGTGATGGTGGCCTCAAGGACCCTGGTCAGTCCTCGTACAGCCCATGGGGCCCCAGAATGGAAGGAAAACTTTAAAGTCCCCGGCTTCCTGGCCCGCTGTATCTTCGGCTGATATGACTCACCTACGTGAGCTGCACAGGGCGCCCTTCATTGACTGGTGGTAACCTCCATGGGTAGAGTATGTTGGTGGAAGGAGGAAGGCCAGATAGCAGGTACCAGACCAGTTACGGGGGAGCAAAGTATAGGCAGCAGTGCCACGGATGAAATAGGTGTTGGGGGATGCCACCAGCTTGGGAGGAGATGTAGAGTTCAAAGCTTTTGTGATATCACACTTACTGGTACCAACTTTCTTAGTCCCTAGGTCATGGATGCAGACACGGCCTTGCACATTTATGACATTCAAAGTGTCTCGTTCATCAGGCAGTATCCTTCTTGTGCGGAATCTGGAAAATGTTCGTCGAGTGGTTGAGTTGAATACTACTATTTCACTGAGTTCATCTGGTGGTAGTAGCAATGTGGACGAGCTGGTCGGGCAAAAAGGAGCATTGGCATTGCCAGATCTGTTCTGCCAGAAGTCCTCCCGAAAAGTCCCAAGGATAGAATTGGCAGTACCATTGACAGTGTAGGCCTCCTGCATCAGCATCCACCACGCAAGACAAGACCCAGTGATGGAGAAGGGGTAAGGAAAGAATGGAACAGGGTGTATCATGGAATGTGGCATCAGTCCACAAACCCAGCAGTTGGAAGTGTTCATGATCAGATGATGATGATGCAACATTTGGATGAAGGTGTTGTTGAAGAATTCTGCACGGCGGGGTAATTCGTGGGCTGGTAGAGTGTAATATTGGTGCTCTGCAGGAGTCGGTATAGGAGTTGGTGTGGTAACAGGATGGTAGATTAGTAACAGCCAACCAAGGATAGACAGATTGAGGGAGACAAACAGCGTCACCGCAGTGGCTATAAAGCATTTACTATGCCGGAGACTGACATCTTGTTTCTGGAGTCCGGTGTTTTGATGGCTGCCATTGTGCTAAGCCAGGACCTTTAGCGGCTGTGACTGGTGGTTGCTTCACTGGGCGCAGGTGCCAAGGAGCCCTAAGGCATACCTTAGTTTGACACACCAGCATTACACTCATCTTGGAAGATCACAGCCCTACAGCCTATCGGCACTTGGCGAAGTCAAGGGCAAGTCTTCCCTCGGGGGCGCAAGTTATATCGGTCGGAAGTAGGAACAGTATGTTCGGGAAACAGTTGCTCTTGGTGTTGAGCAGAATTAGGGGAAGGTTCCACGCTTCCTTTCAGTATGTTGTCACTCTCTGCTTCTGTAGATGTAGAATGCAGTCTGGCATCGCTGAATGGGACAAACGTCGGAACTGTTTCTGTTTCTGAGTCTCCTTGTCCTTCCCTCACCCACTGATCATAGGGGAGAGGCAGAGGCACACGCCGGCAGTGAAACGAATGAACCCAATTCTTCCGACCTTCTAATTTCACAGCGGTGTGGGTGGCCAGTAACACCTGACGGGGCTGTGTCCAGCGGGGCTCTAGGCTCTTAGTTTGTTGAAAGTTCCGGATCAGGACATATTTTCCAGGTTGGATAACGTGTCCTGGGCCCTCGCTTTTGTCAGGTATGGCCTTGTGCACCTGGTGATAAAGAGTACGAAAGGTATTAGTTAGACTGTACAGATAATCAGTTAATACAGGGTATTCAACATCAGACAGTTTCTTAGGCCGTGGGACACCCCGGACATTGGCAGGCCTCCCGAACATGATCTTGTGGGGGGATAGCCCTATCCGGGTGTGTTTGGCGTGAACAGAGGTCCTGAGCTTAATTAGAGATAAAAACATTTTTTGATATAGAACACAATAGGGAGTATATATTTAACCTGTCCAGCTGGACCAGGATTTTTATTTTCTTACAATCAAAACAATGAATGGAATACAAAAAGTAGTTGTTTGTAGTAGGGCACAATCCTGTACCAAACTAGTGAGAGAGACAGAAAATAGAAGCAAGAATTAGAGCAGTAAAGTTCACAGGCAAGGGGAAAAAAAAGAACAAACTGGACACTTTTAAATCAGTGTAAACAGTGTTCTCCAGAGTGTAGCATACAAATTGATACACAGTGGTTACATGTATGTCCACTTAAAAGAGTCGACGTTTCGATCCATTGCTCAGATAGTTAAGGATCATCATCAGGACTGTAAAAACAATTGATTTGCCTGAGTAAATTATTACGCCTGTTTGTGGGACGAACAGGGAGGAAAAAGAACAATAAAGTTTTTTAGAAATCAAAGCCTGAGTAGTCAGCAATTTGAAGGATATGCACACATATACAATATTCGGAACCGCAGTGAACTCTTCAGGTGCAAGTGCACAGGTGAGTTTAAAAACGCGAGAAGTGTTTTGTAACAAAATACACGTGATTCGATCCATGGGGCGTGAGCCGCGTGAGTGCTTATCGGGACTAACCGCATTTATTTGTGTCCTTGATAACAGTCGCGCATATAGGGTATCTGTTCATGCACAGCTGTGAGCGGTATCAAAACGAAAGGACACGGATGTGAGGGCGTGTGAGCTAAGGGCAAGTATGGTGGATTCCAGCAGGTATTGTCAGCCTTACCTCGATTCAGACTGCTAATCGTACTGTAATTGGTTCCAGGACCAAGTGTGGTCGCTGGCGCTGAGGTTAAGGCTTACGCTGTGAATAAAAACCGGAGTTAGAACACTAATTACCGATGGCGGGAATAACGTGCAGTGGTGCACGGCGGCGCTGGTAGCGAAGGACCTACCAGGGGTAATGCCCAGTAAGCAACTAGTTGGGAATCACAGGACGCTTGGTAGCCAGATCCTTCAAGGTAGTTGGCGGTCTTCGTTTGATGGAAGATACGCTAGTAAAAAGGAGGGGTGGAGGTTAGAGGGGGTTCCAAATTAGAAAAATATCGTCAATATATCGACGCCAAAAACCAATCCCTGAATAGTAGGGGTTATCCATCCATCATTAAATACACTGTGCACGATGGATGTAGAGTCGTTGTATACCAACATCCCCCAGACAGCGGCTCTCTTAGTCATTCAAAAAAGACTAGACTCTCGCCCCCGCCCGCACAAAATACCCACTCTCTTCATCCTACAACTACTCGAACTATGCCTAACTAGGAACTTTTTCATCTTTGATAATGTCTATTATCAACAGATCAAGGGTACTTCCATGGGGGCAATTTTTG
Organism: Lissotriton vulgaris; assembly: GCF_964263255.1. Lineage (NCBI taxonomy): Eukaryota > Metazoa > Chordata > Amphibia > Caudata > Salamandridae > Lissotriton > Lissotriton vulgaris. Next base: position 763,382 of record NW_028246972.1, read on the forward strand.
CCCCCAACCTGGCTATTCTTTTCATGGATGAACTCGAGACAAGTTTGATTCTGTCAGAAGGTAACCCCTTCTATTCAGGGATTGGTTTTTGGCGTCGATATATTGACGATATTTTTCTAATTTGGAACCTTGACATCAACGCAATAAACCAGTTCTTACACTGGCTCAATAATAACTGCGCAGATCTCAAATTCAAACTGGCTCATGACAAAGCAGAAATAGCGTTCCTAGACCTCACAGTTTATCATAATGAAGGCAAACTTCTTACACGCCTCTTCAGAAAGCCGACATAGCGTAATACACTCCTTAGCTATGACAGCAATCACCCTAGGGCACTAAAAGATTCCTTATCTTATTCCCAATTCTTGCGGATAAGGAGCAACTGCTCTTGCAAAACAGATTATTTCAGGAAGGCTAACATTCTATCTGACAAACTTAAAAATCGGGGTTATCCAAGAAGGCTAGTAAAGACGGCGTCGAAAAGGGCGTGGTACTGCCCAAGAGAGGCCTTGCTGACACCCAAAGTATGTGACAAATCAGAGAGGATAGCTTGCGTCACTACTTTCTCGCCGGTGGCACACAAAATCAGGAAATCTATCCTAAAACACTGGCCCATAATTAATGCTGGCTCCATTAATCTAGAAAGACCCTTATTTGCTTTCCGCAAGAGTAAAAAACTTAAGGACCACTTGGTGAGAGCGGCCTTACCTGCTCCCACACCCAGATCTACCATTGAGTCCAATTGGAATTTGCCACTGCTACTGGGACATAAAAAATGCGGGGGCTGTAATGTCTCTGGTTATGCAATAGAGACACGTAATTTCAGTCATAATGATGTCACTGTCGAATTGAAATCTTTTTCCAATTGCAATACCAACAATGTTATCTACACAATATTGTGCCCTTGCCCTAAAATGTATGTAGGTCAGACGACTCAGAAAGCAAAAACCAGAATCTGCTAACATAGGAGTCGCCTTAGGTGCAGGACTCCCAATGCACCATTGGTCGAATATTTCATTGAGAAAAATCACACTGAGGACGACATTCACTGGACAATCCTAAAAGTCGTCAAATTGTCACAAAGGGGTGGCAACCTGGCTCATCTCCTGAATCGGGAAGAACTAAAAAGCATAATTCGATTTGACACCATACGGATCGGCCTGAACAGGAGTGAGGATTGGACTACCTTGCTCTAATCTGCTACCCACAAATGAACTTGAATGAACAATTTGGATTACAGTTGTGTCCTGGTTCCACTCTCGGGGCAGACTTCAGAAACTGTTCATTTATCACTGCCATAATCCTCTCATTATGTGAATGTATGCTCTGTCCACCATGTGAACCTTGAGTTGATTATTGAAGGTCACTAATAGTTGTACTTCACTTGCGCCGTATTTTAATTGCACAAATTCTGTTTTTAAGAACCAGTCACTCCCATCATTTACCACTCTAAGATGGCCCCCACAGTTGCATGCTCATGCTCCACCCACTCCCATAGACACGAGATCCATGCTGGTGGTCACATGACTGCCGCTTCCAGGGCTTATCCACAGAGCTGCGCTCCCTTTACTAGGCTCACCGGCTGACAAGATCGCATTGTCGCCATCACGCCCCCTCACCGCTGTGTATCCTGAAACTGTTCACACACATCGGTAAGTTTTACCATGTCCGAATGTGGCTCCACGGAACTTTCCTCCCTTTCACCTCACCCCCTAACCTCCACCCCTCCTTTTTACTCGCGTATCTTCCATCAAACGAAGACCGCCAACTACCTTGAAGGATCTCACTACCAAGCGTCCTGTGATTCCCAACTAGTTGCTTACTGGGCATTACCCCTGGTAGGTCCTTCGCTACCGGCGCCGCCGTGCACCACTGCATGTTATTCCCGCCATCGGTAATTAGTGTTCTAACTCCGGTTTTTATTCACAGCGTAAGCCTTAACCTCAGCGCCAGCGACCGCACTTGGTCCTGGAACCAAATACAGTACGATTAACCGTCTGAATCGAGGTAAGGCTGACAATACCTGCTGGAATCCACCATACTTGCCCTTAGCTCGCACGCCCTCACATCCGTGTCCTTTCGTTTTGATACCGCTCACAGCTGTGCATGAACAGATACCCTATATGCGCGACTGTCATCAAGGACACAAATAAATGCAGTTAGTCCTGATAAGCACTCACGCGGCTCACGCCCCACGGATCGAATGACGCATATTTTGTTACAAAACACTTCTCGCGTTTTTAAACTCACCTGAAGAGTTCACTGCGGTTCCGAATATTGTATATGTGTGCATATCCTTCAAATTGCAATGGATCGAAATTTCGACTCTTAAGTCGACATACATGTAACCACTGTGTATCAATTTATAAGCTCCACTCTGGAGAACACTGTTTACACTGATTTAAAAGTGTCCAGTTTGCTCTTTTTTTCCCTTGCCTGTGAACTTTACTGCTCTAATTCTTGCTTCTATTTTCTGTCTCTCTCACTAGTTTGGTACAGGATTGTGCCCTACTACAAACAACTACTTTTTGTATTCCAGTCATTGTTTTGATTGTAAGAAAATAAAAATCCTGGTCCGGCTGGACAGGTTAAATATATAGTCCCTATTGTGTTCTATATCAAAAATTGTTTTTTTCTCTAATTAAGCTCAGGACCTCTGTTCACGCCCAATAATCTATACCCATGGTCCTCTGCTACCTTTTGGGTCCCCCTTGTTTTTATAAAAAACCTATCCGGGTGTGTGCCATTGTTCTTGTAGACAGTAGGGCTAGGGGTATATATTAGACAAATCATGCACGTTTTAACCAGCTTTTCAGCATATGCTGGTATCTTAGAGTTGTACCACGTAGGTTCCAACAACTTGCATATTCCTTTTGGACTAATGTGAGCAGGACCATGGGCCATCGTAACTACTGGTGGCACTTGACTGTCAGGTAACATCCATTGTCTTTCCATAGTCGAACGGACCCAGCAACCATCAATTCCCTTCTTTGCTACTTGCTCCTTCCACACCCTTACTTCCTCAGGAGTAGCATGGGACTGAATATCAATCACACTTTGCACTGTGTTTTCAACCATGCCCTCATCTGTCACCCACCTAGCGGGACCTCCTAAATACATTCCTTCTCTTTTCCTAAGAGCTGTTTGTCTGGCTGTCTGGTCAGCCAGGGCATTGCCTTTCCCAACATCATCTGTCACTTTCTTATGGGCCTTACATTTTATAATGGCCACCTTTTTGGGGAGTGTCAGGGAGACCAACAGTCTGTGAATTAGGGGGCCATGTTGGATCTTGGTCCCATGGGAAGTAAGGACATTCCTTTCTTTCCCCAATCTCCCAAAGTTGTGGGCCACCCCAAAGGCATACTGACTGTCAGTATAGTTATTTACTGTTATTCCCTTGCTTATCTCACAGGCTCTAGTGAAGGCCACTAATTTTGCTGCCTGAGCAGAGCACTGCGGAATCTGAGCTGTTTCTACTACTTGCCCCAATGTCGTGAGGGTGTAGGCGGCTGAGGTGTTACCTTCTGGCCTTCTGAGACATGATCCGTCCACATACAGTGTACCTTCTGGTTCTGCTATCGGGGTATCCTGTAAGTCAACCCATCCCTTTGTCTCCTCCTCTGTCCTTAGTATGCAGTCATGTGGTTCTAAGCGGGCATCCTGAGTATCCAGTGGGAGTAATGTGCCGGGGTTCAGTACAGTACATCTTTTGATGTTGATGTGGCTGGCAAAGAGTGTCAGTTCACATCCTGTGAGTTGTGCGCTAGTGAGGCACTGTGTCTTGGTGTTATTAAGGAGGGTATCTACGGAATGGGGGACCATCAGAGTCAGGGGGAGTTCATGACGATTCCCGCACTCTGAAAGACCATGAGGGCGGCCGCAGCGGTCGCCCGTAGGCATCCTGGGAGAGCCCTTGCAACAGAATCTAAGGTGGCTGAAAAATAGGCACATTGCCGTTGGTGACCCCCAAACATCTGGGTCAAGACAGCGCATGCACAGCCGTCTAGCCCATGTACAAAAAGAAAAAAATTGTTTGCTATAGTCAGGAGTACCGAGGACTGGAGCAGTACACAGGGCCCTCCTCAAATCTTGAAAGGCCTGTTCCATGCTCTGTAGTCTAGGGAAAGGAACTGTCTGATATGTCCTTAGTGGTGAGGGCAAGAAGATATTTGACCATGGCCGAAAAATTGGAAATCCACTGTCTACAGTATGAGTGTAGGCCTATAACGGTTCACACCTGCTTTTGCGTTCGTGGGGTCGTCATAGCATTGATAATGGCTACACGATCAGCGGTGAGCTGCCTTCTCTCCTTTAAGAGGAGATGACCTAAATAGGTCACCTTCTCTTGACAAAATTGAAGTTTTTTAAAAGAGACTTTGGGGCATATTACCAACAACTAGTGATAATTATCGCTATGTTGGCTTAGCGGCGATTTTTTTATCTCCGAGCTGCGGCGATTTTTATCGCTTAGGAACCTTGCTATTATCAAGGTATATCTCCTAAGCGATAAAAATCGGCCGAAATGCATGAATATCGCTGAAAAGTCAGCGATATTCATGCATTACCGAGCTAATGCTCTTAGCCATGTTATTCACCTACCATTGGATAACATGGCTAAGAACTGCTCAGGGGCAGGTGTTAGCTTTTGGAGATATTCGCGCTTAGCGCGAATATCTCCTAAAGTTGGTAATAGGAGATAGCGATGTTAGCGACTGTTTCCAGTCGCTAACATCTTGGCACGCCCACTTTGCATGTCATTAGTGATAAATATCACTGACATGCAACGCGGGGCCAATGATGGTCGCTATCTCCTACTAGCTGTCGCTAACTGGTGTTAGCGGCAGCTAGGTAATAGGGAGATAATTTTATCTCCGCTTTCTTGGCTTTTAAAGCCAAAAAAGCGGAGATAAACCCCCTTGATAATATGCCCCTTTGTGATTATGGAGGGCAAGGTGGCGTAACAAACAGAGAGTAGCTTCTTTACATGCTGGGACAGAATTTGCAGCAATGAGGAGGTCATCTACATATTGTATTAGTGTGGAACTATCAGGGAGTTCTAAGGAAGCTAGTTGACTTTTTAGGGCTTGACTATAGATACTGGGGCTCTCGGATAAACCTTGAGGGGCGAGGCAGAATCTAAAGGTCCGCCCTCCAAGGGAGAAACCAAACAAATGTCTGCTGTCAGGATGTATAGGAATGCTTAAAAAAGCATTCTTCAGGTCTATGACAGAGAAGTGTGTGGCGTCAGAAGGGACCATCGTTAAGAGGGCTGTAATGTCGGGGACAACAGGATATTGGGAGATTGTTATTTTCTTAAGTGCTCTCAGGTCAATCACAAATCGGTATATTTTAGGGGGAGAACATCTCCATTGGTCTTTTTAAGAACAGGAATAATGAGACTGTTACAGATATTGCCACGTGTCTCTTCCACTACGCCCTTGTCCATCAATTCAGATATTATTGTCAAAAAGGCCATTTCTCCTTCCGCGGGTAGTCGATACTGTCGCAGGCAGGGGAGACGTGCACCTGTCTGGATGCGTATCACATGAGGGGGAATGTAGACACCCTACATCAGTGTCTGATGATGCCCAGAGGGAAGAAGATAAAGACTGCAACTCTGGTGGGAGGGGACCGGACAGATACATGTAGGATGCTGCGGTGGGAGAAATTGTTAGGGATACACCTTGGGGACTACATGATATGGTCGCATACAGAGCTTTCAGTAAATACATACCTAACAAGTTTTCACTGCAATCTGTAGTAAGGACCAAGGGAGCGTCAACATGTGCAGGGCCAATATCGAGAGGGAGGGGTTCAGAGACAGGACTGGTCACAGGTGTTCCTGCAAAACCCACGGAGACATTCATATTGCCAGAAAGGGGTGCTTATGCTTGTTAGGATCCTGTCTCATCAACTTCGTCATAATCATCATTATAATAAGTGCGTGTTGCTTCGTACCCATCAAACTTGTTGGCTGGGTGCGGCCGGACGGGATAGTCATCCCTGGGCCTACGTTCTTTATCCTGTGGATGGGGCGAGCCATGGTCCCTAGTCGGCCTCTCTTCCCTAAGAGCGCGAGGCCGAGTCTTCCCTGTTCCGATGTTTTCAGCTAACACAGGACAGTCATCTATCAAATGGCCATACCCCTTACAATAAGTACACTGATCTGTTTGGAGTGCTCCCGTGCGTTGAGGGCTGGAGGGGGTAGACTGGCGAGCCCTAGGAAGGGGTTGGAGTTGAGGTCTAAAATTCCCGTGGGCATCGGGACCTCGGGAGGGTAAGCCTGCTGCAGAAGGGCCTTAGTCTTAAGATCCCTAACCTTTCTACATTCCTTGTCTCTATCTTCATTCTCCCTATTCTTGTGATATTTTGCCATAGCCAAGATACCAGTCATAGTTTGGGCAGACCATGTACTTTCAACTTTCTTTAGCCTGGCGGAGATCTCAGCAAGCATGTTGCTGACAAACTTATCGACAAATACTGGGCCAGTACCTGAGGTCCGGGGATCCAAACCACTGTGTCCCTTGTATTCTGTCTCAAAACGGGTAAAGAAGTCAGCCACATTCTCATCTTTTCGCTGCCTACAGGCGTATATTTTATCCCAGGTAATGACAGTTTCCGGCAAAAAAAATTCATAAACGTCATTATTTTACCGGGCAAAGTCTGAATGTCAGCTTCTGGTTTAGTCCCTCCCACCCTTGCTTCTTCCATAGCATCTAAGTCAGCCCATTTACCTCCCAATGCCACTTCATGGTCAGTATGTCGAATCTTGTCCCAAATTTCAGTGGGGACAACCGTACCAAAAAGTAAAAATATATCCTCCAGAACGAGAGTACCTGCAGATATATTCTGACCTAATTCTCTGTAAAAGGCAGCTGGATTCTTCCTGGTGTCTGGTAATCATCCTTTTAACTGCATTACTTCTGACCTTTTCCAAGGAACATGAACCCAAAGCCTGCGCCAGTGTGCTTCAACAGCCCCTCTGCCATTATTTTGGGCATCGGTAAGTGCGTTAACAAAGACAGGGGCCGCCTCTCTCATTAGCATAGCTGTTTCCAGAGGGGTGTTGAGAAAAGCTGTCATATCACAGTAAGCCATTACAGCAGACATAGCGCCAAATCTCCTCTCCCTTAACATCGCCTCTTTTTATTTGTGACCTAAGGTCCGTTAATCCTGTGGGTACCTGTTTAAGCGCATTCTCAAATCTTTGCATGACCAAAGTACACATATATTCAGCCCAGGTGGTCTGTTCTATAATCGTCCACTGAGAAAAGGTGGACCATATTTCTTTAAAGGTATAAATATTCCCGTTATTCATCCAACATTCACACTGCTGCCTCTGTAGGTAATTTTCTCGAAGAGACGAAAAGCTGACTGCAGAGCACAGGGAGGCCAGTCGGGGGGAATTCAACAATTTATATAAATCCTGCTGAACTGTAGACCACGGGGAAGTGGGAAAAGGGCGGGTAGGGGTAAGGCCGCAGGGGTTGGGCGGATGGAGACTTGCTGTCATTCCCGCAGCGAGGACAGTGTTGGTGTCGTAGGAAAAGTCGGGAGGGTCGGTGTGACAGGGAGAACAGTAGGAGGGGCAGTGGGGGCAGGAGTGGGTGGTGGTGGTGGGGCATGCGGGGTGTGAGGCGTCAGGGCAGGGTACATTGGGGCATATGCAGGAGGGCTTTCTAGCATAGCATCAATCAAGGAATCACCTTCTTCTCTCACTTCCATATGGCCCTCTCCTTTCTCCTCACGAGCTGGATAACATTTTTGTACCCCTGCCCCATGCTCCCTATTGGCTATTTCTACGGATTTTGTCATTTGATTTAGTAAATTTTCTCTGCCTTGGTCGGCCATTGACATATGTTCCTGTTTTCTTTCTTGAGCCTTCTGTTTTCTAGCTCTCTGCTCTATCTCTTTCCTCCAAAATCGGACAGATTCAAACATAGACGGGCGCGTTTTTTATTTCATTAATTGTTCCTCTAAGTTGGCGAGAACTTGGCAATTAAAGGAGCCATATAGTGGCAACTGTAATTCTGCGTTACTTTTTTTGTATATTTTACCCAGAATGAGGAAAACATTATAGCAGAAGGGCCATGTTTAACATACATCCTATTGCCAGGGGTCCCTTCTGGAGGAAGCGGACAGGCCGCCTCCAGCTGGGAGTCCTGCGTACACATACAAAAACATAATTTCTTGAACTTACTACTGACTGGCATGCTTAAAAACAGATAACAGACACCAGTGGGTTTCTAAAACTCACCTCGCTTGCTTGGCTTTTGCAAAAGTCAATAACAACTTGGCTTTTGCAAAAGTAAATAACAGAATCATACAGACTTGGTGGATGATCAGTCCACCCTTACCTTACAGGGGTAGTTCTCTTCTGCAGACGTAGGGCTGTGTCCTGCTCCAGAAATTATTTGCTAGGGGACTCCAGTGAGGACACGGTCATGTAGTCCAGACCGGGTGGGGAGGGACAGCGGGCGAGTCGTTCGGTCTACCGAAATACAAGAATCCCTCGGGTAGGGGGCCTCCGTCGGAGTCTCTCAGTGCACCTCCTCACATCCACCGGGCCTGACTTCCGTACTCGTGGACTCCCTGTTCAGGCGCCATTTGAAGAACTGAGATAACCCACTTACTGGGTCTCTGTGGCGGGGGAACCGCACAAATCTTCCATACCTTCCATACACAGTAAAAGGAGGCATAGGAGCCTTCGTCTGCATGAGGAACCCAGATTTATTTCAATAGCCCGGGCTATGGAACAGAGTCCCAAGCTAGTCAGAGACAAAACCCAGGAGGCTGCTACTTCACTCTGTAGCTTACAAGCCTTTTATGCATTTTTTATCCCAGTCTTTTGGCTGTCAGACCATTGTCTAATCAGGGCAGTGTTTACAGTTGATAACCAGATCCAGATTATGTTTGTATTTAGTGACCTGGTCAAGTCTTGGTACACAGAACATTGTTCACTCGGCTATGATCACGGCTCAGTCTTTCAGGTCATTGTCCAATTGCCTTGATCAAAGCCTGGTCTTTCAAGTCATTTGTTTATTCACCCTGATTAGATTCACCCTGAATGTCCAGCAGTCAGACCATTGTCTAGATAACCTGATCACGGTGTCAAGGATGTTTACCAGGCTGGGAGCAGGAGATGGAAAACAAGCTTGTTCACTCAGGGCGTGGGTGTCTAATGGCTTTCTGTTGAACTGCAAAGAACAGGGGGTTGGGTGTGCGACAGTTCCTGGGCAGAAATGCAGGCTGCAAGATGTTTTTTGTCGTGTCAGTTTAGATTTTCCTTAGGCATCAGCAGAAATGACCAGGTGGGTTGTGTGGAAGTGTTTGACACGAGATGGCAATGAAAAAATAATGGAATCTCGGTACAGATGATGCTGATCGGAAAAAAACACTTTTCCTCAGTGAGATATCACTCCTTCACCAGACGCACAGCATGATCCGTGTATTTAACACATATTAACCTTCAATTTTTCCAGATTTCAAAATAATGATACTATGTACTCCTAAAGTTCTTGATCACCTGTTTATTGTCCTTTGGAATCACACGTGAGATGCTTATGTTTTCAACAGTTTCTCATGTGGCAGATATGCCCATCCGGACCTTTTTCTGTAGCACGCCAGAATACATAAAACATCCTCAGTCACTGATCTTATCTCACCCAATGCATTTCGGGCTGTTAAAAAGGGCTTCTCTACAAATAAAAGAACAATGCTACAGACCTCTCTACTTTACAGTTTAAACCATGAAGTATAGAATACACATTTCATGCCAAATTTGATAACTAACCCCTCAACAGCGTTATTCCCACTAACAGCGTCTCTACACACTGCAACGATGTTACCTGGAAAAACCTCTATCAGGCTATATTACCCCACATCATTAATCTTCCCTGCTCCAAACTGAAGCCCCCAAGGTGTTCCCCCTCACTTTTTGCCTCACACATACTTTGTCACTTAATACCTCAATGCTGACCCACATCACTTTCTTCCGTGCCTTACTGACTTCTTTCAATTTCTTCCCAGCGTTCTCTTCTTTTACAAGGCAGTTTACCAAATGTGGCTAACTTCCCTCTCTTTTAAGTAGTATTACGTGACTTCGCCCCTCATAATACACTAATCACAACCACCCGGCTGTTATGATGCCTATCCTGAAAACTCCACATCCCATAATTCACTGCTTCAGTCATAGCATGATTGATGAACCCACACTAATTCCAATGTTGGATTAATCAACACATGCACCCAGAGGATACCTCAGAGGTGGCCCCTGAAACAACGCAACACAGGTGGGCTTACTGACTGGGTTTAGGCAGCCTAATACCAGAGACAAATTACGGACCCTTAAGGGTGAGGGCCTTCCCTCTCGGGAGGCCACAAACTAGGTTGGCTCTTTGAAGGGGTGGTTAGCACCCCTCCCATGAGATGACCTTTAGATTAGCCTGCCCAGGCAACAAAGCTTCAAAACAAGCCCCTCCGCCTCTGGTATGTGACTCTGGTTTCTCTTATAGGACAGGAAGCCAACCCCCATGGGCTGCTCCAACTTTGGCAGGAGGACAGGTGGGAATATTAGTTACATTAGAAGGGGTGCCCAGAGTCAACCAGGACCACCCCTAGAGTGGGACAGGTGGACATGACCCTCTTGTCAAATCCTCCATCTTGTCTTGGAGAGAATTAACCAACCCAGGTCAGGGTTATGCCTACTTCCCAACAGAAGTGCTCATAGGAGGATGTAGTCACACTTAAGGTAAGTAGCCTATTGGCTACTACCTGCCAATCTCTCGAATGCCCCTAAATTCAGTATTTAAGATGCACCGCTGGGTCAAAAACCTTGGATTCTGATGACCTAAGAAAAAAGAGGACACCAAAGAGGCGCAAAAGCTGAGAAGGCTGAAGAGAGCATCTGACTCGCCCCCGCAGACTTCTTTGAAAACTGCACCAAAGTTGACGCGCCCTGCAGCTGTTGACTCCAGAAATTGGGAGTACTGCCTGCCTGTGAAAAAGACTCAAGACCTCCCGATGACAGTGGATCTGTTTTGAATTAACTCCAAAGAAAAGACTCTGAGGCCTCCGGAACTGGCATAATTCGACTCCTAAAGTAACTACTACACCTGCCGCCTCCGGACCGAGTTGAAGTGAGCCAACAGTGCAAAGAAGGTTCCTCAGCCCTCCAGAGTTTGTTTCCATTGTAGTTTCCCCTCTCCTTGCCTCCTCAACTACAGCTGGAGCCTCTGCATGCAGGCCCCCTCAGCCGTGACTGGTCTGGTAAGGAAAAACTTGATGCCTAAGTACACCTCTGCACCCGTTGCCTCTGGGCCTTGGAAAAGAGCACCAAAGGTGCCCACTCTTCTCCGAGCATTGCAAGGCATGAGCCCACTTGCTGGTTCAGCCTGACTGGCTTCCTAGCCAGAGCCTGCAGCCTCTTTTTACAGAGACCGACCGCCATTGAAACGCATTGGGCACCTGACGCTGTACCCAGCTGCCCTCATCGAACTGGTGGTGAACTGTTGGTGCTATATTGGACCTTGCCTACCAGTCACCTTAACATTGTGGAACTCAGAAATTGTACAATGTCCACTTTTTAAAGTGAAAATAATCTATAGTTAAAAACCGTACTTACCAGAATGATTTTTCTCTGATGCCTAAACATATATAAAGATACTGGCTATATTTATGAATTAGTGTGGCTCTCCTTCTTGAGTCATGTTGTCATTTATTGGCCATTGTGTGTATTTTGTGAATGTCTTGCGCTCCTCTGTGTTAAGCCTAAGGCTGCTCGACCACAGTACTTCCTAATAGAGCATTTTGGGATTGCATAGCAAGTCCCTGTCCACTAGTAAGGGAACCCCAGTAATCTTTAAACAATATATCAGATTAATAAAGTATATCACATACAGAGCCAGGTTCCTACATTCTCTCATCCGTGTCATTAGAGCTAATATGTGGCGATCTGTTCATACTGGGCATTATGCAGAAGATGTAAACCCAAAGAACAGTCCTGATAATGGGTCACTAAGGGACTCATCAGCAGTTCAATGTTTGAAGTTGTGAGCATCTGTTGTGCCAGGCAAATATCTAGTGTCCATTTTAAGGGGCACCAGATGCAGTGGAACAAGGGTTGCCGGCACAGGTAAAACCAGGCAAGCCGGAATGTTAGCCACCAATCAAGGTCCAGTTCCGAAACAATGACATTACGTAAATTTGAAGTATGTCTTAATGACACAGAAACAGCGATGCTCTCGCACACAAACACAAGGTATATTACTGGTGGTCAAGTAATAATCAACATAAAGCATATGTAGCACAAAAGTAGACAAATGCAGATTCTTGGGTATATTTCTTAAGATGGGTTGTTTAATGGGTCCACAACCAGCCTTAATCGGTCCACAACCAGCCGACACGTGTTTCGTCGTGTGGGAATAGGTCACAACGACTCTTCAGGGCTTGTAGAACGGACCACGGAAAACGGCGACCGGGAAATACAGGAGGAGGGATGCCACGTATCTGAACAAAATGCCAAGACTGCGAGCGAATTCTTTTTATACAATAAATGAAAAGTGGATCCCCTCCCGGTACCGTCTTAATACCTACACGTATTAAGCGCAAATTATTCAAGAACCGGTAACACTGTGGGCTCAAATTCGACAGAGGCACACACTCATGTTCTCTGGAATACATGATTCTGACAAACTTTCCACAGAATTAATACCATCTAGCAAGCACTGAGTCATATCTACAGGGAATCTTTTTCTTCCGGACCTGCTTCCGTGCAGGCTGTGCCACAAGCCCTGAAGAGTCGTTGTGACCTATTCCCACACGACGAAACACGCGTCGGCTGGTTGTGGACCGATTAAGGCCGGTTGTGGACCCATTAAACAACCCACCTTAAGAAATATACCCAAGAACTTCACTCCTGAGGCGGAAAGCCGGGAATTAGCACTCGTTTTTAGCTCTGTATAACTTGTTTTTACCTGCTAATTGCCTGATTGTATTCGAGCAAGCAGCAGACCGCCCAGTCGATTTAGGGCTGACGCGGCACACTGCTGACAGGGCAACGCCGCCTTCCTCAACCTGCGGACACGCCCACACGCGCTGACCACGCCCCCTCTCACTATTTGAGCGCGCGCTGACCAAGAGCGAGCGTTCACAGAACTTCACTCCTGAGGCGGAAAGCCGGGAGTTAGCACTCGTTTTTAACTCTGTATAACTTGTTTTTACCTGCTAATTCCCTGATTGTATTCGAGCAAGCAGCAGACCGCCCAGCCGATTTAGGGCTGACGCGGCACACTGCTACCAGGGCAACGCCGCCTTCCTCAACCTGCGGACACGCCCACACGCGCTGACCACGCCCCCTCTCACTATTTGAGCGCGCGCTGACCAAGAGCGAGCGTTCACAGAACTTCACTCCTGAGGCGGAAAGCCGGGAGTTAGCACTCGTTTTTAACTCTGTATAACTTGTTTTTACCTGCTAATTCCCTGATTGTATTCGAGCAAGCAGCAGACAGCCCAGCCGATTTAGGGCTGGCGCGGCACACTGCTGCCAGGGCAACGCCGCCTTCCTCAACCTGCGGACACGCCCACACGCGCTGACCACACCCCCTCCCCATGACACTCTCGGCTCAATAAATCATGTGCTGCAATCGGAAGCGCAGCGGACGAGCGCAGCGGGCGCGACGAATGCGCGCCGAAGGCGCGCATAAGGCAAGCTCGTCAGCGCTCGTCCGCGCCGAGGACGGGCCAAGGGCCACCCCCCCTGCTGCTCCAGCACCACGACCACTTACTAATACGGTGAGACTGAAATATTCCACTGCCGAATTACTAGAACTCAGGCATAAAACAGCTCTACCTCATGTTCCACCACATCTAGGGTATTCCAACCCTATCCTAGGCCCAGTCCTATGTCCTACTTGCATAAAAACTACCGCAAAACCCTCTATAGCTGACTCTCTATTAGTCCAAGCAGCGCTAATAAATGCCAGATCCCTCCCCAAACACAAATTAGAAATCGCCGATTTGATTGACGCGCACAAACTGGATCTCTTGTTCATCACAGAGACTTGGGGTGACGAAGCCTCTGGACCTGATTTTAGAGCAGCCACCCCCACTAACTACAATGTATGTAGATTAGACAGGCCAAAAAAAAAAGGTGGTGGCATTGCCATAATCTACAAAGACCACTTTAAACTCACGGCGAAACAATTTATGTGCCCAGAATACGAGTCTCTCATTTTTTCACTAGGCCTCTCGACAAAATCATCCTTCAAGGGCATGCTAATTTATCGCCCTCTGGGGTCAAGAGCCAAGTTTCTAGCCAATATAGGCAATCTCATTGAAGCAGCTGCAGACTCCCCTCACTTTACTTTACTAGGTGACTTTAATTTTCACCTAGAAGCCCTTAACAACCACGATACTATGCAGCTACTCACAGACCTAGCAGCTGCTGGCCTGATGCAATTGATAACTTCTCCCACGCATCAGGCAGGCCACACATTAGATGGTATATTCACCAACAGTCCTCTTGTAACTGTTACCCAAATCATCCCCCTCATCTGGGCAGACCATGCAGCGATTTGTTTCACTGTTGAAACAAACCCTACCAAACCTACTCTCACTGTCCCCTCTCAATCCTCCTATAGAGATTGGAAACACATCAACTTAGCTCAACTAGCAGATATGATGCAGGAAAATCATATTCCCTTTGAGCAAGACCCCACTATAGCGTCTACCAACTATTTGACGAACTTAGACATGGCCTGTAACAAGCTAGCCCCATTCAAAATCTCCCATCGGAACAGGAAAATACCTTCAGCCCCATGGTTCTGAGGTAATATAAATTTTATGGTCATGTTGTGTTCCCTAGCGAGTACCCCACCGACTCCATGTACGAGTTAAAAGTGCATGTAACTTCCCTCCTGTACCAGCTATGAAGACGCAAATACATTTGCGTCCAACGTTAACTTGTCCTCTTTCAGACCCACCATGAATGGGTTTGATGGTCCGTTCCTAAGTATGCTATGCCAACGTCTTTTTGAAGTGTACTCCTACGTTTTTCAGCCTGACTGAAAGTAGGCCCTGAATCTCTGCCATCGAGCCTCTTTTCTGGCTTCTGACTGCGAGGGCCTCTGCCCAAGCAGCCCCCGTACCCGTGAACTCTGACTTACTTCTAGCGCGGCCCTCCGTGCTCAGCTCAGCCTGCTGCCTGCCAAGATTGACTATAACCTTCGAGTTATCTGTTTTCCTCCCCGAAGATACATTCCAGCCTGCTAGCTTCAGTAAACATCCTTCCTCAGCTACAGGGCTAAAGGGCCGACCTGTCTTTATGCAAGTAATTCATAGCCTCTGTTGCCATGCTTCCATGGAAGGCCCCGTGCCCCCACGCTTCTCATACAGACACTCAGGCGCTTATACACGCACTCACAGCAAGTATAGAATAGCTTCTGCTCTAGAGACCTTTCTGCCCAGATAGCTTAGTTCCTAAACATCAGATATCAGATATGATAGAAGTACAAGTTGATCTGACATGCCAGACTTCTGTCTCTTTCCGTCAGTGTAAATGTCAAGTCCCCTGTACCCCGTCTATCACACGTCATGCAGCTGCGCGCGCGCATCCAAGCTTCCGATTTCTGCTGACATTGCAACATTCTGTTAGCACCACCCCTTGGTGCCACCCACTTGCGTCACCTATCAGTGACGTTTCTAGCACACACGCCTAGTTACGCCTAGTTTACGCCTCTTGATGATGTACTAGCACCACGTGTATACTGTTATCTTGTCTTCTCTCAGCTGTTACGCCTCTTACATTGAACATTATGATGTAAATCAAGTATATAAGCTATGTATTGTCAATAAACGACGGCGCGCTCATCTATCCCTTCTGACACCCTGTGTGGTGGTCAGAACATGATATCCTGATTCCTTTATGAGGAATAAAACCCTTAGAAACTCTTACACCACGGACTCTGTTTTCCTTCATTTCGATTGAGTTATTATTGATTAAGTACTTACCTGCATAGAAATTAAGAGAGTAAATTAATTATTTACATCATTTTGGCGCCCGAATAGGGACCCCTCCCCCACCTCACGCGCCGGAAGGTGCGTTGCAATCCGTGTCCCCTGCCATCAGTTAGACGGACAACACGTGTACTGACAGGATTTCCTGCATCCCCCTCTGACACACGGAGGTGACGAAGACTGCGATCAGTGCCCAGACGAGGCGGTGAGGAGTGCGGAGGATCCCGACCAGAGCCCAGCCGAAGGAAGCAAGGTCCGAGGTGTGAAGAGGCCCACCAGTTTTCCGAAGTTTTCCGAAGTTTTCCGAAGTTTTCCGAAGTGTTCCGAAGTTCCGAGTCGAGTCCAGTCGAGTTTTCCGAGGCCTTCTGTTTTCCGTGCTTCCCGGTGAGTACCATTGCTGGGTCGTATCTAGACGGGTTTGGGTACGCAAGTCCGGTCTGCACTGTTTTTAGGCAGTGTATCTGTACTGTTTAGCAGTATATAAAGTATTCCGAATTTCTGCACTGTTACAGCAGTGTATCTGTATCGTTGAGCGGTACATTCAGACTAAGGGGAAGTTAACTATGTCTTTAAATGTTTCATGTGATTAATGTCGTGGTATGAATGTGATTGTTTTTGTGCATTATTGTGTTTTTGTATAAATAGTTACAGTTGACATTAAGTATCAAGGATCAAGCATTCCAGTATCAAGTAGGCACAATGCCGTTTTTCAACAAATTAAAGCAGATAGGAACTAGGAAAGGGATGTTAGAGGAAGAGATTCCAATCCCCCCTAGGGACACTCCAGGTAATTTTATGTATAATAAACATGGCATAGACGCCATCCTGTATCTAGAGTTATGGACCGATTATACCAAGCACTTAGAGGAAAGATACCGATGGCCAGTTAACGGAACATGGGATGCCGAGTGCATCATAAAGGTAGAAGAAATATTACGGAAAAAGAAAGCTAGACAATCTCAGAAAGACGCCATAGAATTTTGGCGTAAGGAATCACGTAAACGTGCTGATAGAGCACTCCGTAGAGAAGACAGGCTTAAAGAATCAGAAAAAGCCCAAGAAAACGAATTAGTTACTGAGGGAATTCGAGTAAAAGTAGAACAAATAGACCGTATCCAAAATAGCAAAGTGAACAACATGTATCTTTTGGCCGATGGTACCCCTGACGCCATTTCAGAAATACCGAAAAATTTGCCGTCACCATTAGTTCCAACTAAAGTAATGCATAAGACTACTAAAGACATATTCCTAAATTCATATCTCGAAGATGTAGCGCCAGCTTACACCAATCTGCCTGTTCGTGCCCTGCCTACTGACAGGGCCGGGGGTGGTACTGCCCCCCAAGATCACGCTCAGCCGACACCGAAAAAGACTAGTTCCGTTCCGCCAGCTCCGCCACTTCCCTCACCTAAAACTGAGTTACCGAAACCACTTCAATCAGATCCTACTAAGAGACAAATTCAGATACTGACTACACACAGAGATAATGCCCAAGCTTCCGCTTCAGGAGGTGCGACCGCGGGTCTTCAGACCCCGCCACCGACTCACAGATTAAATCTCAGAGGTATGCAGAGTCCTCTTACGTACAGATCCCCCCGTTCTTCTAATTCGTCCCGTCTTGATGCACTAAAAGAAAATATGTCAGTTTGTAGATATGATCCAGAACCTGGACAGGACGACTTAATGGTATTAGCGTCTTTACGGTTAAGATCTGCTACTGATAGTTTGTTATGTTATGCAGGAATGAAGGAGCACCTAGATAGAATATATGAGTTCGTTCAAACGGGAAAGGACCCCGACAGTATTAAGGATGCCCTGGAGAAACAGAAAGTTACCATGCAAGCACTGATACTACGATTTTTCATAAATTGTCTAATAAGAGAACGAGACAGGCCCGGAACAGAGCAGAGTGAATTAGATGCATTGAACAAGTGGGGTCAAAATATAGCCGACGGAAAACATGACAGACAAAATTGCATAGAGGCCATGTATAAAAAGATTAAGAAAGCAGTGATAGCAGTACACGAGAAAGAGAAAGAAAAGGCTCCCTCCGAGGAGGAAGAAGAATCTGAAGAACCAGAACCAACTACAAGTACTATAGCATATGTAGGTAGGGGAAACTACCTTAGGAAAGGTGTCCGTCCGGAAAGCAAGAGAGTTTTCTTCTCTGCCTTAACGAATCCGAATTCTGCTGAGCATCAGTTCCAGGAAACTGATAAACGGCTTCGAGATCGAGTTGGGTACCATGTACTCAATTCTATGGATGAACAAGAACTAGCCCGATCAGCGGTATCATGGGCCGAAAATGCAAACATATATAATGATGACACCGTAGCACAGACATTTCTGAACCTCTCCCCCGACGAACAGAAATTAGCAGGGATATATATGATTCAACACCTTCTCATCAAATACAGAAAACATTATTCCGATCCAGGTCCCTTACATGAGACACTAGAAGCACTACTGATGGATAGATGGAGAGGCCTAAGTACTAAATTAGTTCAAATAATTCTAGAACAAAGACGCAGATATGATACCTTTGTAAGTCCTGAATATGTTCCCGCCCCACCCCCAGAAAGGAAAATGTACCATATGCAGTGCGGGAGTGGTATAGAAAGTCAGAACCCCTTGCGAGAAGTGCACCCTGTTATGGGTGAGGATAAAATTTTGAAACGCGTGTATGTACACACGCCTCTGACTAAGTTAGAACTGTTAGAAATGAAGAAATTAGTACCGTGCCATGATAAAGACCCTGCAGGTTTCCATAGAGAGCTCAAAGACATGTTACTGATGGGGGACTACACATATGATGATATCATGAAAATGTTGAAAGTATTATTGCCTACGGGTATATTCGAGAAATTAAAGGAAAAGGACTGGGAGGTGGGAGACGCAAAGATTGCCTGGGCAGAAATAGAGGATGAAGAAAAGAAACGGGTTCCAGGGTTAGGCCTTGGGGACAAAACTAAAGCATTACCAGGTTTAATAGTACAGGTCCTGCCCAGATTATTGACAACTAGAAAGGAGGATTGGGATGCAATCTCGTCCTGTAAACAGAAACATGATGAAGATACTAGCGACTTTTATTCAAGATTCGAGAAATGTTTTATTATCAATAGTGGCCTCCAGCCAAGTAGCGAGTCGTACCCACATCTTTTCGTATCAAAGTTAGTCGAGAATTCCCTACCGTTAGTTAAAAATAGAGTGTATAAAGTCGAGAGTACATGGCAAGCAAATACGCCATCCCAGATGTTACAAATGTTACAATATCACCAGAATAGAATTAGGGAAGAACAAGACCAGGAACAGAAGCGCATGAAAGACACGAAAATGAAAATGTTAGTAGCCCAGACGGTTCCATCCGACAGTCACAGAAAAGGTACGACCCAGACAAGTCACACTGCAGCTCCTGTGAAAGGGACATGCAATTATTGCAAGCAGCCAGGTCACTACGTACACGAATGTGCAGTTCTGAAACATAACATAGCGACAGGTAAAACTAAAGAGAGACCGCATCCGCCTAGACAAGACCATAACCAGCATCAGTCTACACAGAATACACAGCCCATGCATGCATCTGCACAGACAGCACAAACCGTAGCAGTACCACAGCCACAGCCCATTGCTGCAACTCAGCAAGTCTCACAACAGATGTACCAATATGCTCAGTCCGCTTACCCCGAATATTCCCGATATACATGAAACAGCCTAGAGAGGGAAGGTGGCTTGCCTCTTATCGAGATTCCTGTAGATCAAGAAGGTCCTTATGTACACAGTCAAGTATTGGGGAAAGATAGAAAGTTTTTAATTGACACAGGGGCAAGTCGCACTACAATAAGTCATGACGAAGTTCCAGGGGCACCCCTCTCAGGCTCACAAAATGTTTCCCTTGGGTTTTCAGGACAGCCTATTGTAAATGAAGTATCAGAACCAGTTCCCCTGGCTGTGGGTCCGTTATCACGCGTTACAGACCTATTACTAACAAAATCATGTCCGGAAAATCTGTTAGGAATTAAAACACTGAAGGCTCTAGGAGCTATAATATGTTGCTCCCCGGAGGGGGTTAGACTCTTTCTACGGGATTTCAAGGGTCATTACGTTCTTCGTGAGTTTGACGTCAGATTGAAAAATGTACCTGATTACTTGTGGGCAAAAGGCCCAACTGATGTAGGATGTATGCACATTACACCATACCGCGTTACCCTCAAGGCAGGTGTTGTATTACCCAGAATCAGACAATACAAGTTACCACCCGATGCTGTAGCGGCTTTACTGAAAATCATTGAAGAGCTCATTGCCCAAGGAGTGGTCGTCGAAACCGACTCCAATATCTGTAATTCACCCATCATTCCGATTCTTAAACGTACTGATCCCAATGCACCGCCAGTATATCGGCTGGTGATTGATCTTCGAGAATTGAATAAATGCATTATCCCACAGTATCCTGTGGTCCCCGATATATCATCTCTCTTGACTGCTATTGATTCAGAAGCAACGTTCTTTACTGTAATTGATCTCAAGAACGCCTTCTTCAGCGTGCCTATTGATCCAGAGAGCCAATATCTCTTCGGATTCTGTTTAAATGGACGCAGTTTCAAATTTTCGCGCGCACCTCAAGGATTCACAGAAAGCCCCAGCATCTATAGTCAAGCACTGAAAAGACAACTAGATTGTATTCAAATGCCAGTTAACACCGCTTTACTACAATACGTCGATGATCTGCTGATCACCGCACGAAGTGAGCCCGAATGTGAAAAAGCATCACTGACAGTTTTACATTTCCTGGCCGACAAGGGACACAAGGTGTCTCCTTCGAAGCTACAATTCTGTGTTCAGCAAGTTGTGTACTTGGGTCACTTGCTGTCCAAAGTGGGGAGACAGCTCACTCCCGATCGCATTCAGTTAATTGTGAACATGCCGCAACCCAAGACACAAAAGGAAGTGCGGGCCTTCATAGGCCTCACCTCGTACTGCAGACAATGGATTCCCCAGTATGCATTTCTAGCTAAACCACTCATCCAGTTAACGACACAGGAGGCAGCAACTTCGACTGTCCTCCCTTGGACTCAGGAACACACACAAGCTTTTGAAGAATTAAAGAAAGTTTTATGCCAAGCACCAGTTTTAGCGACACCATGTTACAGCAAACCGTTTACACTTTTTGTTACAGAACGTGATGGTACAGCGTTGTCTGTCCTCACTCAAGACCAAGCAGGTTCACATAAGCCTTGTGCTTATTTTTCTAGTACATTGGATTCAGTAGCTCAAGCACTCCCTGCGTGCTTAAAGTCAGTAGCAGCAACAGCGTTAGCAATAAGACAAAGTGATTCAATTGTTTTAGGTCATCAGTTAACAGTTCAAGTACCACATTCTGTAGAGGTTTTGTTAAACAGAACCCAGACTCAACACTTAACTATAGCACGACTGACAGGTTATGAATTAACACTATTCCAGCCACACATAGAAATCAGACGTTGCAGCATCCTGAACCCAGCAACACTGTTACCTACAGTTACGACAGATCCAGCTCCGCATGATTGTATAGAAATAATTAATGCAGTAACTAAGCCTAGACGAGACTTAACAGATGTCCCATTGACAAATCCAGACCTGACACTTTATGTGGATGGTTCATGCATGAGAACAAGTACAGGAGAATTAGTGGCCGCGTACGCCGTGACCACTGAAACTGAAATTAAAGAAACACATCGTATTGACACACTGTCTGCTCAAGCGGCAGAGCTCATCGCTCTGACCCGAGCTTGTATTCTAGCCAAGAACAGAAATGTTAACATATACACAGATTCCCGCTATGCCTTCGGAGTTGTACACGACTTCGGAGTCCTCTGGCAAGAACGAGGTTTTCTGACTTCTCATGGGGCCAAGATCCAACATGGCCCCCTCATTCAAGCACTGTTAGAAGCAATACATTTGCCCTCGGGCATATCAGTCATGAAGTGTAAGGCACATACTAAAGTCACAGATTCTGTTTCCCAGGGTAACGACCTGGCAGATCAGACAGCAAAACATACAGCATTGACTCACACCCAGACTACTGATGTGACAAAGACAATAGTACAAACACAGTGTATGACAGTTAGAGATCCCGCCCTAGACGTAATTGACATCCAGACACATGCTACTCCAGAGGAGATAAAGAAATGGACTGAACTAGGAGGGATTCAGACAGACCAAGGTTGGGTGACGAAGGGAAAATCTATATGGTTTCTCCCCGACTCAATGGTTCAAGTCATGATAAATACAGCACATAGTCCTGCCCATCTTGGAGAGAAAGCCATGTTAGACAGTTTACAGAATCTCTGGTACAACAAACACTTACGAGCAGCAGCAAAACAGAAAGTGCGTACTTGCATGATCTGTTGTCAGTTCAATCCAGGTAAAAGCGTCCCTGTTGAGCAAGGTGGATTCCATCCTCCCGATCACCCTTTTGAAGTCCTCCAGATGGATTATATCCAGATGAATAGCTGTAGAGGATTTAAGTATGTTCTTGTAATCGTTTGTGCTCTGTCCCGCTGGACCGAAGCATACCCAGTCCCAGACTACACTGCTCCGACCACAGCCAGACAGTTGGTTCGTGAATTCTTCCCACGGTACGGTTTGCCCCGTGTCGTGTATTCAGATAACGGACAGCCGTTCTCGTCCGAGCTGATGAAACAAGTTTCCCTCTTGCTAGGATATCAGTGGAGGTTCCACTGTGTCCGACATCCCGAAGCAGCTGGCCTTGTAGAAAGGCATAATCAGACACTAAAAATCCGTCTTGCCAAGATCTGTCAGGAAAAAGGGGTCGACTGGATAGTCGCCCTGCCCGTGGCACTATTCTACATGAGAATGGTCGCCCACTCAAGATCAGGGCTATCTCCGTACGAAGTGGTCTTTGGGAGACCACCGAATATGTGGGGGACGCCCGTTCCGAAAAAGATCACTGATATTGACTGTAACATGTTGACAGATTACCTTGCCTCCTTGATGTCTGCACTCCAATCATGTCGTTCACAGGTTGCCGCAGCCTTCCCTGACAACACCGATGTAAAGGCGCATGAGGTCCGTCCAGGGGACCTGGTACTCGTCAGGAACTTCGACCGGAAAAGTCCGCTGGAGCCCCGCTGGAAGTCTCCGAAGACCGTTCTGCTTACCACCAGGACCGCCGTGAAAATCGAGGGGAGAAAGGGGTGGGTCCACACGAGTCACATCAAGCTATGCAATGAACTAAAAAACGGACTGAAACAGGACTCTGACTCGTCCACCCCCACCAAAGACTGTGTTGAAGCACAAGACGTTACTGTGCCTAAAAGAGAAAAGACTCCTCAAGAACTTTTCCGTATGAAGCTTCGATCTAGCAAGTCAGACAGTTTAATTGTTTAAGTCCTCCCCTAGGTGAATCGGTTAAATAGTTTCTGACATGTATCCCCTAGATCGAGTTAGAGAGAGAGAGGAAAAGAGAAGAACATATTGCAAATCACTTCGTAGTCACTGCATAGTGACACTAATTATCATGTTTATTCTGAGTATTCTAATTATTATTGCCAGCATTCTGCTTCCTATGTACTGGCCTATTTTCAGGCGTAAACAATCTGCTTACAATGTCTCTGCTGAACACACTTTTAGTGAACTTCCTGCACATGAACTCTCTTACAGACTTGCGCTGCGCAACAATACATTCATTAGTATGTTACACCATTCCCATCAGACAAGTAATGCTACAGACTGTTGGATATGTGGCCGACTCCCTCCCTACCAGAATTACAAGGGAGCTCTGCCTCTCTTTCCGTACCCATTCACTCACAATGGCTCTTGTGGAGCATGGTTTAAAATAATTAATTCTTTAGATCCTGATATTGCTGTTTTCGATGGGGGCTGGGTTTGGGGAAACTTGAACTTAGTCCTGCTCAACGTCTGTTATCCTGATAAAGAGGGACTTCCCACTCGAATAGGAACTGATCTAGAAAATGAAGTATATGGATTAGGTAATTACACAATTAGCCTTATGATCCTCACTGTTGAATCTGAAACTGCTCCAGTTTTGCCCCATATGTTAGTGTTACCAGTCACAGGTGAATTATGTGTTAACAAGAAAGGTTCAGTACACGTAGGTCATAGTAAATGCACTACTGTGGTCGAGTTCAGTGACCATGGTAAATCGTCTTTTAAAGCTACCAGTCATTCCTATTTTGTTTGTGGTCATACCGCATACATACGTTTGCCCCCAGATTGGGATGGTACCTGTTACATTGCATTCCTTCTGCCACCTGTTTTCCTAGCTCCTCCTGATTACCATAGAAACACGAATCTAGCACCGAATAGACCCAAAAGAGATATTCCCCTTGTCGACTACACAGAAACGGCATGGGAACAGTACACTGATTTCAATAAAGGATTCTTTTTCTTCCTAGGACCTGTCCAAAACAGTAAATTAATACGCAGATTAACGAGAACACTTGAAGCAGTAGTGAACGAAACTGCCTCCGCTCTAGGTAACCTAACAGAGGAGCAGTCCGCTATACGGACTGTTGTCCTTCAAAATCGTCTTGTGATTGACGTCATCTTGGCAGATAGAGGTGGAGCCTGTAAGGTCATCGGGTCAAGTTGCTGTGTTTTCATTCCACAAAATGCACCATCTGTCTATCAAGCTATCACCCGTTTACATAAAATTGCAAATCAGATACATCAGAATCCAGGCACCTGGACTTGGTCCGGTTGGTTCTGGACTACGTTAACAGCTTGGGGATGGAAGATCTTATCCTTCCTAGGCATTGGTCTTGTTATAGTATTCAGTTGTTGTCTATGCCTGCAGTGTGGGCCAGCGATATGTGGACTGTGTGCCACATCCTGCATTGAGCATTCCAGTTGCCTCTCAAACAGTCAAAGAAAGAAAGACGAACATATAATGTTACAAGAACAAACCGATCGATTTATGAGGATCGATATATCATGAAGGGTCCGTAGGGAACAAGGAGGGAATGAGGTAATATAAATTTTATGGTCATGTTGTGTTCCCTAGCGAGTACCCCACCGACTCCATGTACGAGTTAAAAGTGCATGTAACTTCCCTCCTGTACCAGCTATGAAGACGCAAATACATTTGCGTCCAACGTTAACTTGTCCTCTTTCAGACCCACCATGAATGGGTTTGATGGTCCGTTCCTAAGTATGCTATGCCAACGTCTTTTTGAAGTGTACTCCTACGTTTTTCAGCCTGACTGAAAGTAGGCCCTGAATCTCTGCCATCGAGCCTCTTTTCTGGCTTCTGACTGCGAGGGCCTCTGCCCAAGCAGCCCCCGTACCCGTGAACTCTGACTTACTTCTAGCGCGGCCCTCCGTGCTCAGCTCAGCCTGCTGCCTGCCAAGATTGACTATAACCTTCGAGTTATCTGTTTTCCTCCCCGAAGATACATTCCAGCCTGCTAGCTTCAGTAAACATCCTTCCTCAGCTACAGGGCTAAAGGGCCGACCTGTCTTTATGCAAGTAATTCATAGCCTCTGTTGCCATGCTTCCATGGAAGGCCCCGTGCCCCCACGCTTCTCATACAGACACTCAGGCGCTTATACACGCACTCACAGCAAGTATAGAATAGCTTCTGCTCTAGAGACCTTTCTGCCCAGATAGCTTAGTTCCTAAACATCAGATATCAGATATGATAGAAGTACAAGTTGATCTGACATGCCAGACTTCTGTCTCTTTCCGTCAGTGTAAATGTCAAGTCCCCTGTACCCCGTCTATCACACGTCATGCAGCTGCGCGCGCGCATCCAAGCTTCCGATTTCTGCTGACATTGCAACATTCTGTTAGCACCACCCCTTGGTGCCACCCACTTGCGTCACCTATCAGTGACGTTTCTAGCACACACGCCTAGTTACGCCTAGTTTACGCCTCTTGATGATGTACTAGCACCACGTGTATACTGTTATCTTGTCTTCTCTCAGCTGTTACGCCTCTTACATTGAACATTATGATGTAAATCAAGTATATAAGCTATGTATTGTCAATAAACGACGGCGCGCTCATCTATCCCTTCTGACACCCTGTGTGGTGGTCAGAACATGATATCCTGATTCCTTTATGAGGAATAAAACCCTTAGAAACTCTTACACCACGGACTCTGTTTTCCTTCATTTCGATTGAGTTATTATTGATTAAGTACTTACCTGCATAGAAATTAAGAGAGTAAATTAATTATTTACATCAGTTCACTGAAGCCCTTCGTACTCAAAAACAATACTGCAGGAACCTTGAAAGGCAGTGGCGTCGCAACTACAGCCCTGCAGACAAAACGACCTATAAAAATGCCCTTTCCATCTATAAAAGACTGATAGTTGCTGAAAAAAGTCTCTACTATACTTCCCAAATCGATCAGGCGAAAAACTCGGCAGGAGAACTATTTCGGGTGGTCACTACTCTGTCCAACCCCCCTGCCCCGCGCCTAGAAGGTTCTCAGTCCTTAGCAGATGCCCTGGCCAGTTTCTTTGAGGAAAAAGTTAGCTCCATTTTTCTTACCTTCTCACACTCCGCCCCCTCACCCTCTACTAAGGCACTTCTCACTAATACCTCGCCCATCCTATCATCCTTTGACACCAGTGATCAGGATCATATTCAACGCCTGGTAACCAGCATTAAATCCGGATCCCCCCTTGACCCATGTCCCCCTGCTATCCTGAACCTCATCCCAGAAGCAATTTCTCCCGCGTTGTCTACCATCTGCAACGCCATGTTCTCAACAGGCATATACCCCTCAGTCTGGAAGGAGGCTATCATTAAGCCACTTCTAAAAAAGCCAACTTTGGACCCTCTTCTTCCCGCAAGCTACAGACCCATCGCCTGTCTCCCTTTCCCAGCCAAGATTTTCGAGAAATCCATGAACATCCAACTTTCGAAATTCATCAATGACAACAATCTACTTGATGACACTCAGTTTGGCTTCAGACAGGGGCATGGGACGGCGACAGCACTGCTAAAAGCCGCAGATGAAATTAGAGCAACAATGGACATGGGAGGAGCGGCCGTCCTAATACTCCTGGACCTGTCCGCTGCATTCGACACGGTCGATCATGTCACTCTGATCGACCGGGTCTCAGCTCTAGGAATAAGAGGCAAAGCCAAAGATCTGATTGCCTCATTCCTAGCCAATCGCCCTCAGAACATCAAGATGGGCAATTTCACCTCCCAGACCTTCTCCCTCCCATGCGGTGTTCCACAGGGCTCCTTGCTAAGTCCGACGCTTTTTAATATCTACGTATCGGACTTAGCGAGGGTGATAAAATCTTATGGAATTGCCCTTACCACGTACGC
Source organism: Lissotriton vulgaris (assembly GCF_964263255.1). NCBI lineage: Eukaryota > Metazoa > Chordata > Amphibia > Caudata > Salamandridae > Lissotriton > Lissotriton vulgaris. The sequence continues at coordinate 790,704 of NW_028246972.1, forward strand.
CGATGATACCCAACCAGTATTATCGGTGCACAACAACGGAGCATCCGTCGCAGCCAACTTTCAGGAGGGAATGAAGGCGATAAGCTCCTGGATGTCATCAAACTGCCTCAAACTTAACTCCGATAAAACGGAGGTGATGACGTTCGGGAGCTTGCAGCCAGCATGGTCCCCTCAGTGGTGGCCACCTCAGTTGGGCCCCCCCCCGGATCCGGTGGTAAAGGTCCGCAATCTGGGAGTCACTTTTGACAATAAGTTGACTTTCCTCCATCACGCCAACGCCGTTGTATCATCTGCCTTCTATACCCTCAAAAAAATAAAAAAACTTCTTCCTTACTTACCACAGTCAGCGGGCAAAACACTCATCAGCACCTTAGTGTTTTCAAGAACTGACTATTGCAATTCACTTCTCCTGAATGCTCAGGAGGGGGTTCTCAATAAACTCCAGACAGTGCAAAACGCTGCGGCCAGAACCCTACTATCCATCCCTAAATTTAGATCTACCTCCCCGTACATTAAAAAACTTCACTGGCTCCCTATCAGGAGCAGAATCAAATTTAAGGCTCTGTGCACAGCCTACAAAACCTTGAACAACGCAGGACCACAGTTTCTAAAAGAAGCTCTCCGCCCAGTTGAACAACGCAGGACTCTTCGATCTTCCTCGCCCTTCTTGCTGAACGTCCCTCGGACAAGAAAGGCCAGCTGGGCAGATAGATGCTTCACTACTGCCACGGCTAAACTGTGGAACACTCTACCACTCCACATCAAAACCGCCCCCACGCTTCTCAAGTTCCGAAAAAGCCTCAAAACATGGCTGTTCTCCTCCTCCTAACTCCCCCGTCATACATAAGTGAGTTCTGTAAACACCAGCGCCGAGACACCCGTATGGGTATTTGCGCGCTTTAAAAATTGCAAAAATAAAATAAAATAATAAATAAATAAAGAGTCTGCATTTGTCTACTTTTGTGCTACATATGCTTTATGTTGATTATTACTTGACCACCAGTATTATACCTTGTGTTTGTGTGCGAGAGCATCGCTGTTTCTATGTACTGTGAAAGTCTTTCATGATTTTCGAATTGAACGGTTAAGGGCGTTTCCGTTCGCTCTGAACGCACCATACTTTCACTTAACAATTGAGAACTTCCTGACGTATACACCAGGCAGAGCGCCCTGCATATCTGAGTTTTCCGTAAAAAACCCTTGCAGCTGCATGTCTTAATGACACCGCTGGAGTAATGGTAGTTCCAGCAGACTTGCAGATGGAACATCCATTGCAGAGAAGCAAAAATAGAGCCACAATTCTGTAAATAAGAAACAACAGCAACAGGAACCTTCCGAACACCCTGGAAAAGATAAAACGAATAAAGGCCGGTTTGCTCCAAAAATAGTTTGTAATGAACTAACTTGGCCGGTGTAGGAAAGTAGGATCTGCTTTTATGGTTACTCCCACTTTTTGCTTGATGTAATGCTGTTTCTGACTAGTCTGACTGGAATTCTGCTAATCAGGACCCCAGTCTCTGTGCTTTCTCCCCTAAATTGGTGTGGTAAGTTCTTGGGTACATCCCAGATTGTACACTGGTGTAAACTTATCAGTCCCTAGTATACGGTACTAAGGTACCCAGGGCATAGACACACCAAGGGTTCCTCATGGGCAGAAGCATTTATTATGCTACCCATGGGAGACCACCCAAACTGTAACTACAGGGTGCCAATTGCAGCCTGTGTAAGCTGGTGTTAGCACCATTTACGAAATATATGGGTTTATCTATATCTAAGGTCACTGCACTTAAAACCGATACATCACCCCTAAGGCAGGCCTTACAATGCTGAAAGCAGGCTACTCAGATCTAAGTGTGAGGGTGCCCTTGCATGAGCAGGACACCCTTACAGGCTATGGAGTCCATTCTCCCAGGTTGTAAGTGAGACAGCCATATAACATATAGAGGGGCACAGGTCATTACGCGATGACCATCTCAAAATTGGCTGTAACGAATCAAATCATATTTGGTATGAAACATGTTGGAATCAAACCCCTACACCATAAATGGGGCGGGAGGTATAATTCCATGCACCGTAATGCTTTTTTGTGAGGCCCTCGGTGCTCCCGATACCTGTCTTCCAGACCCGGACAGCAAGCTAGAGCTGCTACTGGCCAGAGACACTATTTTGCCCTCCTGCTGCTGAGACAAGCTTGAGCAGGGGAAGGCAAAACAATTGGTATCCTGTCACAGAGAGGTGTGACCACCTCCCATACAGGGTTTACTGTATTGGGGCAGGGTGAAGGCACTTGCCAGCACCTCATAGCCTGCGTGCAGGGCACACTTGGTGCCCTCCGTGCATCGTCCAGTTCAAACTAGTTTAGGGAGCCATTGGCTCCTTCTCTGGCACAAATCTGGACAGAGGACAGGGGTGTATCTTCCTCCTTGTCCAGCTCCTCCTTAGGGAGGGACCCCTGAATCGTCTGAACCCTTTCCTTAGGGTATTTAAGGGCTTACCTGTGGGTGGGTCCCTAGATTTGTCATAGGACATGATTCATTTCTGACACTACTTCTTTTTCAACCATCTGGGCACTCTGGACTTCGGTGGACTTCGCTCTGGCATCAAGGCTGCAACCGAGAAGACACCTGCTGCTCCAGATCTTGTTGCCCTGATCGTCCGCCGCATCTTCTGTGCCTGTGCATCATAAAGAAACATTCCATGGCCTAGTGGGCATGCAAGACACCTGAAGGAACCTCCCTTGAAGTGAAGGAGTCACATCTCTGCATCTGCAGGCACCACAACTAAGCTGACTGGTCCGCATATCTTGGGCTCCCACAGACTCCGGAAGGCTCAGCAACACAGGTAGTGGTTCTTCACATCCCTCGAGGCCTGCCCTGTCCTCTCACCAAGTTTAAGGCCAGTATCCATCGTCGGTGTCGCAGGAACCGAACCTCTGTGCCTGTGGTTCCCAATCTGTGCGCCCCGGCACCCCTGTGAGCCATAAAATCTATTCAGGGGCGCCGTGCAACAAGCACAGTTTCAAAATATCACTTTTCTGGTCCGCTAAATGCCTCTTTATTTATTGCATTTCCAGTCGAGAGTTTACACGTTGTTTGTCATTAAATTCTTGACGTGTGCTGCTAACTAGTGTCTACTTTTCACATAGCAGTCTGGCAGAGAATCGTCCATAAACGTGGCAGAAGGCAAGAAACAAGCCCCAAGTTTTGACTTCTGAAGGAGAGAAATCAGAATTAAACCGAGCTGCAGGTACATTTTCTAGTTCAGAAGGGCTTCCAGCCCTCCTTTCCAAGGCGCACTTACTCATGAGCGAATCTCCGCGTATTATTCTGGGCTAGGTTGTTGAGAGGGTTTAAAACAGAGCTGCCTCCACTGGACCCCAGCTCCATGCACAAAATCATCCGGAGTTGGATGTTTAGTAATGCAGTATCCTTATTCTTTCCCAGGGGTGGATATTTATAAGTCCAGCTCAAAATCTGTTAACGATTCTCCAATATTTCATTTGCAAAATAATGTCACAGGTGCTAACATCCGGAGCAGATATCCTTTTTCTTCCCTTCTGCAAAATAAACCCACACGTTTCGTGTTTAACTTCTTTGACTAGATGAGACTGGCGCCCTGGTAACCAACGCACGCCTCATTGTGCCTTTAACAGACCCTGCCAGGGTGTAGTATAACCAAGTCTTTATTAAAGATTGTTCTGTGAGGTCGTATCCAAACCAATACTTTGTTATTCATGTGCACTGTTTATTTGCACACATACAATCAGGTTTATTTAAGTCCACTACAGCACACTGTGAGTGAGTGAATGATAATATCCGTACGATCGTTAGTAAAGTAAAAAGGTTTCAGTTCGCAGTTAGGGAGTTCACAGGATCGTATTTCTCACACAAGTCACATGCAGCGTCTCCATAGGGCACATACAGATGCACATGAATACATACACTGAAGCTCCGTGACACACACAACTGAGGTTGGGCAGAAGATCGGCATGGCATTTTAAATAATAGTAGTATCCCCAGGATTATTTTTCCACTGAAAAGGCGGGCTCCACTGAGCTCGTTAAAGAAATCATAAGCCTTATTATCACGATTTCTTTATTTTAACGAGCTCCGTGAAGCCCGCCTTTTTAGTGTAAAAGTAATGCTGGTGATATTGATTACCACAGAGCAAACTCAATGTTCCATTTTCTCAGAGTGGGTCTCAGTACCAAAAGCTACTGAAAGCAGCAGCTGGCATAAATAAGGGTTAGGGACCAGGCACAAAGGGGCATATTACCAAGCAATAGCGATAATTATCGCTATTGCTTGGTTAGAGACAAAAATTTACCGCAGCGCTGCGGCGATTTTTACCGCAAATAAACCTTGGTATTACCAAGGTTTAACGCAAATGCGGTAAAAATCGCCGCAAAGCATGAATATCGCTGAAAAGTCCGCGATATTCATGCATTAGCGAGCTAATGCTCTTAGCCATGTTATCCACCTCCCATTGGATAACATGGCTAAGAACTGCTCAGGGCAGGTGTTAGCTTTTGGAGATATTCCCGCTTAGCGCGAATATCTCCAAAAGTTGGTAATAGGAGATAGCGATGTTAGCAACTGTTTTCAGTCTCTAACATCTTGGCACGCCCACTTTGCATCTCATTAGTGATAAATATCACTGACATGCAAAGTGGGGCCCGAGATGGTCGCTATCTCCTACTAGCTGTCACTAACTGGTGTTAGCGGCAGCTAGCTAATAGGGAGATAATTTTATCTCCGCTTTCTTGGCTTTTAAAGCCAAAAAAGCGGAGATAAACCCCCTTGATAATATGCCCGTTGTTCTCTAGTCGGATTCTTTTCCAGGAACGAACCCTCCCCCCCGCCGCACAAACAACAATCGAACTGATACTGAATCCAGAAATCTTTCCTTTGCGATTTCAACATGACCTCAAGTCAATGCGAGATCTTCCAAAAATGTTACTGATTTCCTTCATCAGTGCCACGCGCAGTGCAACTGACTACAGAAATCAGACATCTTAATGTGAATAAGAGTGAGTAAATGCAATGTCTTGCCACATCATATTTAATGAAGACAAATAGAACGACTTTACCTATAGAACTCGATCGTGAGAAAGAAATGCGAACGCATTAATTTCAAGTCACATTCAAGCTATGAAAGTTGATCTTATTCCTACTTACACCGTAGCGTACATTCTGACGACACATATTGTAGTTACCCAGCTGGAATGTAACGTTATCTGATTAATAGCTCGGCAATACTCGTTGTAATTAATTGTCTAGTTAGCAACTACATCAGATCTCGATGAGATCTTCCAAAAATTAAGAAAACTTTCCTGTTCAGCGCCACACAAAGTTTTTTTTTTTTTTTTTGTAAAAATATACTTTATTTAAAATTATTTGTCAGGTTTACATTTTAAGCAGTCCCTTATATTTGGGTGCTGTACATTTAACCATTCTCAAAGAAGCGCATCAGGCTATCTTTGGTGGTTTTCCATCAAGATTTCTCATTTTACCCATCCAGACCAACTCCTGATTTTCCAGGTTTCCTTTGCCCACTCTTGTCCAAATCTATGGGTGTCTATGCACATGTAAGAGAACATTTTAGTGAAAACAAGTTTTTGGCATTCTTTTTCCGTGATTGCTTGGTGTTTGTACAAGGAAAGGTTCCTGTTTTCCCACATCGCCTCTTTCACACAGTTTATTATTCTCCATAGTGTCCTTTCTTTATTTGCATTGCAATTCATGCCCAACCCATATAGAACCAGTTCATAGGACAGGGATGCCTGTCCTGTTAATTCTTTAATGAGCTGTCCCATTGCCTTCCACATGCTTTGTGCTCCGCCGCAGTTCCAAATGAAGTGCATCAGTGATTCATCTGCTGCACAGCCTGGTGTTGGGCATCTTGCTGTTTTTGCCAGTTTCCTTGCATGTTGGAATTGCTTCACTGGTAGGCATTTGGATACCATCATCCATGCCAAGTCTTTCTGGGAGTTTGTCAAGTCTTTGTGGTTCACCATCTCCCAAACCTTCCCTGATTGCTTCTCTGATAAGTTGTTTACCATTGTCACTGAGTCCGTTTCTTTCAGTTCTTTGCTTAAGGCCATCTGGGGTGTGATGTCCTTCGCTTGAATTTGCCTCTCTTCCAGCTTCTTGAAGAAAGGTTTGATGCCTTTGTACGCAGGGGGTGGTTCTAGTAAAAAAGGCTTTGTATTGTCCAGTTTACATATTCCCTCTCTTGATAAGATGAAGCTTGTAGCAAACAGTGTGTAGGCAGCCACATGTGAGTCTTTCTTTGCATTCCCCAGTACGTTTTTAACAAAATGTGACATCAGGAAGTCATGGAGGTTTGGCAGGTCTTTCCCTCCTTTTGTGGGTAGTTTGAAAACTGTCTCCCTTTTTAGTTTTTCAATTTTTGACCCCCAAAAGAAGTTTGCAAAAAGTCTTTGTGTCACTTTTGTCCACCTGTATGATGGAGGGAAGATCATGGCAATAAACATCAGGATTGGTAGACATATTGCTTTCAGCACCAAGACTTTCCCTTCCATGGAAAGTGTTCTCGTCGTCCAGAGCGCCATTTTCTGCTTGAGCTTTGTCTGGATCTTCTCCCAGTTTATTTCTCCCTTCATGTCCTGTGAAAAAAGAATCCCCAGTATTTTTACTGGGTCTTTGGAAGGTTTCACTGGCAGCTGAGACAGTTTGTCCCACTGTCCCACCGTCATGCAGTGTGTTTTCTCCACATTCACCTGTAGCCCAGCTGCTAGGGAAAAGAGTTGGGTTATAAGGAAAGTTCTTTTTATGGATCTAGCGTCAGTGCAAGCAATGGTGACATCGTCCATGTATGCTACACATTTGACCTGTTTGCCTTGGCTGCCCGGTACCAGAGGGCCAGTTATGCACTTGTCCTTCCTGATGGCACATAGGAGAGGTTCAATTGCACATACAAAGAGTGCCGGTGATAAGGGGCATCCTTGTCTGACCCCCGATTCAATGTGGAACCCCTCAGATAGTGTACCATTTATAAGGACCTGGCTTTCATTTCATTTCATTTCAAAGTGCTTTATTTCGAGTATTACTCATAAAAGCAGACAAACATACATATAATAAAAAACAATTAAATTTACAACGTCATATTAGACTTGAGCACACACTTGATATTTAAAAAGACATAATACATGAAAGAATATCATATGCAGGGTAAATATGAAAAAGTGCCAAAAATAGTGATCATAAATAAGCAATTTTAAAAAAAGACAATATATCATAAAATTTCTAGCCGACGATACATTAAAATTGAGTATGTTATAAAGGGTAAAAGATGAATACAAGTCTAGCAGTCTCTGACCAAATAATCATTTTTTCCAGAGAATAGACTAAAGCCTAGCAGTCTCTGAGTATATCATAACTTGTTACAGAGAATAGACGTGTACTAATAATCTTGTAAACAACAGATTGAGTTATTGCCCTCTAATCGTTCTCTGTCTTAAAACCCAAGCCCACCCCAGGTACTTCGCAATGGCAGTAATAATCCAATTAGCAGATGTAGTTCTTAAAATCCGCAGTGCTACCATGCTATTTCTTGTTCCTAGGTTCCTACACATTGGGGTCAACCAAACTCTCCTAGGAATAGAGTACCTTGAACATGAGAACAGAAAGTGACCAAGGGTCTCATTGCCTACCCCACAGGCAGGACAGGTTGTCACGTCCCCTGCTTTCCATTTAGATGTTAAGTTGGATAAAGGCAAGGAACCAACCCTCAATTGAAAAAGCAGTTTCCTGTCCATGGGCTTTAATATGTAATCCCAATACATTTCATAATTTGGGTACAGCTTGGTCTCTAAGTAGCTAGTGGTCATGGACCCACTGTTTAAACTAAGCATACTTTTATTAACAACATGTTCCCAGTAGATACTCTTTATAGTAGACTTAGAAGGGAATAGGGCCCCGGCTGGGTCAACCCAAAGAGCATTAAGTCCTATATCGAACAAGACAGTCTTCAATGATTTAAACCATTTAATTTTGTTGCAGCAATCTCTAGTGACAACATCTTTAAACCCATTCGCATAGTGAGAGAGCTCTGGCGTGGTCCAAAGCCTACGCCAATATAAAATCGGGCGTAGTTTGGCCTTGTCAGAAATTGCTCTCCTGCCTAATTCATATCTTAAAGGCAATTGCAGGCTGCTCTGGGGGACGCCTATCAGATTCCTGTAAAATTTATTTTCTGAGGTTTGGAGCTCCTGAAGGTTTTCATACCCCCATAGTTCCGCACCATACAGGGCAGACCCTATTACTTTTGCCTCATAGATTATCAGAGGTGGTTTGATGGGCTTAGTAAATGATTTCCTTTGCTCTTTAATGATTGTGCCAGCTATTTGCTTGTGTCTTAATATAGAAATATTAAGGTGAGACTGCCACCTGTTGTCGTTGGAAATATGTATCCCTAGGTAGGTGAAGGATTTAACAACCTCCAGGGTACGACCACTCAACGAAATATTAGATTTAAAATTTCTGTGAGGGTTGAAGGCCATTAGTTTTGTCTTGGACCCATTTACCTCCAGTCCATGAGCTACACAGAAATCATCAAATATTGCTAGTGCTTTTTGCAACCCTGCTGGTGTTTTTGATAAAATTAAAGTATCGTCGGCGAACATTAAAATTGGAACCTTTTCACCTGCAAGGGAAGGAGCATCAACTGCCTGGGACTGCATGGAGGAAACCACACCGTTAATAAAAAGAGTGAACAGGGTAGGCGCCATTGAACAACCCTGCCTAACCCCACGCTCAACTGGAAATTCGGCGGTGTCATTACCATACCCACCCCAGCGAATTTTGGCATAATTGCCCTCATGCAGCCGCATGATTAGGGACAACAATTCCCCGGGGACCCCAAGTGTCACGAGAACTTCCCACAGTTTTGACCTTGGTACCAGGTCGAAGGCAGCCCGCAGATCAACAAATGCTGCGTACAGGCTGCCTCCGCCTAGCACCACGGTCCTCCACTGAATCAGCTGGAGGCGGAAGACTTGGTCGACAGTGCTGGTTGCCCTGCGAAAGCCAGCCTGGAAGGGGGATAAGATGTTGTTATCCTCAGCCCAATCAAGCAGCCTATTTACAATTACTCGACCGACTATCTTTTGGACAGTATCGATCAGACTGATCGGACGGTAATTACTAGGCAGAGCACGATCCCCTTTCTTATATATTGGGATGATGACAGCACCCCTCCATGTCACAGGGATATCTGCACCTCTGGCGATGTGGTTGATTAGCAGATGGATGTATTTAGACCACCTTGCAGTGTCGTTTAAAAAAACGTCTGCAGGTACACCGTCGATGCCAGGAGCACGACCTTGATGGACAGATTTAAGTGCCATCATTATTTCATGCTGCGTAAAGGTGTCAGTTTCCATCGTTTCATGGGGTACACAAACGCTATCCGTAGCCAGGTTGCTCGATGCGTATTGTTCACTAAAAAATTTTACCCAAGCATCCTGGGGGACATTATTTGTGGAGGCATCTTCAATCCTGTCATGGCCCCATTTAACTATATGCGAAAATGCCCCTAGAGTTATTTTGGTCGCTGGCACTCTGTAACATATTCCAATGAGCTTCATCCCAAACTTTTTTAGCCTTGATTATTGAAGATTTGTATTGTACCCTAGCCATCCTAATGGCCTCCTTGTTTGTATCTTTAATCGCGGCCCATAAATGGGCCCTGGCCCCCTTGCAGTCTTGGTTATACCATTTGGCTGGCCTAAGTTTCCCTGGCTTTTTGTTATTAGTCGGTTTTAAAAAATGGCGTTGTATTTCTTTGAAAAGGTCATTGTGGACCTGAGTAACTATGTTCTGGGTAAAAGGTAACCCGACCACACCCTCAAGGGCCACAATGGCCCTATCAGTTGCCATATTTATTTTTCCCAAAGCCAGCAGGTCAGATTTAACACTGGTCCACCTCAGCCTGCGCATATCATTAGTGGGTATAATCGAAGGCGGGAGGGGTTCAGCACAGGTATTTAAAACGGCATCGGGCTTCCACCAATTATGAAGGACACATAAAGGGTCGTGATCGCTCTCTAACCTTTCCAACACAGCCATATCAATGACCTTTGGCCATAGAGACATACTACATATTACGTAGTCAATACGGCTCTTGTTTCTTCCATTGTTAAAGGTCATGGCTGGTGTTCTGTCAGACTTTGTTCGGCCATTCAAGGCCCTTAACCCATGTTCAAAACACATAGCGTTTAGGCCAAGAATGTCCTCAGTCCAACGAGTTATTGGGACTGCATTGAGAGCGGGGATATCCCATAGGGTGTCTTCTTCCAATCCCAATTGTACATCGCCAGTGTCTAAAGGCTCAAAAGTGCGATTTAGGTCGCCGGCTATTAATATGTTATTCCCTGATGAATGAGTTTCTAATAGATTGTACAGAGACAAAAGGACCTCAGATTTTCTTGCATTTCCCCCCCTGGCATATACATTGTAGATATCCATGGAAGTAGATGAGCTACCCTTTAATCGAATGAGCTGAATGTCTTTTAGATGAAGCTCAATGTTTCTCACATCAACCATGAGAGCCTGGCGCACCCATATCGTAAGTCCCCCCATCGGTCGCCCTTTAGGACCCTTCGTAGCTGGGATGTAGAAATTCAGATAACCAAGTGCAAATACAGGATCTACAGCCCAAGTTTCTTGGAAAATGCAGACATCATATTGGCTGACAAAACCAGACCATTCACCACAATCCATTTTAGAACATAGGCCCGCAATATTCCAAGACAATAAATTCCCAGATGTGTTTGCTGTTATAGAAGAAGTGCAATAATCCAACCCTGATGACAACAGATCAACATTGCCAGTTTCATTAGGATATGCAATAACTACACCAGCTCTAGATACAGTCGTGTCTATCACATCCTGTACAGATTGAGGACAACTCGAAACCACTGTATTGTTAGCAGCCATAGGAACTTGCAGCACGGTGGTAGGGGTGCATGGTAGTCAATCACAAGCGTCTAGGTTGGAGAGTGCAGCAAATCTATTTTCCACTCCTAGACCCCACTCAGCAAGATCTGAGTTCTTGCTGCCCCTCTTAGTTACAACGTTCCATTTTGTTCTAAGAGTGCTGCAATTAGGACCTCTGCCTTTTCTAGGATAAAAGAAATCTAAAGTCAGAGGAACAATAGGGGTAAATCTTTTCTGGGGCGGGTGGAGGTTTGGTAAAATGTTAGGCAGGACCTCGGGGTCAGTAAAGTTAAGTACAACGCAATCCCCCTTGAATTTTTTTGCCCTGTTCCCAATCCACTCGACCCTTCGTGCATTCACCAGTTCTTCCGCAAGTTGCTCCTTACCCCAGGGTGTTATGGCCATGTTATTAGTTAGCCATGACAATGATTTGTTGAGTAATGACGCAGTCGACTCAACGTCGCCGGGGGCTAATTTGGGTACATTAGCAAGAACGAGAACTAATGGTGAGGCTTCAACGACGAGCTCTGATGCTCCATTCGTGGTGTTTAATTCCCCATAGGGTAAAGCAGATGAAACATCTCCGGGAGGCCTGTCAGATAAGTTTGTCAATAAGGGCAATGGGGGATTTTGTGTAACAACAGAAGACGCACCATCAGAGTGGGTAGATTTAATTTCTGACAACAGAGGCTGGACACATGTTGAAATGGCTTCTGGTAGTTTTCTCACCTCTCCCAAGGTTTTACCCAATAGACCTTCCAGTTTGCTAACCTCAGCAGTTAATTTGTCGATTTTACTGATTAGGGGTTTTACCATCCCTTTAATTTTTGTGTCCATCAGACAACAAAGTTTTTGCAATAAATCGTCGGAAAGAGTCACATAAGTTTCCCCAGTCAAGTCCTCCTCCTCATCATCGGTAGATTTCCTTGGTGGCGACGCAACTTTGTTTTTAGATGACCTTAAGCCTCCTCTCTTTTGTATGGCTTTCCTTTTACCCCCTGAAACCCTAGGTGCGGGGATGGGGGGAGCAGTAGAAATAGCAGACTCGCTATTTACGGAAAGCACAGTTGGTGCATCTATGTCACTATTTTCTTCTCTATTAGCAACAATGCCGCCAGGCTGAATACAATTTGAATCCTGGAGGGAGGCATGTGCCCCACCGAGGAGGCTATTGTTTAACAAGGCAAATGAGTCCTCGTTCTCTATATCTACTAATGGTGATTGTAGTGGTGAATCCAAACCCAGTGAGGCCCTTCTATCAGTGTTGATTTTTGTCACAACCTGTACGAGATAGTTCTCCATTGTGTTAGAAGGTGTGGGTTGCTTTTTAGCAGGCATTTGGCAACAGAAATCCACTTGGGACTAAAACAAGTACTACAAATAGTAAGGTTACTAATTACCTGGAGCTTAGTGAGCCTGGACAGCCTTGTGCGCTTATGGATGGAGTGGATAGAGCAAAGTCCCTGGCCCAACCCAACCGTGGCCAACCTCGGACGGCCTCAGACGGCCCGCCCTTTGTCCGGGCTTCGTCCGGGCGTCCCGCGAAGCGGGTGTCAGCGCCGCTTTTGTGCGCCTCCTGGCGCCCTCGCGTCACTGTGAAGCGCGCCGCCGCGTAGGCTGCCGGGAATTGAAGTCCCGGAGCGGCGACGCGTGCAGTCTGTGCAGAGGATGACTCTCGGCGGTGGCGGCTTGTCTCCAGTGCCCCTGCAGCCTGGGAATAAAGGTCCGGTCTGTGGCAGCGTCAGCAGGTAAGTGAAAGGCTCCCCCAGCTCCTCTGGTGTCAGCGCCGCTTTTGTGCGCCTCCTGGTGCCCTCGCGTCACTGTGAAGCGCGCCGCCGCGTAGGCTGCCGGGAATTGAAGTCCCGGAGCGGCGACGCGTGCAGTCTGTGCAGAGGATGACTCTCGGCGGTGGCGGCTTGTCTCCAGTGCCCCTGCAGCCTGGGAATAAAGGTCCGGTCTGTGGCAGCGTCAGCAGGTAAGTGAAAGGCTCCCCCAGCTCCTCCGGTGTCAGCGCCGCTTTTGTGCGCCTCCTGGCGCCCTCGCGTCACTGTGAAGCGCGCCGCCGCGTAGGCTGCCGGGAATTGAAGTCCCGGAGCGGCGACGCGTGCAGTCTGTGCAGAGGATGACTCTCGGCGGTGGCGGCTTGTCTCCAGTGTCCCTGCAGCCTGGGAATAAAGGTCCGGTCTGTGGCAGCGTCAGCAGGTAAGTGAAAGGCTCCCCCAGCTCCTCCGGTGTCAGCGCCGCTTTTGTGCGCCTCCTGGCGCCCTCGCGTCACTGTGAAGCGCGCCGCCGCGTAGGCTGCCGGGAATTGAAGTCCCGGAGCGGCGACGCGTGCAGTCTGTGCAGAGGATGACTCTCGGCGGTGGCGGCTTGTCTCCAGTGCCCCTGCAGCCTGGGAATAAAGGTCCGGTCTGTGGCAGCGTCAGCAGGTAAGTGAAAGGCTCCCCCAGCTCCTCCGGTGTCAGCGCCGCTTTTGTGCGCCTCCTGGCGCCCTCGCGTCACTGTGAAGCGCGCCGCCGCGTAGGCTGCCGGGAATTGAAGTCCCGGAGCGGCGACGCGTGCAGTCTGTGCAGAGGATGACTCTCGGCGGTGGCGGCTTGTCTCCAGTGCCCCTGCAGCCTGGGAATAAAGGTCCGGTCTGTGGCAGCGTCAGCAGGTAAGTGAAAGGCTCCCCCAGCTCCTCCGGTGTCAGCGCCGCTTTTGTGCGCCTCCTGGCGCCCTCGCGTCACTGTGAAGCGCGCCGCCGCGTAGGCTGCCGGGAATTGAAGTCCCGGAGCGGCGACGCGTGCAGTCTGTGCAGAGGATGACTCTCGGCGGTGGCGGCTTGTCTCCAGTGCCCCTGCAGCCTGGGAATAAAGGTCCGGTCTGTGGCAGCGTCAGCAGGTAAGTGAAAGGCTCCCCTGGCTTTCACATCCAGTGTATATTAAGCCAATAGTTTGGATGAAACCTTCTGGGAATCCCATTTTCCTGAGCACTTTAAAAAGGTATTCATGACTTAGGGAGTCAAAGGCTTTCTGGAAATCAAGGGCCAAGATAGCTAGTGGATTCCCCCTGTCTTTCGCTAACCACAAGGTGTCTCTAATGATGGCCAAGCTGTCCCAGATTTTCCTTCCTGGGACCGCACATGTTTGGTCTGGGTGCACGATGGAGGCCAGCACCTTTCTGCATCTTCCTGCCAGGACTTTACTTAGGATCTTACTGTCCACATTCAAGAGGGTGATTGGCCTCCAATTGTTGATGTCCAGCTTGTCCCCCTTTTTCTCCAGCAGTTTGATGATGCCCTGTGGAAAGGAGGGGGGTAAAACATTTTTTTCCAAGCATTCTTTCAACAGACTCCAAAAATCCTTTGCAATAAGCCCCCAGAAAGCTTTGTAAAACTCCCATGGAAGGCCGTCTTGCCCAGGGGCTGATCCTTTTGGGGCTTCCTGAATGATTTGGAAGAGTTCTTCTCCTGAAATGGGGGTGGTTAGAAAATGTTGTTCCTCTTGGGATAAAGAGCTCTGCAAAGACCCTAGAAAATCTTCACATGCACTTATATCTGATGGCTCTTTTTTGTACAATTGGGAAAAAAAGGCTGTTGTTATTTTCCCTACTTTCTCTGTGCCCTTTTGTGTTTGTCCATTTGTGTCTTTCAGTTCATTCATTACCTTTTGCACTTGCTGTGCCTTTTTGAAAAAGAACCTTGAGCACTTTTCATCTTCCTCAAAGATCTTGACCCAGGAGTTAAAAATGTGTTCTTTCCCTCGTTGTTTCAGCCATTCTTTCAGTTCTGTTTTTGTTTTTTCTCTTTCCTCCCCTACTTCCATTCCACCCCTTTCCAGGTTTTCTAGTGTGATCATTCTTTGTTGTATTTCATCAAATTTTTGAAACTTTTCCTTGCTTTTGATCATGCTCTGTTTTCTGAAAAAAAGTTTTGTTTGTTTTTTTACCTCTTCCCACCATTCTGCTAAGGATGGGAAACTTTCCTTTCTGGTTTTTAAGTTGTTGTACATATCACTGTAATTTTTACATATATTTTCCTCTTGTAATAACAAGGTGTTCATTTTCCACACACCCCTCCCCATTTGACACATGTTTGAGATTTCAACGGTTGCTTTCAAGATTTGGTGGTCTGACATACCACTCTCGTTTGTTTCATAATTCCTTGCTTTTATATTTTTAGAGGTGAAAATGAAATCAATTCTTGATTTGACTTTGCCACTTTCTGCTTCCCATGTGAACCTTTGTTTTGACCCTGATGTTGCCCCTGTATCTGACAGTTGCAGATCTTTACACATGTTTTTGAGACATTTTGCAGACTTATCAATTTCGTAACAATTTTTCTTGCCACATCTGTCTGTGGGGTTTATGATGCAGTTGAAATCCCCTGTTAACACCATTGGGGTTGCACCTGCAATAAAAAGTGGGAGCATTTCAAACAGGGACATTCTTTCATTCTTGTCGGTTGGTGCGTAAATATTACAGACCTTAAAGGTGGTGTTTCTGTATTGTATGGTGACCATCATAGCCCTGCCTGGCTGTATAATTTTAGTATCAAGGATTGACATTTCTTTGTTTTTTATGAGAATGCCTATTCCAGCATTCTTGTTTCCACCCCCAGACCATTTGGAGGGGCCTTCTTCCCAATATTTGGATATGTGACTGTAGTCCGTGGAGTGGGGAATTGCACATTCCTGTAAACATATAATGTCCCCTTTTTGTACTTTGCAGAGCTCAAACACTGACGCTCTTTTCACTTGTGAGCCCATTCCTCGGGCATTCCATGATATGATGTTAAACATTATATTTGCAATGGTGATTACTTTGCACGATATACGATACATGTTAAACCTGAACATTTTCAAAGCTCAATGGCGACCAGATGCTGTCACATATTTGCTGATTGCTTTCACTATTTTGTGTCTCTTGCCCGCCAATTTCTTCTGCTCCCCCCAAGTATGGGGACTGTAGAAAAAGGTCTTTGTGGGGGGTTACTCCTACCTCTTGTGAGAATAAGCTATATCCTAGGTCTTCTGAGTCTGAGAGGTCCCCTAGTACACTATACCTGGACCCTGAGCAGTTCTCTCTTGGTAGAGTTTTCTTAATTTGAAGTATGAAGATCGATTGCAATCCGCCCTGCTATATACATTTTTACTTAAGACAATTAGAGCGACATTTTAAAATGATCTTCAGCTTGATAAAGAAATGCTACCACATTAGATAAAAGAGAGATACAAAATGTGTGTTCAATGCTTCTAGACAGCTTTCATCGGCTGTGGCGGCTGTTGGTTTTGCATACAGCGCATTATGGGTAGGCTTTATTTACCATATCTTCCTTCCTTCAGACTAAAGACTGCAATTCAACTGACCGCCGAAAGAGGGCCGCCCTCGGCATTACCTCGTCAACCCTGCTCCAAGAATGGCTTCGAACTGCAGACAGCTTGTGACATCACGTCTCCTCTTTGTATTTTATTTATATTGCCACAGTGGGAGAATGCATTTCGTGAAAAGCCATCTGGAGTAGGGATGCACCTTTCTTAGAGAAAAATACCGGCCATTTGTTTAAGGAGTCTGCAAAGCCCCTCCCCCACACTAAATATGGCTTTATATATTTGTAACATGACTTTTCTGTCTTTGTTTTCTTTAATTGTATTAATGCAGCCCTAAAACACATTTACAATTACTATTTATATGTGCTGTTTGAATTATGCACAAATATGTGCTTAAAGTACCTGCACTTTTGCTTACTTTTGAACTGGCTAGGACATCAAAATAGCGATTCGATAAATAGCGATTCGATAAGCTGGCAACCCTAATCAGGAGACTGAAGGTGTGTTGCAGAATCCGCACATTCTTTATTTCCTCCACCCTCCATCCCAGATTGATACCATAATAGCAATAGTTTAACTTATATCTGAAACTGTATGTCAGCTGTCAATACTATGCTGAGTTACTCCATGGGACATATGTATAATTTATTTTAATTAGAAAGTTTTGTTTAGGGCGAACATGACCCTTGAAGGTATCAGAGCGCTTTACAGAGGGATGCGACACAAATGAGAGGCGGCAATCGTGGCAGAATCATAGCAGTAGACAAAAATAGCAATAGTTACGTGACAACATGATACACAAAAATAGCAAAAGATACATAACGACGTAATAGTGGGCAAAATAATTAGTCAGTAGGATAAGGCAGGAAAGACATCAGCATGATAGTATATGAGGTGACTCAGGACCCCTACTGGACTTTAGGACAGGCAAGTATTCATCAGTAGCGCTTTCATTTCCTTTTTGAAGGACACTGTTGATGGAATCAGTCTCATGTCCGTAGGAAGGGCATTCCAGATTCTTGGGGCGATTCCTGAGAACGAAGGAACGGTTGTCTGTTTTTTTTGTGTTCATTTCCTTGGTTTAAGTAGAAGGGTGCTAGAGCTCCTGGAGGTACGGGCACCACCCGACAGCTCAGGTTTTTTTGCGAGATAAAGAGGTGTGTTGAAGTGAAGGGCTTTGTGGGTCATGCAGACAAGTTAAAGGCTTATCCTTGCTTTGAAAGGTAGCCAGTTGAGTGTTTTTAGGTCCGGGGAGATGTGATTGTACTTCTTGGAGCCTGTTACTAGCCTGGCGGCCGCATGCAATGTGCCTCCGAGGGGTGCCAGTCTGTACTTAGGCAGACCGCAGAGTGTTGCACTGCCATGAACAACCGTGAGATGACTAATGCTTGTACTGCGGACTTGAAGTCATCAGGGGGAAGGAAAGGTTTTAGTTTCCTTAGGGTGCTCAGCTTGAAGTTCGCTCCTTTGGTAGAAGCACTAATGTGGTCCTTAATGCTCAAGTTCCTTTCCAACACTATATCCAAGGGTTTTGTAGAGTCTATGATATGTGGTGTGCAGTTAAGAGCAGACATAGGAGCCTTCGTCTGCAGGAGGAACCCAGATTTATTTCAATAGCCCGGGCTATGGAACAGAGTCCCAAGCTAGTCAGAGACAAAACCCAGGAGGCTTCTACTTCACTCTGTAGCTTACAAGCCTTTTATGCATTTTTTATCCCAGTCTTTTGGCTGTCAGACCATTGTCTAATCAGGGCAGTGTTTACAGTTGATAACGAGATCCAGACAATGTTTGTAGTTAGTGACCTGGTCACGTCTTCAGATCATTGTTCACTCGGCTTTGATCACGGCTCAGTCTTTCAGGTCATTGTCCAATTGCCTTGATGAAAGCCTGGTCTTTCAAGTCATTTGTTTATTCACCCTGATTAGATTCACCCTGAATGTCCAGCAGTCAGACCATTGTCTAGATAACCTGATCACGGTGTCAAGGATGTTTACCAGGCTGGGAGCAGGAGATGGAAAACAAGCTTGTTCACTCAGGGCGTGGGTGTCTCATGGCTTTCTGTTGAACTGCAAAGAACAGGGGGTTGGGTGTGCGACAGTTCCTGGGCAGAAATGCAGGCTGCAAGATGTTTTTTGTCGTGTCAGTTTAGATTTTCCTTAGCCATCAGCAGAAATGACCAGGTGGGTCGTGTGGAAGTGTTTGACACGACATGACAATGAAAAAATAATGGAATCTCGGTACAGATGATGCTGATCGGAAAAAAACACTTTTCCTCAGTGAGATATCACTCCTTCACCAGACGCACAGCTTGATCCGTGTATTTAACACATATTAACCTTCAATTTTTCCAGATTTCAAAATAATGATTCTATGTACTCCTAAAGTTCTTGATCACCTGTTTATTATCCTTTTGAATCACATGTGAGATGCTTATCTTTTCAACAGTTTCTCATGAGGCAGATATGCCCATCCGGACCTTTTTCTGTAGCACGCCAGAATACATAAAACATCCTCAGTCACTGATCTTATCTCACCCAATGCATTTCGGGCTGTTAAAAAGGGCTTCTCTACAAATAAAAGAACAATGCTACAGATCTCTCTACTTTACAGTTTAAACCATGAAGTATAAAATACACATTTCATGCCAAATTTGATAACTAACCCCTCAACAGCGTTATTCTCATGAACAACGTCACTACACACTGCAACAATGTTACCTGGAAAAACCTCTTTCAGGCTATATTAGCAGCCCGTCCCGACGTTGTCCGGGTATGACTTGCTGCCGGCCAGTAGTATATTGTTTCGTAGGATTTCATTTTGATAGCATTCCTTATCTGTGACAGGCCTGTGAAACGCTCCGATTCACAGTGCACTGCTAGTGCACTTAAGAGTGCGCGTTCAGTAGTGTGTGAACTCGAGTTTCCCTACTTTATTTTCCTTGCAATATTATATAGCGCGAACTCGACAACATGGCATGAGCACAATTTACATTACAGAAGAACACATTGATTTGTGGTAGGCACGGGGAGACAAAGCGATTTGCCTGTAATCACAGGATGTTGAGCTGATGCCGAGATTCTAACGTAGCTCCCCATCTCTAAAGTTCGCAAACTTGTGGTGGGAGGTGTTTCTAAAAGTGTATGTCGGTGCTGGGCATCAATGAGAGAGACCTGTGCATTTTTCCAATTGGTGGTGAAAAAATATGAGTATGTTGCTGGAGATGTGGGCCGCCGTGCCACTAATGTACTAAAGGGGGAGGGTAAACACCCATTATTGCGCAAATTTCTTTCTGCATACCATCACTCTGCATACTTTCATTACGAAAGTATCATGACTACGCAATGCCATTATAACGCATGGCATTACATTTTATATGCTTTTACCACGCATGCATTTACAACGAAATTTGTTGTAAATGCATGAATGGTAAAATCATGTTTTTTAAAAATGTTTGGTTAAGGCAAGTATGGTATAGGGGTATAAGTTTTGGGGTACTGAGGTATATGTTTTGGGGTGTTTGGGTATTTCAATGGTTCAGATATAGTTTAGGGTTATGGGGTACAGGGGTATTTTTAGGGTTCAGGGCTATGTTTGGGTTTTGGGATATAGGGGTATTTTTAGGGTTCAGGGGTAGGTTTGGGTTTTGGGGTACAGGGGTATTTTAAGGGTTCAGGGCTAGGTTTGGGTTTTGGGGTACAGGGGTATTTTTAGGGTTCAGGGCTAGGTTTGGGTTTTGGGATACAGGGGTATTTTAGGGTTCTAGGCTAGATTTGGGTTTTGGGGTACAGGGGTATTTTTAGGGTTCAGGGGTAGGTTTGGGGTACAGGGGTATTTTAAGGGTTATGGGCTAGGTTTGGGTTTTGGGGTACAGGGGTATTTTAGGGTTCAGGGGTAGGTTTGGGTTTTGGGGTACAGGGGTATTTTTAGGGTTCAGGGGTATGTTTGGGTTTTGAGGTACAGGGGTATTTATAGGGTTCAGGGCTAGGTTTTGGTTTTGGGGTACAGGGGTATTTTTAGGGTTCAGGGCTAGGTTTGGGTTTTGGAATACAGGGGTATTTTAGGGTTCTGGGCTAGGTTTGGGTTTTGGGGTACAGGGGTATTTTTTAAGCCTGGGCGTAGTTCGCGTAGCCGCATTCCGCGGAGCTACGCGAAGATGCACTTGCACTCCGCGAACTACGCATAGCTCCGCGAGCATGCGTAGTAGCTTGCTTGACCCATTCGCGAGCCATTTTTCGTCTTCGGGAGCGCCGTGGAACTCTGGAACCTGCTCGACACCACATCTCCAGACGTCGGCTTCCTCACGGAAACATGAATGAACGCCTCCTCAGCGCCCGACATCGCCGTCGCCATCCCGGACGGATACAAGATCACCCGGAGAGACCGCGTCAACGAGACAGGAGGAGGCATCGCCATCGTCCACAAGAACACCATCCGCATCACGACCAACTCAGACGACACCCTCACAGCCGCTTAACATCTTCATTTCCAGATACACACCGACCCCAAGACCACACTCAGAGGCACCCTCATCTACAGACCCCCAACACCTCGCACACAATTCAGCGAAGACATTGCACACTTCATCAGCCCGCACGCCCTCGCCTCCGCTGACTACATCCTCCTAGGGGACCTCAACTTCCACCTGGAGAACAACAACGACAACACCACCAACACCCTGCTGGACAACCTCGCCAACCTCGGACTCATGCAACTGGTGAACACCCCCACCCACTACGCCGGACACACGCTTGACCCATTCTTCTCCTCCAGCAAGTACATCTCCTTCAGCCACTCCACCGGACTCCACTGGACAGACCAAAGCTGCGTCCACTTCAGCTTCAGAAAGACCACGACTCACCACCACCCACAACAGGTTCCCCGCAGGAACTGGAACAAGATCACCACCGACCAGCTCACCACTTCACTGAGCCAGAACCCTCCCGCCAGCTCAACGGACCCCAACCAAGCAGCCAACAACCTCACACAGTGGCTCACCAATTGCGCTCGCCCAATCAGCCTCGACCACTCGCAGTCCGGCTTCCGCGCCAACCACAGCACCAAGACCACCCTCATCGCAGCCACTGACGACATCCGAGCCCTGCTCGACAACTGGGAAACAGCGGCCCTCATCCTCCTGGACCTCTCCGCAGCATTCGATACGGTCTGCCACCGCACCCTAGTGCAGTGCCTCAGCAACATCGGAATCCAAGAGAAGGCACTGGAGTGGATCATCTCGTTCCTCACCGGAAGAACCCAGAGAGTCCGCCTCCCCCCGTACAGATCCAAGGCCACCGAAGTCATATGCGGCGTACCACAAGGATCATCACTCAGCCCGACCCTCTTCAACATCTACATGAGCGCCCTCGCAGCCATCGTACGCCAACACAACCTCAACATCATCTCCTACGCCGACGACACCCAGCTGATCCTCTCCCTCACCAACGACCCAGGAACCGCCAGAACCAACCTACACGAAGGGATGAAAGACGTAGTCGAGTGGATGAGGAACAGCCGCCTGAAACTGAACTCAGACAAGACGGAAGTCCTCATCCTTGGATCATCACCCTCCGCCTGGGACGACTCCTGGTGGCCCCCTGCCCTGGGTAGCGCACCCAAACCAACGGACCACGCACGCAACCTGGGCTTCATCCTGGACTCCTCCCTCTCGATGACCAGACAAGTCAATGCCGTCTCATCATCATGCTTCAACATCCTACGCATGCTCCGAAAGATCTTCCGATGGCTCGCCACCGAAACCAGGAAGACAGTCACAAAGGCACTAGTCACCAGCCGACTGGACTACGGAAACCCCCTCTATACCGGAACCACAGCCAAACTCCAGAAAAGACTCTAACGCATCCAGAACGCCTCCACACGACTCATCTTGGACATCCCCCGACACAGCCACATCTCCGGACACCTGAGAGACCTTCACTGGCTCCCCATCAGCAAGAGAATCACGTTCCAACTCCTCACCCACACACACAAGGCCCTCCACGACCTGGGCCCCAGGTACCTCAACAACCGCCTGACCTTCTACACTCCCACCCGCCAGCTACGATCGACCAGCCACGCCCTCGCTGCCGTGCCACGCATCCGAAGATCCACCATGGGAGGAAGATCCTTCTCCTACCTGGCAGCCAAGACTTGGAACTCCCTCCCCATCCACCTCCGCCTGACCCAAGACCACCTCTGCTTCAGGAAGCAACTCAAGACATGGCTGTTCGAGCAGTAGCGGACCCTCCTCCCCCAAGCACCTTGAGACCCTCTGGGTGAGTAGCGCGCTATACAAATATCCTGATTGATTGATTGATTGATTGCCTGCATGCTCGGGATGTGTAGCGCGCGAAGTTACCCATGAGGTTTGTCCCGCCCGCTCGCGTCCCCTTATTTCCGGTCACTACTAACGTGTTCCCGAGTTATTCTGTGCCAGATTGCAGTTTCTGCATGTTCGGCAACTCGATCTTACCGACAAGCATCCTCGCGCACGCGAAAATGCTATTGAGCGCACAAGAACTACGCTACGCAGCAGTTTGCGGAGTATTCGACAACTTCGCGTTCTCCGCGGAGCGCGGAGTTGCCGAAACTCGGCAAACTCCGCGAACGGAGCGTAGTTCTTCGCCCAGGGTTAGTATTTTTACGGTTCAGGGGTAGCTTTGGGTTTTGGGGTACAGGGGTATTTTTAGGGTTCAGGGGTATGCTTGGGTTTTGAGGTACAGGGGTATTTATAGGGTTCAGTGCTAGGTTTTGGTTTTGGGGTACAGGGGTATTTTTAGGGTTTAGGGATAGGTTTGGGCTTTGGGGTACAGGGTATATTTATAGGGTTAAGATGGGTTAGTGTTTAAGGGTGTTGGGGTATTTTATAGAGTAAGGGTGGGTTATGATTATGGGGTGCAGGGTATTTAAAGTAGGGGTGGGCGGAATTCGCGTGAACTTGGTACAATAAATCCGCAATATTTCGTTCCGTCAGATTTCCAATTATTAAAACTGAAGCCTCATATATTCAAGGTAAAATAACAAGTATTTCTACATGCTAAAATGCATATAGTCATTTCACAAAAGTAAAATTAGCTTCCAGCAAGCAGTGAGAGAGGTGATGATTTTGAGATCAAGCCCCTGCAATCCATTATGGGACGAGATTAGCAGTGGGAAGTGAATATTATTGTATCCAAATAATTCTACAAAGAGCTGCAGTTCACCTCGTTCTCCCCAGTTGTCCCCAAGAGGCAAATGCAATAGCATTTAAAATATTATACATCAAGCTGCAGTTCACCTCATGGTCCCTAGATGTCCCTGATGAGGCAAATGCAATAGCATTTAAAATATTACACATCAAGCTGCAGTTCACCTCATGACCCTAGATGTCCCTGATGATGCAAATGCAATAGCATTTAAAATATTATATATCAAGCTGCAGTTCACCTCGCCGTCCCTAGATGTCCCTGATGAGGCAAATGCAATAGCATTTAAAATATTATACATCAAGCTGCAGTTCACCTCGTCCTCCCAAGATGTCCCTAATGAGTAAAATTCCAAAACTTTGAAACACTTTCATGAATGCTAAAAAATATGCTAAGCTTATCCCATAATGCTTTGCAGGGCCTTTTAGTTGTATTTTTGCCCATAACTGTGCTTGGGGTGGTTCTAAGAGAATGGGACCTCCACTTAATTACTATTTAAAGGGAGCAGGAATGTATAGAACCTGGGAAGAAAAAACAACACTTGTGACGGAATGCCCCCAGCACACACCCACAGCACAATGCAGACACGCCCACGAGGGACTACTTTGCTGGCACGGTTCTTTTACCTTTTAAATGTATATGGTGGGCGTCTGCATAGCCTATGTCCTTCTGCTGCAACTGCCCTTTCCAACGCTGTATTGGGTGTTGTGATTGGTGCTGTGGCTCCCGAGTTTACCTGGCCAAAAGGTGAAGGTTCTCTCTTTATAATAGTAGTACTAGCAGCCCGTCCCGACGTTCTCCGGGTATGAATTGCTGCCGGCCAGTAGTATATTGTTTCGTAGGATTTCATTTTGATAGCATTTCTTATCTGTGACAGGCCTGTGAAACGCTCCGATTCACAGTGCACTGCTGATGCACTTAAGAGTGCAGATTCAGTAATGTGTGAACTCGAGTTTCCCTACTTTATTTTCCTTGCAATATTATATAGCGCGAACCTAACAACATGGCATGAGCACAATTTACATTTTCAGAAGAACACATTGATTTGTGGTAGGCACGGGGAGACAAAGCGATTTGCCTGGAATCACAGGATGTTGAGCTGATGCCGAGATTCTAACGTAGCTCCCCATCTCTAAAGTTCGCAATTCTACAACTTGTGGTGGGAGGTGTGTCTAAAAGTGTATGTCGGTGCTGGGCATCAATGAGAGAGACCTGTGCATTTTTCCAATTAGTGGTGAAAAAATATGAGTATGTTGCTGGAGATGTGGGCCGCTGTGCCACCAATGTACTTACGGGGGAGGGTAAACACCCATTAGTCCGCAAATTTCTTTCCGCATACCATCACTCTGCATACTTTCATTACGAAAGTACCATGACTCCGCAATGCCATAATAACGCATGGCATTACATTTTATATGCTTTTACCACGCATACATTTACAACAAATTTCGTTGTAAATGCATGAATGGTAAAAGCATGTTTTTTGAAAATGTTTGGATAAGGCAAGTATGGGTATATGTTTTGGGGTACTGAGGTATATGTTTTTTGGGTGTTTGGGTATTTTAATGGTTCAGATATAGTTTTGGGTTATGGGGTACAGGGGTATTTTTAGGGTTCAGGGCTAGGTTTGGGTTTTGGGGTATAGGGGTATTTTTAGGGTTCAGGGGTAGGTTTGGGTTTTGGGGTACAGGGGTATTTTAGGGTTCAGTGGTAGGTTTGGGTTTTGGGGTACAGGGGTATTTTAAGGGTTATGGGTTAGGTTTGGGTTTGGGGGTACAGGGGTATTTTAGGGTTCAGGGGTAGGTTTGCGATTTGGGGTACAGGGGTATTTTTAGGGTTCAGGGGTATGTTTGGGTTAGGGTAAGGGTGGGTTATGATTATGGGGTGCAGGGGTATTTAAAGTAGGGGTGGGCGGAATTGGCACGAACTTGGTATAATAAATCCGCAATATTTCGTTCCGTCAGATTTCCAATTATTAAAACAGAAGCCTCATATATTCAAGGTAAAATAACAAGTATTTCTACATGCTAAAATGCATATATAGTCATTTCACAAAAGTGAAATTAGCTTCCAGCAAGCAGTGAGAGAGGTGATGATTTTGAGATCAAGCCCCTGCAAACCATTATGGGACGAGATTAGCAGTGGGAAGTGAATATTATCGTATCCAAATAATTCTACCAAGAGCTTCAGTTCATCTGGTTCTCCCCAGTTGTCCCCAAGAGGCAAATGCAATAGCATTTAAAATATTATACATCAAGCTGCAGTTCACCTCATGGTCCCTAGATGTCCCTGATGAGGCAAATGCAATAGCATTTAAAATATTGCACATCAAGCTGCAGTTCACTTCATGTCCCTAGATGTCCCTGATGATGCAAATGCAATATCATTTAAAATATTATATATCAAGCTGCAATTCACCTCGCCATCCCTAGATGTCCCTGATGAGGCAAATGCAATAGCATTTAAAATATTATACATCAAGCTGCAGTTCACCTTGTCGTCCCAAGATGTCCCTGATGAGTAAAATCCCAAAACATTGAAACCCTTTCATGAATCCTAAAAATTATGCTAAACTTATCCCATAATGCTTTGCATGGCCTTTTAGTTGTATTTTTGCCCATAACTGTGCTTGGGGTCGTTTTAAGAGAATGGGACCTCCACTGAATTACTATTTAAAGGGAGCAGGAATGTATAGAACCTGGGAAGAAAAAACAACACTCGTGACGGAATGCCCCCAGCGATTGTCACGCCCCAGCACACACCCACAGCACAATGCAGACACGCCCACAAGGGACTACTTTGCTGGCACGGTTCTTTTACCTTTTAAATGTATATGGTGGGCGTCTGCATAGCCTATGTCCTTCTGCTGCCACTACCCTTTCCAACGCTGTATTGGGTGTTGTGATTGGTGCTGTGGTTCCCGAGTCTACCTGGCCAAAAGGTGCAAGTTCTCTCTTTATAATAGTAGTATAGATAGATTACCCCACATCATTAATCTTCCCCGCTCTAAACTGAAGCCTCCAAGGTGTTCCCCCATACCTGTAGCCTCATACATACGTTGTCACTTAATACCTCAATGCAGACCCACATCACTTTCTTCCGTGCCTTACTGACTTCTTTCAATTTCTTCCCAGGGTTCTCTTCTTTTACGAAGCAGTTTACCAAATATGGCTAACTTCCCTCTCTTTTAAGTAGTACTAGCAGCCCGTCCCGACGTTGTCTGGGTATGAATTGCTGCTGGCCAGTAGTATATTGTTTCGTAGGATTTCGTTTTGATAGCATTTCTTATCTGTGACAGGCCTGTGAAACACTCCGATTCACAGTGCACTGCTGATGCACTTAAGAGTGCGCGTTCAGTAGTGTGTGAACTCGAGTTTCCCTACTTTATTTTCCTTGCAATATTATATAGCGCGAACTCGACAACATGGCATGAGCACAATTTACATTCAATCAATCAATCAATCAATCAATCAATCAACGCATTTATATAGCGCACTACTCACCCGGAGGGTCTCAAGGCGCTAGGGAAGGGGGGTCCGCTACTGCTCGAACAGCCAGGTCTTGAGCTGCTTCCTGAAGGCAAGGTGGTCCTGGATCAGGCGGAGGTGGGTCGGGAGGGAGTTCCAAGTCTTGGCGGCCAGGTAGGAGAAGGACCTTCCTCCTGTGGTGGCTCTTCAGATGCGGGGGACGGTGGCGAGGCGTGGCCGGTCGATCGAAGCTGGCGTGTGGGAGCGTAGAAGTTGAGGCAGCTGTTGAGGTATCCTGGGCCTTGGTTGTGTAGGGATTTGTGTGCGTGGGTGAGGAGACGGAAGGTGATTCTCTTGTTAACCGCGAGCCAGTGCAGATCTCTCAGGTGTCCGGAGATGTGGCTGCGACGGGGGATGTCCAGGATGAGTCGTGCTGAGGCGTTCTGAATCCGCTGGAGTCTCTTCTGGAGTTTGGCGGTGGTTCCGGCGTAGAGGGAGTTGCCGTAGTCCAGACAGCTGGTGACGAGGGCCTGGGTGACAGTCTTCCTGGTCTCGGTGGGGATCCACCGAAAGATCTTACATAGCATGCGCAGGATGTTGAAGCACGACGAGGAGACGGCGTTGACTTGTCTGGTCATGGAGAGGGAGGAGTCCAGGATGAAGCCCAGGTTGCGTGCGTGGTCTGTTGGTTTGGGTGCGCTGTCCAGGGCGGGGGCCACCAGGAGCCGTCCCAGGTGGAGGGTGACGATCCCAGGATGAGTACTTCCGTCTTGTCTGAGTTCAGTTTCAGGCGGCTGTTTATCATCTACTTGGCTACGTCTGTCATCCCTTCATGTAGGTTGGCTCTGGCGGTGGGGGTTCGTTGGTGAGGGAGAGGATCAGCTGGGTGTCGTCGGTGTAGGAGATGATGTTGAGGTTGTGTTGGCGTGCGATGGCTGCGAGGGGGCTCATGTAGACATTGAAGAGGGTTGGGCTGAGCGAGGAGCCTTGAGGAACGCCGCAGATGACTTCGGTGGCTTCTGATCTGAACGGGGGGAGGCGGACTCTCTGTGTCCTTCCGGCGAGGAACGAGATGATCCATTCCAGTGCCTTCTCCTGGATTCCGAAGTTGCTGAGGCGCTGCACTAGGGTACGGTGGCAGACAGTGTCGAAGGCCGCGGAGAGGTCTAGGAGGATAAGGGCCGCTGTTTCTCCGTTGTCGAGCAGGGCTGGGATGTCATCGGTGGCTGCGATAAGGGCGGTCTCGGTGCTGTAGTTGGCCCGGAAGCCAGACTGCGAGAGGTCGAGGTATCTGTTTGTCTCGAGGAAGGCGGCCAGCTGCTTGTTGACGGTCTTCTCGATGACTTTTGCAGGAAACGGGAGCAGCGAGATGGGGCGGTAGTTCTTGAGGTCGGTGGGGTCGGCTGATGGCTTCTTTAGTAGAGCGATGAGTTCGGCATGCTTCCAGCTCTCCGGGAAGGTAGCGGTGTTGAAGGAGGTGTTGATGATGTCCCGCAGGTGGGGTGCGATGACAGCGTTGGCCTTGTTAAAGACGTGGTGACGGCAGGGGTCGGTCGGAGATCCGGAGTGGATGGAGTTCATCGTGCGGACGGTGTCTTCAGTGCTGATCGGGGTCCAGGCACGGAGGGTGGTGGTGGGGGGCGGAGGTTCAGTCTTGGCGTGCGTCGGTTGAGTGCTGAAGCTGTTGTGTATGTCCGCGATCCTGTTGTGGAAGTAGGAGGCGAGGGAGTTGCAGAGGTTTTGTGAAGGGGTGATGTCTTTGTTTCCGGCGTTGGGGTTGGAGAGCTCTTTAACGATGTTGAAGAGTTCCTTGCTGTTGTGGGCGTTGTTGTCCAGTCGTCCCTTGAATGCAGTTTTCTTGGTGGCGTGGATCAGTTGGTGGTGTTTTCATGTTGGCGAGCTTGAGGGCAGTCATGTTGTTCGGTGTTGGGTCTCTGCGCCAGGCTTTCTCGAGGGGTCGGCAGTTCTTCTTGGAGCTCTTGAGTTCATCGGTGAACCATGGGGCTTTCTTGCTGCCGGGTCTGCTCTGCTTCAGAGGGGCGAGGTCATCTGCACAGTTGCTGATCCACTTCGCGAGGTTGGTGGCCGCCTGGCTTGGGATCGTTGCGCTGGTGGGAGGGTTCATGCTCAGGGAAGTTGCGAGCTGGTCGGCTGCGATCTTGTTACAGCTTCTGCATGCAACCTGTTGCTGGTGGTGGTAGATCGTGGTCCTTCTGAAGCTGAAGTGGATGCAGCTGTGGTCCGTCCAGTGGAGTCCGGTGGCGTGGCTGAAGGTGATGTCCTTGCTGGATGAGAACACGGGGTCGAGTGTGTGACCGGTGTAGTGGGTGGGGGTGGTCACCAGCTGCTTGAGACCGAGGTTGGCGAGGTTGTCCAGCAGGGTGGTGGTGTTGCGGTCGTCGTTGTTGTTCTACAGAACAACACATTGATTTGTGGCAGGCACGGGGAGACAAAGCGATTTGCCTGTAATCACAGGATGTTGAGCTGATGCCGAGATTCTAACGTAGCTCCCCATCTCTAAAGTTCGCAATTCTAGAACTTTTGGTGGGAGGTGTGTCTAAAAGTGTATGTCGGTGCTGGGCATCAATGAGAGACCTGTGCATTTTTCCAATTGGTGGTGAAAAAATATGAGTATGTTGCTGGAGATGTGGGCCGCCGTGCCACCAATGTACTTAAGGGGGAGGGTAAACACCCATTATTCCGCAAATTTCATTCCGCATACCATCACTCTGCATACTTTCATTACAAAAGTACCATGACTCCGCAATGCCATTATAACGCATGACATTACATTTTATATGCTTTTACCACGCATACATTTACAACAAAATTCGTTGTAAATGCATGAATGGTAAAAGCATGTTTTTAAAAAATGTTTGGTTAAGGCAAGTATGGGTATAAGGGTATATGTTTTGGGGTACTGAGGTATATGTTTTGGGGTGTTTGGGTATTTTAATGGTTCAGATATGGTTTTGGGTTATGGGGTACAGGGGTATTTTTAGGGTTCAGGACTAGGTTTGGGTTTTGGGGTATAGAGGTATATTTAGGGTTCAGGGGTAGGTTTGGGTTTTGGGGTACAGGGGTATTTTAAGGGCTCAGGGCTAGGTTTGGGTTTTGGGGTACAGGGTTTTTTAGGGTTCAGGGCTAGGTTTGGGTGTTGGGATAAAGGGGTATTTTAGGGTTCTGGGCTAGGTTTGGGTTTTGGGGTACAGGGGTATTTTTAGGGTTCAGGGGTAGGTTTGGGTTTTGGGGTACAGGGGCATTTTAAGGGTTATGGGCTAGGTTTGGGTTTTGGGGTACAGGGGTATTTTAGGGTTCAGGGGTAGGTTTGGGTTTTTGGTACAGGACTATTTGTAGGGTGCAGGGGTATGTTTGGGTTTTGAGGTACAGGTGTATTTATAGGGTTCAGGACTAGGTTTTGGTTTTGGGGTACAGGGGTATTTTTAGGGTTTAGGGATAGGTTTGGGGTTTGGGGTACAGGGTATATTTATAGGGTTAAGATGGGTTAGTGTTTAAGGGTGTTGGGGTATTTTATAGAGTAAGGGTGGGTTATGATTATGGGGTGCAGGGGTCTTTAAAGTAGGGGTGGGCGGAATTGGCGTGAACTTGGTACAATAAATCTGCAATATTTCGTTCCGTCAGATTTCCAATTATTAAAACAGAAGCCTCATATATTCAAGGTAAAATGACAAGTATTTCTACATGCTAAAATGCATATAGTCATTTCACAAAAGTGAAATTAGCTTCCAGCAAGCAGTGAGAGAGGTGATGATTTTGAGATCAAGCCCCTGCAAACCATTATGGGACGAGATTAGCAGTGGGAAGTGAATATTATCGTATCCAAATAATTCTACAAAGAGCTGCAGTTCACCTCGTTCTCCCCAGTTGTCCCCAAGAGGCAAATGCAATAGCATTTAAAATATTATACATCAAGCTGTAGTTCACCTCATGGTCCCTAGATGTCCCTGATGAGGCAAATGCAATAGCATTTAAAATATTACACATCAAGCTGCAGTTCACCTCATGTCCCTAGATGTCCCTGATGATGCAAATGCAATAGCATTTAAAATATTATATATCAAGCTGCAGTTCACCTCGCCGTCCCTAGATGTCCCTGATGAGGCAAATGCAATAGCATTTAAAATATTATACATCAAGCTGCAGTTAGGGGGGAGGAGCCTGGCTCGCAACCATGATGGCCGCCTGACTCCTCGGCTCCGCTGACCTACTCGCCATTCTCCCGATTTTCCCGTTATCCTGCTGCCTATCCTCATATTGCATGGCGTCGGCGGAACCGGGAGGAGAGCTCGATCATACCGATGTGCTTTTTTGACCGATCCCGGCAGTGGAAGCGCCGAGACGCCCTCGGCTCCTCCTGACGCCGCGAGGCTGGGTCCGGGTCTTTGTTCTTTGGGTGCGACCGGCCCCGTGCAGAACGACGGCTGCCAGTACGTGCTGGACAGGACTGGTCGGCTTGGCGCGGCAGCTGCATTCCGATCTAGGCGTCCTGTCACACCGCTTCACCTGATCTGGACACCGTAGCTGAAGGGGATACATTGTTTCGTCTCTCCGGCCACGGGACGGCTCCACTGCTACTTTGTTTCCCTGAGCGCCGAGGTGGGCGCCATCTTCTTGCCTGCCTCCACCTCCTGCTAGTGTGGATTCAGGGCTGCGCCCACGCCACTACAACATTGCGGGTGATGGAAACTACTGCCCCTGTGCCCCCCGACTGGTTTTGCCATGCTGAGCAACGGCAGGGTGTTCCAAGGTTTGAGAAGAGTGATGGCGACCGACTATCAGGGCAGCTCCGCATATGTTTGCCCCGAGTGCAGGACAATGCTGCGTCCTCTCTCCCTGAGGAGCCACTGCGGATTGGCGACATCCTGGGCGCCCTAGGCACTTTGAGAGCGGCCCTGCGTATTGCTGCTTGTAAATTGGGGGATCGGCTGGACGCGATTCTGTCTGCGACCCCCTTACCTGTCCACGGAAGCCCTCAAGAGCGGGCCGCTGCGCCACATCCTGTGTCTGATCCCTGTGGTTCTTCCGCCCCGGCCGCCATTGAAGCGATGGGGGTGCGAGACTTCAATCCTGTCAAGGAACCGGCGGGAGCACCCTTAGGGAGGTCCGGAGTTTTTGGAGCTGTTTTACGGCCGGGGAGACGTCACTGGGCGCCATTTTTGGAGGCTTCTTCGCTGACTGCTGGCGGGACTCATTCCCTTCTCCTGGAGCGGTTGCGGTTGATTGGACTGACTGCTTTTGGTGGACCAATGCCGTGCGATGCCTCTTCTTATATCAGCGATGATCTCATGGCTGCGTGTTGGATGAACTTTTGTGACTGTCTTCCCATCCTGACGAGATCCCCTCATCCACTCACTTCATCCAAGATGTCTTTTATGCAGTTGGACTGCGTCGCTGCACCTTACCGTAGGGGGCAAGGTTGAGGGTGTCCCTTCTCAAGTCGGAACTGTCTGCCTTGTACTGCTGGGATGCTGATGGACTGCCGGGGATATTGCACATTGGTATTGTATTGGTAGTGGCGTCGGGGTAAGGGCGGCTAGAATAATGTACGCTGGTGGTTTTGGATATGCTCGTATGGCCCTCCCCCGGTCTTATGTGAATTATATTCTTTCTTTTTCTTTCTCTTTCCCTTTTCTTGTTCTATATTTCGGGTTCTCATGGGCGACAGGCACACTGCTGGGGGGGGGCGGGTTGGCCGTAGCCTCCGCATGCGTGCAGGGTGGGGGTCGGGGTGGGGATTTTGTTTTGTTTCGGTTTCTATGGGCCTTCTTTCTCTCTTCTCTTCTGTTTTACTTTCACTTTTTCTCTCTTTGGGTCAGTGGGATTCCCGGGGGTAGAGCTGCTTCTTCTTTCCGCTGATGGTCCTGTGCTTTTGTAGACTTAGGTGTTCTGTGTCCGGGGGGCGGGCAATGACCAGTATGTTCAGTCGGACTGTGCTATCATCCTGATTCGTGTTATTGTGTGCTGGTGGTTGATTATTATCCTTCGTTTGTAGCAGCTTGCTGGGTTCATTGCCTGTACTGTACTTTCGGTGGATTGCCTGCATCTGATCCTTTGTTCCTTATAAAATTTAAAATTAACCTAATTTCTCCTATAGCCTGCGGTCCCTCCTTACACATGTTCTGGTTTGGACACTAACTGCTTTTGTCATGGGACCGCTGGGCCGATCTATCCTTACTTTTTGTGCATCTAACTGCTTTCGAGGCCGGTCTGTATGGTTGTGGGCCCGTATCTGTATGCTTATGTTGCACAATAAAGGTTTCAAAAATAAAAAAAATAAAAAAAGCTGCAGTTCACCTCGTCGTCCCAAGATGTCCCTGATGAGTAAAATTCCAAAACATTGAAACCCTTTCATGAATGCTAAAAATTATGCTAAGCTTATCCCATAATGCTTTGCAGGGCCTTTTAGTTGTATTTTTGCCCATAACTGTGCTTGGGGTGGTTCTAAGAGAATGGGACCTCCACTGCATTACTATTTAAAGGGAGCAGGAACGTATAGAACCTGGGAAGAAAAAACAACACTCGTGACGGAATGCCCCCAGCGATTGTCACGCCCCCAGCACACACCCACAGCACAATGCAGACACGCCCACAAGGGACTACTTTGCTGGAACGGTCCTTTTACATTTTAAATGTATATGGTGGGCGTCTGCATAGCCTATGTCCTTCTGATGCAACTGCCCTTTCCAGCGCTGTATTGGGTGTTGTGATTGGTGCTGTGGTTCCCGAGTTTACCTAGCCAAAAGGTGCAAGTTCTCTCTTTATAATAGTACTAGCAGCCCGTCCCGACCTTGTCGGGGTATGAATTGTTGCCGGCAAGTAGTATATTGTTTCGTAGGATTTCGTTTTGATAGCATTTCTTATCTGTGACAGGCCTGTGAAATGCTCCGATTCACAGTGCACTGTTGATGCACTTAAGAGTTCGCGTTCAGTAGTGTGTGAACTCGAGTTTCCCTACTTTATTTTCCTTTTAAATGTAAAATATAAATGTACAGGAATTTATATAGCGCAAATCAACAACCGGTCTCTAAGCGCTTGCTTAGGGAACCTGTCCTGGTATTCCCCTGTGAGATAACCCCAGCAGGGTATCCGCAAGGTGAAAGCCAGGCATCCTACCGCGAGGGGCCGTTGTGGAGATTAAGCAAGCTATTGCCCAGAGTGTGAACCCGTGAATTGAGTAGGCACCGGAGCGAGAATTGTCGAGTCCATGGACATTTTAGGACTCAAGACCCCGCCAAGCTGGGAATTGAACCCTGGTCCCGGGCTGACCTCTGCTTCCAGTTCTGCCTCCTCTAACCAGTGAGCCACACTTCTCCACTTCATTCCTTGCAATATTATATAGCGCAAACTCGACAACATGGCATGAGCACAATTTACATTACAGAAGAACACATTCATTTGTGGTAGGCACGGGGAGACAAAGCGATTTGTCTGGAATCACAGGATGTTGAGCTGATGCCGAGATTCGAACGTAGCTCCCCATCTCTAAAGTTCGTAATTCTAGAACTTGTGGTGGGAGGTGTGTCTAAAAGTGTATGTCGGTGCTGGGCATCAATGAGGGAGACCTGTGCATTTTTCCAATTGGTGGTGAAAAAATATGAGTATGTTGCTGGAGATGTGGGTCGCCGTGCCACCAATGTACTTACGGGGAGGGTAAACACCCATTATTCCGCATCTTTCTTTGCGCATACCATCAGTCCGCATACTTTCATTACGAAAGTACCATGACTCCGCAATGCCATTATAACGCATGGCATTACATTTTATATGCTTTTACCACGCATACATTTGCAACGAAATTCGTTGTAAATGCATGAATGATAAAAGCATATTTTTTTAAAATGTTTGGATAAGGCAAGTATGGGTATATGGGTATATGTTTTGGGGTACTGAGGTATATGTTTTGGGGTGTTTGGGTATTTTAAGGGTTCAGATATAGTTTTGGGTTCTGGGGTACAGGGGTATTTTTAGGGTTCAGGGCTAGGTTTGGGTTTTGGGGTATAGGGGTATATTTAGGGTTCAGGGGTAGGTTTGGGTTTTGGGGTACAGGGGTATTTTAAGGGTTCAGGGCTAGGTTTGGGTTTTGGGGTACAGGTGTATTTTTAGGGTTCAGGGCTAGGTTTGGGTTTTGGGATACAGGGGTATTTTAGGGTTCTGGGCTAGGTTTGGGTTTTGGGGTATAGGGGTATTTTTAGGGTTTAGGGGTAGGTTTGGGTTTTGGGGTACAGGGGTATTTTAAGGATTATGGGCCAGGTTTGGATTTTGGGGTACAGTGGTATTTTAGGGTTCAGGGGTATGTTTGGGTTTTGGGGTACAGGGGTATTTTTAGGGTTCAGGGCTAGGTTTGGGTTTTGGGGTACAGGGGTATTTTAAGGGTTCAGGGCTAGGTTTGGGTTTTGGGATACACGGGTATTTTAGGGTTCTGGGCTAGGTTTGGGTTTTGGGGTACAGGGGTATTTTTAGGGTTCAGGGGTAGGTTTGGGTTTTGGGGTAAAGGGGTATTTTAGGGTTATGGGCTAGGTTTGGGTTTTGGGGTACAGTGGTATTTTAGGGTTCAAGGGTAGGTTTGGGTTTTGAGGTACAGGGGTATTTTTAGGGTTTAGGGATAGGTTTGGGTTTTGGGGTACAGGGTATATTTATAGGGTTAAGATGGGTTAGTATTTAAGGGTGTTGGGGTATTTTATAGAGTAAGGGTGGGTTATGATTATGGGGTGCAGGGGTATTTAAAGTAGGGGTGGGCGGAATTGGCGCAAACTTGGTACAATAAATCCGCAATATTTCGTTCCGTCAGATTTCCAATTATTAAAACAGAAACCTCATATATTCAACGTAAAATAACAAGTATTTCTGCATGCTAAAATGCATATAGTCATTTCACAAAAGTGAAATTAGCTTCCAGCAAGCAGTGAGAGAGGTGATGATTTTGAGATCAAGCCCCTGGAAACCATTATGGGACGAGATTAGCAGTGGGAAGTGAATATTATAGTATCCAAATAATTCTACAAAGAGCTGCAGTTCACCTCGTCGTCCCTAGTTGTCCCTGATGAGGCAAATGCAATAGCATTTAAAATAGTATACATCAAGCTGCAGTTCACCTCGTGGTCCCTAGATGTCCCTGATGAGGCAAATGCAATAGCATTTAAAATATTACACATCAAGCTGCATTTCACCTCGTCGTCCCTAGATGTCCATGATGAGGCAAATGCAATAAGCATTTAAAATATTATACATCAAGCTGCAGTTCACCTCGCCGTCCCTAGATGTCCCTGATGAGGCAAATGCAATAGCATTTAAAATATTATACATCAAGCTGCAGTTCACCTCGTCGTCCCAAGATGTCCCTGATGAGTAAAATTCCAAAACATTGAAACCCTTTCATGAATGCTAAAAATTATGCTAATCTTATCCCATAATGCTTTGCAGGGCCTTTTAGTTGTATTTTTGCCCATAACTGTGCTTGGGGTGATTCTAAGAGAATGAGACCTCCACTGAATTACTATTTAAAGGGAGCAGGAATGTATAGAACTTGGGAAGAAAAAACAACACTCGTGACGGAATGCCCCCAGCGATTGTCACGCCCCCAGCACACACCCACAGCACAATGCAGACACGCCCACAAGGGACTACTTTGCTGGCACGGTTCTTTTACCTTTTAAATGTATATGGTGGGCGTCTGCATAGCCTATGTCCTTCTGCTGCAACTGCACTTTCCAACGCTGTATTGGGTGTGTGGATTGGCGCTGTAGTTCCCGAGTTTACCTTGCCAAAAGGTGTCTGTTCTCTCTTTATAATAGTAGTATAGACTAGCAGCCCGTCCCGACGTTGTTCGGGTATGAATTGCTGCCGGCCAGTAGTATATTGTTTTGTAGGATTTCGTTTTGATAGTATTTCTTATCTGTGACAGGCCTGTGAAACGCTCCGATTCACAGTGCACTGCTGATGCACTTAAGAGTGCGCGTTCAGTAGTGTGTGAACTCGAGTTTCCCTACTTTATTTTCCTTGCAATATTATATAGCGCGTACTCGACAACATGGCATGAGCACAATTTACATTACAGAAGAACACATTGATTTGTGGTAGGCACGGGGAGACAAAGCGA
Source organism: Lissotriton vulgaris (assembly GCF_964263255.1). Lineage (NCBI taxonomy): Eukaryota > Metazoa > Chordata > Amphibia > Caudata > Salamandridae > Lissotriton > Lissotriton vulgaris. The sequence goes on from NW_028246972.1 coordinate 827,739, forward strand.
TTTGCCTGTAATCACAGGATTTTGAGCTGATGCTGAGATTCTAACGTAGCTCCCCATCTCTAAAGTTCGCAATTCTAGAACTTGTGGTGGGAGGTGTGTCTAAAAGTGTATGTCGGTGCTGGGCATCAATGAGAGAGACCTGTGCATTTTTCCAATTGGTGGTGGAAAAATATGAGTATATTGCTGGAGATTTGCGCCGCCGTGCCACCAATGTACTTACGGGGGAGGGTAAATAATAATAATACTGATTTTTGTATAGCGCGAACAGCTACCTCGCGAGGAGGTGTCCCGGCGCTGAAAAGAAACCGCAGCAGCAGAGATGAATGCAGGGAGAGGTACTAGGCTTTCTGCGCAAAGAGCCAGGTCTTTAGGAGTTTCCTAAAGATGGCTTCTGACGAGGCAGATTGGATGGCAGAGGGGAGGGAGTTCCAGAGCTTCGCAGTGCCGAACGAGAAAGATCTACCTCCGAGTCTCGCCCTTCTCGCTCGTGGTATAGCCAGTAGGATCTGCGAGTTCGAGCGCAGGTGTCTCTCTTGATGGTAGCGGGGGAGTCGGAGTTTGAGATAATTGGGACAATTCCCTTTTTGTGCTCTGTACGCTAGGGTGAGCACTTTGAATTTTACTCTGCTCGCCACTGGGAGCCAGTGCAGCTCGTGAAGATGCAGAGAGATATGATGTTTAAAAGGCACGTGTTTTATCAATCTCGCAGCCGCATTCTGCACGCTCTGCAGGCGTTGTGTCAGATATTTCGGGAGGCCAAGATAGAGGCCGTTTGAGTAATCCAGTCTGGATGTGACTGTCGCATGGACCACCGATTTACGACAGTCAGTTGGTAAAAGAGAGAGGAATTTTCGGAGGTTGCGGAGTTTATAGTGGCAGCTAGAAGTGACTTGCAATACCTATTGTACAAAGGATAATAGACAGTACCTTCCACTCCAAATCCAGTGTGTGGATGGAGTAAGTCTGGACCTCTGAAGGCTCAATTATCAAGCTAAAATACCATGAGGGTAAAAGAAGAAAGAAAAGGGGGCTCATAAGGAGGCTTGCAAAGGAAGAAAAAAGTTTGCGCAACTAGTTTGAGTTTTGGGCAACGAAGGAAAAACAAATTATCCCTTACCAATGGGTTTTCTGTGAGTTTATGCAACAGCCGATGCTGTGTTGACACAATATTAGGTTGCAGTGTGAGGATAATAGTTGTCTTATCCCACTGGTAATTTTCATGTGAAGGAATAGCACTATGTATAAACAAAAGGGGATGAGCGATATATGAGTCAATATTAAGGACGAAAGTGTAGCGCCACAAGCTTCCCCCTTCTATAATGGCGCTTTAATTATCCAATTGCGGTAGTACATCTTCTACCTCGTTCTTTCTCTATATAATCCCTCCTCTCCCAGGGTCACGTGTCCGTACACGAGAGACGACCGCCGGGAAATAACGGAGGAGGGATTGCCAGCAGCGGGTAAGCATCTTGTTTTCCCACCGCTATTTTGATACACCGCATACCCGCGTTTTACAGTTTAAACGTCGGGTATACGATGCGCTACACTTTCGTCCTTAGAAACGTTTCTCATTGGAGATGTTTGTATTTACTTTCAGCACACCACTGCTGAGGACACGTACCCGTTTCCTCTCCTTTTTTGGCGCCATTAAGAATCCCCTCCCGGCTTTCCGCCTTACACCATAGCAACCTAAGGTAACCAATCACAATTTTGATAATATTATTTTTTCTTGAATAGCTTTTTGGGCAATTGCTGTTTTGAATCCCTATGAACTGGCTAATCTGCTCGAAGTAACCAATTAGCACTTTGTAATATTGACTCATATATCGCTCATCCCCTTTTGTTTATACATAGTGCTATTCCTTCACATGAAAATTACCAGTGGGATAAGACAACTATTATCCTCACACTGCAACCTAATATTGTGTCAACACAGCATCGGCTGTTGCATAAACTCACAGAAAACCCATTGGTAAGGGATAATTTGTTTTTCCTTCGTTGCCCAAAACTCAAACTAGTTGCGCAAACTTTTTTCTTCCTTTGCAAGCCTCCTTATGAGCCCCCTTTTCTTTCTTCTTTTACCCTCATGGTATTTTAGCTTGATAATTGAACCTTCAGAGGTCCAGACTTACTCCATCCACACACTGGATTTGGAGTGGAAGGTACTGTCTATTATCCTTTGTACAATAGGTATTGCATGTTTTGTGCTCTCTGGATCTCTAACACATATTAGGCACCTTATCACCGCCACAACAAGTGGCTACACACATTCCTCCTTGCGTTTTTTATTAATAGAATGTTTCTGACATTTCACTTTTCACCCACCATCACTATAAATACCCTCTAAATTTTAGGACCACTGTGTACGAGTGACACATGACCACACATGGGTCTTTAATTCTATTTCACTCACTACGTACACATTAGCACTATAGACCAATTACTTGCTCATCAATGCAAGTAATTTCACTATTTTTCACCAACTATGTGCGATATCCACGCACGCCACAAACTGCATGTCGGTTGCACAAGTGTCACCATATGCAGTATATTGCTGAACATGTCTAGTGAACAAAATGTCCACTTTATTTTGTATTATCAGCCCTGAAGAGTCGTGTGACTCAACCGTACACGACGAAACACGTGTCGGCGTATTTGTTATTCTCAAGTCTGGAGAAAATTAAACGTCTTGCTGTGAGAAGAAGACTTACATCAAAGAACCTGCTTCTGCGCTTCTTTTGAACTTTGGTCATTGTACCTTGTTTGGATGAACATTAATGTAGTTGCAAGAGCTTAGCTATGTACAAATGTTTTGTCTTTTGACTTGTTTGGACGGTTAAGGGTGTTTTGCCGTCTGCTCTTCACGCACTACATGAACGACTATCTTGCTTCTCACACACTTTGTAACGTTCTAACCCAGGTAGCGCGCCCGTCTAGTCCTATTTTTCTAAAAAACCCCCTTGTCACGAGAATTCTGAGCTAGAAGTGACTTGTTGTATGTGAGAGGAGAAGGAAAGCGTCTCGTCCCACCATACACCCACATTTTTTGTCTTGGTGCCAGGGGTGGGAGCAGGACCCATTGCGGTGGGCCACCAGAGGTCAGGGGAGGGTGGAGTACTTTTCCCAAAGAATAGAACCTCGGTTTTGCTAGCATTCAATTTTAGCTTGTTAGTGTTCATCCATCTGGCTACGTCACTAAGACAGCCTTTTATTTTGCTAAACGCTGCTTCTGACACCTCAACGCGTGGGAAGACTAGTTGCGTATCATCCGCATACGAAATCGCCTTGACCCCCCATTTGGCGATTAAGGTAAAAAGTGGAGCCAGATAAACAGTGAAAAGTAGCGGGCTGAGGGCGGACCCTTGCGGGACGCCATACCACAGCCGTTTGGGTTCAGAGGAAAAAGCGCCCAGAGCTACTTTCTGAGAGCGGTTCGTCAGATAGGAGTGCAACCAGCTCAGTGCCTTGTCCTCTAAGCCAATATCCTTCAATCTGAGCAGCATTCTACCGTGATCCACAGTATCGAAGGCGGCAGATAGATCCAGGAGCACCAGCATGGCCGATGCTCCTGAATCCAGCGACCACCTGATTGACTCAGCCACCTCAATGAGGGCAGTTTCAGTGCTGAAACTGGCCCTGAAACCAGACTGTGTTTCGTGTAGTATGCCTCTTTTTTCGATAAAACTATTGAGTTGGCGTTGGATAAGTTTTTCAAGCATTTTTCCCGGGGCTGCTAGTAGGGAGATGGGGCGGAGATTGCTCAGATCATCGGGGGCGCCATTGGTTTTTTTTCAATGGGAGAAGAGTGGCATGTTTCCAGCAGTCAGGGAACATGCCAGTCTCGATGGACATGTTCCAGATGTGTAGGAGTGGCCCCACCGTAGCATCCGACATCATTTTCCACAGTTTGGGGGGGCAGGGATCATCAGGAGCACCTGATTTGCATTTGAGTAGTTTTTTCAGTGCATCCTCGTGAGTGATTGGGAGGAACCGAGTTAAGGGAGGGGTAGGCATCTCAATGATATCATGGTCTGCCATAGTTGTTGGCTCGGAGGGGGTGAAGGAGTCATAGACCTTCAGGATTTTTTTGTCGAAGAAATCCGAGATATCCTCACAAAGTTTGCTAGAGGGAATAATTTCTGTTTCGATGGCCTTGGGTTTTCAAAAAGGACTGAACTATTTTAAAAATGTCTTTGCTGGGTTGTTCCGCTTGTTGAATTGAGGATACAAAGAATAGTTTTTTTTGCTTTTTTTATGGAGTGATGAAGGCTGTGCAGGGCTTTTTTATAGCAGTTTTTTGCAGGTTCGGAGTAGCTTGCCCGCCACTGACGTTCTAGTCTTTTGCATTTGCTTTTTTGCAGCTATCAGTTCTGCAGAGAACCAGGGAGCAGACGGGGATTCTCTTCCTGAAGTGGCTATTTTGGGTGGAGCAATAGAGTCTACTGTGCTGCTAATCCAGTAAACACCCATTATTCCACAAATTTCTTTCCGCATACCATCACTCTGCATACCTTCATTACGAATGTACCATGACTCCGCAATGCCATTATAACGCATGGCATTACATTTTATATGCTTTTACCACGCATACATTTACAACAAAATTCGTTGTAAATGCATGAATGGTAAAAGCATGTTTTTTAAAAATGTTTGGTTAAGGCAAGTATGGGTATAGGGGTATATGTTTTGGGGTACTGAGGTATATGTTTTGGGGTGTTTGGGTATTTTAATGGTTCAGATATAGTTTTGGGTTATGGGGTACAGGGGTATTTTTAGGGTTCAGGGCTAGGTTTGGGGTTTGGGGTATAGGGGTATTTTTAGGGTTCAGGGGTAGGTTTGGGTTTTGGGGTACAGGGGTATTTTAAGGGTTCAGGGCTAGGTTTGGGTTTTGGGGTACAGGGTTTTTTTTAGGGTTCAGGGCTAGGTTTGGGTTTTGGGATACTGGGGAATTTTAGGGTTCTGGGCTAGGTTTGGGTTTTGGGGTACAGGGGTATTTTTAGGGTTCAGGGGTAGGTTTGGGTTTTGGGGTACAGGGTATTTTAAGGGTTCAGGGCTAGGTTTTGGTTTTGGGGTAGAGGGGTATTTTAGGGTTCAGGGGTAGGTTTGGGTTTTGGGGTACAGGGGTATTTTTAGGGTTCCGGTGTATGTTTGGGTTTTGAGGTACAGGGGTATTTATAGGGTTCAGGGCTAGGTATTGGATTTGGGGTACAGGGGTATTTTTAGGGTTTAGGGATAGGTTTGGGTTTTGGGGTACAGGGTATATTTAAAGCGTTAAGATGGGTTAGTGTTTAAGGGTGTTGGGGTATTTTATAGAGAAAGGGTGGGTTATGATTATGGGGTGCAGGGGTATTTAAAGTAGGGGTGGGCGGATTTGGCGTGAACTTGCTACAATAAATCCTCAATATTTTGTTCTGTCAGATTTGCAATTATTAAAACAGAAGCCTCATATATTCGAGGTAAAATAACAAGTATTTCTACATGCTAAAATGCATGTAGTCATTTCACAAAAGTGAAATTAGCTTCCAGCAAGCAGTGAGAGAGGTGATGATTTTGAGATCAAGCCCCTGCAAACCATTATGGGACGAGATTAGCAGTGGGAAGTGAATATTATCGTATCCAAATATTTCTACAAAGAGCTGCAGTTCACCTCGTTCTCCCCAGTTGTCCCCAAGAGGCAAATGCAATAGCATTTAAAATATTATACATCAAACTGCAGTTAACCTCATGGTCCCTAGATGTCCCTGATGAGGCAAATGCAATAGCATTTTAAATATTACACATCAAGCTGCAGTTCACCTCATGTCCCTAGATGTCCCTGATGATGCAAATGCAATAGCATTTAAAATATTATATACTAGCAGCCCGTCCCGACGTTGTCCGGGTATGAATTACTGCCGGCCAGTAGTATATTGTTTCGTAGGATTTCATTTTGATAGCATTTCTTATCTGTGACAGGCCTGTGAAACGCTCCGATTCACAGTGCACTGCTGATGCACTTAAAAGTGCGCATTCAGTAGTGTGTGAACTCGAGTTTCCCTACTTTATTTTCCTTGCAATATTATATAGCGCGAACTCGACAACAAAAGCGATTTGCCTGTAATCACAGGATGTTGAGCTGATGCCGAGATTCTAACGTAAAGTTCACAATTCTAGAACTTGTGTTGGGAGGTGTGTCTAAAAGTGTATGTCGGTGCTTGGCATCAATGAGAGAGACTTGTGCATTTTTCCAATTGGTGGTGAAAAAATATGAGTATGTTGCTGGAGATGTGGGCCGTTGTGCCACCAATGTACTTACGGGGGAGGGTAAACACCCATTATTTCGCAAATTTCTTTCCGCATACCATCACTCTGCATACTTTCATTACGAAAGTACCATGACTCCGCAATGCCAATATAACGCATGGCATTACATTTTATATGCTTTTACCACGCATACATTTACAACGAAATTCGTTGTAAATGCATGAATGGTAAAAGCATGTTTTTAAAAAATGTTTGGATAAGGCAAGTATGGGTATAGGGGTATATGTTTTGGGGTACTGAGATATATGTTTTGGGGTGTTTGGGTATTTTAATGGTTCAGATATAGTTTTGGGTTATGGGGTACAGGGGTATTTTTAGGGTTCAGAGCTAGGTTTGGGTTTTGGGGTATAGGGGTATTTTTAGGGTTCAGGTGTAGGTTTGGGTTTTGGGGTAAAGGGGTATTTTAAGGGTTCAGGGCTAGGTTTGGGTTTGGGGATACAGGGGTATTTTAGGGTTCTGGGCTAGGTTTGGGTTTTGGGGTACAGGGGTATTTTTAGGGTTCAGGGGTAGGTTTGGGTTTTTGGGGTACAGGGGTATTTTAAGGGTTATGGGCTAGGTTTGGGTTTTGGGGTACAGCGGTATTTTAGGGTTCAGGGGTAGGTTTAGGTTTTGGGGTACAGGGGTATTTTTAGGGCTCAGGGGTATGTTTGGGTTTTGTGGTACAGGGGTATTTATAGGGTTCAGGGCTAGGTTTTGGTTTTGGGGTACAGGGGTATTTTTAGGGTTTAGGGATAGGTTTGGGCTTTAGGGTACAGGGTATATTTATAGGGTTAAGATGGGTTAGTGTTTAAAGGTGTTGGGGTATTTTATAGAGTAAGGGTGGGTTATGATTATGGGGTGCAGGGGTATTTAAACTAGGGGTGGGCGGAATTGGCGCGAACTTGGTACAATAAATTCGCAATATTTCGTTCCGTCAGATTTCCAATTATTAGAACAGAGGCCTCATATATTCAAGGTAAAATAACAAGTATTTCTACATGCTAAAAGGCATATAGTCATTTTACAAAAGTGAAATTAGCTTCCAGCAAGCAGTGAGAGAGGTAATGATTTTGAGATCAAGCCCCTGCAAACCATTATGGGACGAGATTAGCAGTGGGAAGTGAATATTATCGTATCCTCGTTCTCCCCAGTTGTCCCCAAGAGGCAAATGCAATAGCATTTAAAATATTATACATCAAGCTGCAGTTCACCTCATGGTCCCTAGATGTCCCTGATGAGGCAAATGCAATAGCATTTAAAATATTACACATCAAGCTGCAGTTCACCTCATGTCCCTAGATGTCCCTGTTGATGCAAATGCAATATCATTTAAAATAATATATATCAAGCTGCAGTTCACCTCGCCGTCCCTAGATGTCCCTGATGAGGCAAATGCAATAGCATTTAAAATATTATACATCAAGCTGCAGTTCACCTTGTCGTCCCAAGATGTCCCTGATGAGTAAAATTCCAAAACATTGAAACCCTTTCATGAATGCTAAAAATTATGCTAAACTTATCCCATAATGCTTTGTATGGCCTTTTAGTTGTATTTATGCCCATAACTGTGCTTGGGGTGGTTTTAAGAGAATGGGACCTCCACTGAATTACTATTTAAAGGGAGCAGGAATGTATAGAACCTGGGAAGAAAAAACAACACTCGTGACGGAATGCCCCCAGCGATTGTCACGCCCCCAGCACACACCCACAGCACAATGCAGACACGCCCACAAGGGACTACTTTGCTGGCACGGTTCTTTTACCTTTTAAATGTATATGGTGGGCGTCTGCATAGTCTATGTCCTTCTGCTGCAACTGCCCTTTCCAACGCTGTATTGGGTGTTGTGATTGGTGCTGTGGTTCCCGACTTTACCTGACTAAAAGGTGCAAGTTCTCTCTTTATAATAATAGTAGTATAGATAGATAGTATAGATAACGTGACTTCGCCCCTCATAATACACTAATCACAACCACCCGGCTGTTATGATGCCTATCCTGAAAACTCCACATCCCATAATTCACTGCTTCAGTCATAGCATGATTGATGAACCCACACTGATTCCAAAGTTGGATTTATCAACACATGCACCCAGAGGACACCTCAGAGGTGGCCCCTGAAACAACGCAACACAGGTGGGCTTACTGACTAGGTTTAGGCAGCCTAACACCAGAGACAAATTACGGACCCCTAAGGGTGAGGACCTTCACTCTCGGGAGGCCACAAACTAGGTTGGCTCTTTGAGGGGGTGGTTAGCACTCCTCCCATGAGATGACCTGCAGATTAGCCTGACCAGGCAACAAAACTTCAAAACAAGCCCCTCCGCCTAGGGTATGTGACTCTGGTTTCTCTTATAGGACACAAAGCCAACCCCCATGGCCTGCTCCAACTTTGACAAGAGGACAGGTGGGAATATTAGTTACATTAGGAGGGGTGCCCAGAGTCAACCAGGACCACCCCTAGAGTGGGACAGGTGAACATGACCCTCTTGTCAAATCCTCCATCTTGTCTTGGAGAGAATTAACCAACCCGGGTCAGGGTTATGCCTACTTCCCAACGGAAGTGGTCATAGGAGGATGTAGTCACACTTAAGGTAAGTAGCCTATTGGCTACTACCTGCCACTCTCTCGAATGCCCCTAAATTCAGTATTTAAGTGGCACCGCTGGGTCAAAAACCTTGGATTCTGAGGACCTAAGAAAAAAGAGGACACCAAAGAGGCGCAAAAGCAGAGAAGGCTGAAAAGAGCATCTGACTCGCCCCCGCAGACTTCTTTGAAAACTGCACCAAAGTTGACGTGCCCTGCAGCTGTTGACTCGAGAAATTGGGAGTACTGCCTGCCTGTGAAAAAGACTCAAGACCTCCCGATGACAGTGGATCTGTTTTGAATTAACTCCAAAGAAAAGACTCTGAGGCCTCCGGAACTGCCATAATTCGACTCCTAAAGTAACTACTACACCTGCCGCCTCCGACCGAGTTGAAGTGAGCCAACAGTGCAAAGAAGGTTCCTCAGCCCTCCAGAGTTTGTTTCCATTATAGTTTCACCTCTCCTTGCCTCCTCAACTACAGCTGGAGCCTCTGCATGCCGGCCCCCTCAGCCGTGACTGGTCTGGTAAGGAAAAACCTGATGCCTAAGTACACCTCTGCACCCGTTGCCTCTGGGCCTTGGAAAAGAGCACCAAAGGTGCCCACTCTTCTCCGAGCATTGCAAGGCATGAGCCCACTTGCTGGTTCAGCCTGACTGGCTTCCTAGCCAGAGCCTGCAGCCTCTTTTTACAGAGACCGACCGCCATTGAAACGCATTGGGCACCTGACGCTGTACCCAGCTGCCCTCATGGAACTGGTGGTGAACTGTTGGTGCTATATTGGACCTTGCCTACCAGTCACCTTAACATTGTGGAACTCAGAAATTGCACAATGTCCACTTTTTAAAGTGAAAATAATCCATAGTTAAAAAACGTACTTACTGGAATATTTTTTCTCTGATGCCTAAACATGTATAAAGATACTGGCTATATTTATGAATTAGTGTGGCTCTCCTTCTTGAGTCATGTTGTCATTTATTGGCCATTGTGTGTATTTTGTGAATGTCTTGCGCTCCTCTGTGTTAAGCCTAAGGCTGCTCGACCACACTATTCCCTAATAGAGCACTTTGGGATTGCATAGCAAGTCCCTGTCCACTAGTAAGGGAACCCCAGTAATCTTTAAACAATATATCAGATTAATAAAGTATATCACATAAAGAGCCGGGTTCCTACATTCTCTCATCCGTGTCAATAGAGCTAATATGTGGTGATCTGTTTGCCTTTGCACACCTCTCCTCAAGAAGGAGCGGCTCATACTGGACATTATGCAGAAGATGTAAACCCAAAGAACAGTCCTGATAATGGGTCCCTAAGGGACTCATCAGCAGTCCAATGTTTGAAGTTGTGAGCATCTGCTGTGCCAGGCAAATATCTAGTGTCCATTTTAAGGGGCACCAGATGCAGTGGAACAAGGGTTGCCGGCACAGGTAAAACCAGGCAGGCCGGAATGTTAGCCACCAATCAAGGTCCAGTTCTCGAAACAATGACAATACGTAAATTTGAAGCATGTGTTCATGACACCGCTGGAGTGATGGTAGTTCCAGCAGACTTGCAGATGGAACAACAGCAACAGGAACCTTCCGAACACCTTTGAAAAGATGGAACGAATAAAGGCCGGATTACTCCAAAAATAGTTTGTAATGAACTAACTTGGCCAGTGTAGGAAAGTAGGATCTGCTTTTATGGTTACTCCCACTTTTTGCTTGATGTAATGCTGTTTCTGACTAGTCTGAACGGAATTCTGCTAATCAGGACCCCAGTCTCTGTGCTTTCTCCCCTAAATTGGTGTGGTAAGTACTTGGGTACATCCCAGATTGTACACTGGTGTAACCTTGTCAGTCCCTAGTATACGTAACTAAGGTACCCAAGGCATAGGTACACCAAGGGTCCCCCATGGGCAGAAGCATTTATTATGCTACCCATGGGAGACCACCCACATTGTAACTACAGGGTGCCAATTGCAGCCTGTGTAAGCTGGTGCTAGCACCATTTACGAAAGATATGGGTTTATCTATATCTAAGGGCACTGCACTTAAAACCGATACTTCACCCCTAAGGCAGGCCTTGCAATCCTGAAAGCAGAGTACTCAGATCTAAGTGTGAGGGTGCCCTTGCACGAGCAGGACACCCTTACAGGCTATGGAGTCCATTCTCCCAGGTTGTAAATGAGACAGCCATATAACATATAGAGGACCACAGCGTCATTACGCGATGACCATCTCAAAACTGGCTGTAACAAATCAAATCATATTTGGTATGAAACACGTTGGAATCAAACCCCTACACCATAACTGGTGTGGGAGGAATGATTCCATGCACCGTAATGCTTTTTTGTGAGGCCCTCGGTGCTCCCGATACCTGTCTTCCCGACCCGGACAGCAAGCTAGAGCTGCTACTGGCCAGAGACACTATTCTGCCCTCCTGCTGCTGAGACAAGCTTGAGCAGGGGAAGGCAAAACAATTGGTATCCTGTCACAGGGAGGTTTGACCACCTCCCATACAGGGTTTACTGTATTGGGATAGGGTGAAGGCACTTGCCAGCACCTCATAGCCTGCGTGCAGGGCACACTTGGTGCCCTCCATGCATCGTCCAGTTCAAACTAGTTTAGGGAGCCATTAGCTCCTGCTCTGGCACAAATCTGGACAGAGGACAGGGGTGTATCTTCCTCCTTGTCCAGCTCCTCCTTAAGTAGGGTGGGACCACTGAATCATCTGAACCCCTTCCTTACGGTATTTAAGGACTTACCTGTGGGTGGGTCCCTAGATTTGCCATAGGACATGATTCATTTCTGGCACTACTTCTTTTTTAACCATCTGAGCACTCTGGACTTCGGTGGACTTCGCTCTGGCATCAAGGCTGCAACCGAGAAGACTCCTGCTGCTCCTGATCTTGTTGCCCTGATCGTCCGCCGCATCTTCTGTGCCTGTGCATCATAAAGAAACATTCCATGGCCTAGTGGGCACGCAAGACACCTGAAGAAACCTCCCTTGAAGTGAAGGAGTCACATCTCTGCATCTGCAGGCACCACCACTAAGCTGACTGGTCCGCTGATCTTGGGCTCCCACAGACTCCGGCAGGCTCAGCAACACAGGTAGTGGTTCTTCACATCCCTAAAGGCCTGCCCTGTCCTCTCACCAAGTTTAAGGCCAGTATCCATTGTCGATGTCGCAGGAACCGAACCCCTGTGCCTGTGGTTCCCAATCTGTGCGCCCCGGCACCCCTGTGAGCCATAAAATCTATTCAGGGGCGCTTTGCAACAAGCACAGTTTCAAAATAATACTTTTCTGGTCCGCTAAATGCCTCTGTATTTATTGCATTTCCAGTCGAGAGTTTACACGTCGTTTGTCATTAAATTCTTGACGTGTGCTGCTAACTAGTGTCTATTTTTCACATAGCAGTCTGGCAGAGAATCGTCCATAAACGTGGCAGAAGGCAAGAAACAAGCCCCAAGTTTTGACTTCTGAAGGAGAGAAAGCAGAAATAAACCGAGCTGCAGGTACATTTTCTAGTTCAGAAGGGCTTCCAGCCCTCCTTTCCAAGGCGCACTTACTCATGAGCGAATCTCCGCGTATTATTCTGGGCTAGGTTGTTCAGAGGGTTTAAACCACAGCTGCCTCCACTGGACCCCAGCTCCATGCACAAAATCATCCGGAGTGTGATGTTTAGTAATGCAGTATCCTTATTCTTTCTCAGGGGTGGATATTTATAAGTCCAGCTCAAAATCTGTTAACGATTCTCCAATATTTCATTTGCAAAATAATGTCACAGGTGCTAACATCCGGAGCAGATATCCTTTTTCTCCCCTTCTGCAAAATGAACCCACACGTTTCGTGTTTCACTTCTTTGACTAGATGAGAGTGGCGCCCTGGTAACCAATGCACGCCCTCTTTGTGCCTTTAACAGACCCTGCCAGGGTGTAGTATAACCAAGTCTTTATTAAAGATTGTTCTGTGAGGTCGTATCCAAACCAATACTTTGTTATTCATGTGCACTGTTTATTTGCACACATACAATCAGGTTTATTTAAGTCCACTACAGCACTGTGAGTGAGTGAATGACAATATCCGTACGATCGTTAGTAAAGTAAAAAGGTTTCAGTCGGCAGTTAGAGAGTTCATAGGATCCTATTTCTCACACAAGTCATATACAGCGTCTCCATAGGGCACATACAGATGCACATGAATACATACACTGGAGCTCCGTGACACACACAACTGAGGTTGGGTAGAAGATCGGCATGGCATTTTAATTAATAGTAGTATCCCCAGGATTATTTTTCCACTGAAAAGGCGGGCTCCACTGAGCTCGTTAAAGAAATCATAAGCCTTATAATCACGATTTCTTTATTTTAACGAGCTCCGTGAAGCCCGCCTTTTTAGTGTAAAAATAATGCTGGTGATACTGATTACCACAGAGCAAACTCAATGTTCCATTTTCTCAGAGTGGGTCTCAGTACCAAAAGCTACTGAAAGCAGCAGCTGGCATAAATAAGGGTTAGGAACCAGGCACACAGTTTGTATCACTGGAGCATGTGTGTGCTCTCTGTTGCATCTGCTGCCTTTCAATTGACTTACATGTGGTCCACTGCAGTTTTGCAGTGGTGTGTGTGCTCCACAGCATGTGCTGAATTGGTGTGGGTGTTGTTACATTTGCTGCGATGGTGTGTATGTGTGTTCAGGGCTGTATTTTCAGCATTTGAAACTATACCTGCGTGGTTAAAAAAAGTTGCATGAAAACATATTTGGCTATTAATTTTGTATCTTTTCTCACTTAACGAGTTTTTATTAAACAACTGTTCTCTTTCTTATTTTGTTACAAATATGATTATAATACGTTCATTTCATCCCAAATAATTAAAGGAAGGCAACAGGAAGTACTCCCAAGGCCGGGCTTTCATCCGCCCCACCCACCCACTGGTAAAAAAAGATGGTGGGGAGCCACGGCCAACTGCTAATTAGGTCAAGGGAGCTACGGGTCAAAAAAGTTTGGGATCCACTGCCCTAAGCAACAAATTGACTTGCAGTTGCAAAGGCTTGTTGGCTTCCTTCCACCAAGATCTTCAGTCTCTGAGTAGCCCAAACTTCAAGCATCTCCAGTGACCAAGATCTTTATCCTCACTACATAACTTTTACTGTGGGCCTGAATCTTTGGTGAGCTGCTCGAGATCCTCTCTTGAAGTAGAGGTTGTTGTTCTCTAGTCGGATTCTTTTCCACGAACGAACCCTCCCCACCGCCGCACAAACAACAATCAAACTGATACTGAAAACAGAAATCTTTTCTTTGCGATTTCAACATGACCTGAAGTCAATGCGAGATCTTCCAAAAATGCGAGATCTTCCAAAAATGTTACTGATGTCCCTCATCAGTGCCACGCGCAGTGCAACTGACTACGGAAATCAGATATTGCAAGACACTGTCAAGCTCTGAAAGTAGCTCTTGATCCTACTTTCATCGTAGTGTGCACTCTGACGATATACACTGTCATTACTCAGTTGGAACGTATTTATCAAACAGTTAATCAATTACCGTATTAGGAATTTTCTAATTTGAACCATTAGCAGATCTCATCGTGTGAGATCTTCCAAAAATTTGAATGTCTTTCCTTCGTCAGTGCCACACAAAGTGCAACTGAGCTAGGAACACAAGTTCAACAGTATGTCTAACATGATTGCAATCCACCATGCTATATAAATTGTTAATTAAGACACATAGAGCGACATTTTGTAATGATCTTGAGCTTGATGAAGAAATGCTACCACATTTGATAAAAAGAAATACAAAATGTCTGTTCAATGCTTCCAGACAGCTATCATCGGCTGTGGCCGCTGTTGGTCTTGCATACAGGGCATTATGGGTAAGCTTTATTTACCATATCTTCTTTTCCATGGCCTCTATTCGAGATTTCCTTCAGACGAAAGACTGCCGTTCTACTGACCGCCGACAGAGGGCCGCCCTCGGCATTACCTCGTCAACCCTGCTCCAGGGATGGCTTCGAACTGCAGACAGCTTGTGATATCACGTCTCCTCTTTGTATTTTATTTATATTGCCACAGAGGGAGAATGCATTTCGTGAAAAGCCATCTGGAGTAGGGATGCACATTTCTTAGAGAAAAATACCAGCCATTTGTTTAAGGAGTCTGCAAAGCCCCTCCCCCACACTAAATATGGCTTTATATATTTGTAACATGACTACTCTGTCTTTGTTTTCTTTAATTGTATTAATGCAGCCCTAAAACACATTTACAATTACTTTTTATATGTGCTGTTTGAATTATGCACAAATATGTGCTTAAAGTACCTGCACTTTTGCTTACTTTTGAACTGGCTAGGACATCAAAATAGCGATTCGATAAATAGCGATTCGATAAACTGGCAACCCTAATCAGGAGATTGAAGGTTTGTTGCAGAATCCGCACATAATTTATTTCCTCCACCTTCCATCCCAGATTGATACCATAATAGCGATAGTTTAACTTATATCTGAAACTGTATGCCAGCTCTATGCCAGCTGTCAATTCTATGCTGAGTTACTCCATGGGGCATATGTATAATTTATTTTATTTAGAAAGTTTTGTTTAGGGCGAACATGACCCTTGAAGGTATCAGAGCGCTTTACAGAGGGATGCGACACAAATGAGAGGGGGCAATCGTGGCAGAATCATAGCAATAAACAAAAATAGCAATAGTTACATGACGACATGATACACAAATATAGCAATAGATACATGACGACAGGATTGAACAAAAATAGCAATAGATACGTGACGACATGATAGACAAAATTAGCAAAAGATACATGACGACAGGATTGAACAAAAATAGCAATAGATACGTGACGACATGATAGAAAAAAATAGCAATAGATACGTGACGACATGATAGACAAAAATAGCAATAGATACATGACGACAGGATTGAACAAAAATAGCAATAGATACGTGACGACATGATAGAAAAAAAATAGCAATAGATACGTGACGACATGATAGACAAAAATAGCAATAGATACATGACGACAGGATTGAACAAAAATAGCAATAGATACGTGACGACATGATACACAAATATAGCAATAGATACATGACGACAGGATTGAACAAAAATAGCAATAGATACGTGACGACATGATAGACAAAAATAGCAATAGATACATGACGACAGGATTGAACAAAAATAGCAATAGATACGTGACGACATGATAGAAAAAATAGCAATAGATACGTGACGACATGATAGACAAAAATAGCAATAGATACATGACGACAGGATTGAACAAAAATAGCAATAGACACGTGACGACATGATAGAAAAAAAATAGCAATAGATACGTGACGACATGATAGACAAAAATAGCAATAGATACATGACGACAGGATTGAACAAAAATAGCAATAGATACGTGACGACATGATAGACAAAAATAGCAATAGATACATGACGACGTAATAGTGGGCAAATTAATAAGTCAGTAGGATAAGGCAGGAGAGACATCAGCATGATAGTATATGAGGTGACTCATGACCCCTACTGGACTTTAGGACAGGCAAGTATTCCTCAGTAGCGCTTTCATTTCCTTTTTGAAGGACACTGTTGATGGAATCAGTCTCATGTCCGTAGGAAGGGCATTCCAGATTCTTGGGGCGATTCCTGAGAACGAAGGAACGGTTGTATGTTTTTTTTGTGTTAATTTCTTGGTTTAAGTAGAAGGGTGCTAGAGCTCCTGGAGGTACGTTCACCACCCGACAGCTCAGGTTTTTTTGCGAGATAAAGAGGTGTGTTGAAGTGAAGGGCGTTGTGGGTCATGCAGACAAGTTAAAGGCTTATCCTTGCTTTGAAAGGTAGCCAGTTGAGTGTTTTCAGGTCTGGGGAGATGTGATTGAACTTCTTGGAGCCTGTATCAAGCCTGGCGGCCTCATGCAATGAGCATTCGAGGGGGGCCAGTCTGTACTTAGGCAGACCGCAGAGTGTTGCACTGCCATGTACAACCGTGAGATGACTAATGCTTATACTGCGGACTTGAAGTCATTGGGGGAAGGAAAGGTTTTAGTTTCCTTAGGGTGCTCAGTTTGAAGTTCGCTCCTTTGGTAGAAGCACTAATGTGGTCCTGCATGCTCAAGTTCCTTTCCAACACTATATCCAAGGATTTCGTAGAGTCTATGATATGTGGTGTGCAGTTGAGAGCAGACAGATTTTTCATGTATTCCTCAATGATGGGTCTTTGCTTGGGCAGGTATATAAGGAGGTATTCTGTTTTGAGAGTGTTTAGTTTGAGATGGTTGAAGGTAAGCCAGTTGAGGGTTTTGTGTAAGGTTCCATTGAGTGACTTGATGTTGTCAGGCGAGGAGATTTTCATGTACAGCTGGGTGTCGTCTGCATACATGTGGTATTGGATGTTAGATGCTTTCAGGATTTCAGTGAGGGGTTCAATGAATAGGTTAAAAAGAGTGGGTGAAAGCGGGGAGCCTTGGGGCACCCCCAGGGTGACGGGACTGGGATGGGAGAGGGATTGGTTGGATTTAATTCTCTGTGTTCTATTATGGAGAAAGGATGCAAACTATTTTAGTACTGCGCCAGACAGCCCCAACCTATGTTCCAGAAGGCTCAGGTGGTTGTCATGTTTGACCGTATCAAAGGCTGCTGAAAGGTCGAGTAGGATTAACACATCTGACTTTTACGTCTACATTACAGAAAGATACCATCCCATTCCTTGATTTGAATATCCAACATGAGGATAATAAACTCTACACATCTCTTCATAGAAAACCAACTGAAAAGAATACACTACTATCATATAGGAGTCAACATCCTAGAGCACTAAGAGATGGATTGCCCTTTGGACAATTCTTAAGGATTCGTCGAAATTGTGCTCGACGAGATGACTACTTAAAAGAAGCAGAAGTATTACTAAAGAGAGGCTACCCCAACAAAATAGTGGAAAGATCACTTAAACATGCCTGGTACTGCCCCCGAGAAGAATTATTGGTCACTAGACCTAAAGAAAAAATGGAGAAAATTGTATGTGTCACTACTTTCGGGACTCATACCAACAAGATCCGGAAGAATATTATAAAGAATTGGGACATTATACAAAGCATTGACCCTCAAATTGAAGTACCCTTGTTTGCATACAAAAGAGGGAAAAATTTGAAAGATCATTTGGTTAGATCTTCTACTGAAAAGATCACTAAGAAAGGTGGCACACTAGAAACATCTTGGAATTTACCACCTATCTTAGGCCATCATCCCTGTGGCAACTGTGTGATCTGCCCATTAACAGAAAAAAGAAATATTTTCAAATATGGCAATCACGAACACACACTTAAGTTCTTCCCGAACTGTAATACACGCAATGTCATGTATTGCATCTGGTGTCCTTGTGGTTTGCCCTACATTGGGCAGACACAACAACCAGTGAAGGCGAGAATAGGGCAACACCGCAGCCGCATAAGAAAGGCGGTTTTGACAGCTCCACTGGTATGTAACCTTAAAGAAAAAAATCACTCTGCAGATCAGATGAAATGGCAAGTCATAGACATTGCGACAGTGCCCGAGAGAGGAGGTGACATTTCACAAATATTACAACGACGTGAATGCCACTGGATTGATAGAGTCAATTCAATGAATGAGGGGTTAAACTCTGCAGATGAATGGAGGGGCTTTGTTTCTACTCTGACAACTTGATTATATCAAGTCATTATCTTGGAGCTAGATCTGTATAACTGAGTATGAATGAGGGGTGTTTTTTTTAAATGTTTTTTTGAAATGTTTCTTTATTGACCCTGTTTAGGAATCTCTAATAATGCATGGATGTGAATAATGTCTTACTTCTTTGAATTGTAGAGTATAAACACGATGATGAAATATGGCAGAAAATGTTTCCTGTAAATGTATGTTTTCGTCTTAACTGTAAATTGCACTTATATAATTTTGTTCAAATAATTGCAATGCATTGGGTATAGCATACAAGTTTTAAATTGCCATACATCAGGCTGAACAGTAGCAATGACCATTACCATGACAGAAATCACGCTACTCCTTGTTTACAAACAGAAAAACCCCCGCCCCCTGCTTAGAGTGCGCGCGCACCGCAAGCATCACGTTATAAACGTGATGACGTCCAACACCCGGAACTAATCTGTTACTATACAGACGACCGGAGAAACGCGACCGTGCGAACCGAGTCTTGTGAGCAGGTAGGCTCCTAACCCTTGATGTGTAAAGAGATCCCTGTAACAACTGAGCCTCATTTTAACCATAAGGCCTTCTGTCACCAGGCATCTTCCTGTTTTCCGTTTTAAAGGCATTGACCACCAGCCCTAAATTTAAGACTACCACGCTATCCATTTACAGTGGTAAGTCGCAGAATACGATCAGTTATTGACATACAAATGCCTATTCTGTAGTATGTGTTAGAATAACATTTGATTGTCTTATCTTGCTTCCCGACAGTGCCCGGCTGGGTATACTGTAAGTTAATTCAATTATTCCGTCACGCATGGGTTGCGTTACTTAAAGACACCACGAGGTATAATTCGTTCACCTCAGTCCACATATAACTATCAACCACTGCGACTATACACATATTTACACACTTTTCACTTTCCCTCTAGATGTCCCTCACTGTTTAGTCCTGACGAGACCCTCATCCAACAGGTCGAAACGCCGTCGACGCCATAGGGAATGAACCTCTCAAGCACAGTGTTCTATGATTGTAGATAGTCACTGATTACAATTGATGTACTATTGCGTTTGGTCATTTTCCCTTTGTAAATATCCATAGCTAAAAATTGTACAGATCACTTACTGTTTTATGTTCTGTGTTTTTTGCTCACAATATCACTGGGGACACATCGCACTTTTTTTGTACATATGTCGCTGTTATAACTATAAGACTACTTGTTCTAGTTGAAATACAAGAGTAATTTCTAAAAATTGGTATAAGTGTGCTTCTTTCCTTGCCAACCCCTTTCTGTTAAAAACCAATAGTGCTATTTAGCTGTTGTACTGTATATTTTGTATAAATAATTATGCCACAGGAACCATTGTTCTTTGGATAAACATTTTGTCCTGGTTCCGCCGTGAGTAGGGTCCCCCTTGTTCCCCCTTTTTAGAGTAGGATTAACAGGCAGGATTTGTTCTGGTCAAATAGGGTAAGCACATCTTCAACTATGTAAGTGATGGCTGTTTCCAGGGCCGGCTCTAGGCTCATGGTGGCCCTGTGCAGGGAGCGTAGGTGGGGGCCCCGTGTGTTTCGTTATCTGTGAAAATACAAGTGAGTCAATAACTTCAACCTATTCCAGATAATAAAACTTGGCTGTATGTGGCCACTGTAAGTTGAACTCACTAATCACTCGATTACCTTTGCAGATATTTGTTCTCAGTTCGCAGTTGCATGATTAGAGACCTGCGTGAGTTAGCAGACTCATCTCTGCATTTGCAAATAGCTGTTTTTTCAATCACTGTTGTTTAAAGGGACAGAGGTTATGCTACCAAAGAATTGGGGCACACTGCAAAATGGATGTATACCGTGGCCCATGGGGTCATTTGGATTGAGGAACAGCTCTACTTTTGTGGAGAGTGGCCGGCTCCTATATTCACTTTAACACTGTTTTAATTTGCTGTGGAATAGAAAACATCGGCACAACTACCAAACTCTCTGAGTACAAAATCACACGAAAATGGGGCCGGGCACTGCACAACTACTGAATGAAACCTGCACAGTTAGAACAAACACCTCAAACTGTGCCATGGAATGAAAGACCCCCTATGGAGCGGGGGCCTGAAGAACCACTAAGGTGGTACAAAATGCAGCAGGGGCCAGGACAGTAGTGTGCTATGCCAGTCCTGCGTTTCGTGCCCAATGAGGAGGCAAATGATGAGAGAGTCAAGTTTAGGTACAGACACTAACGGAGCCTACGCCCTGCACAGAAGGATACACTGAGAGACTAGTGGCACGCACCAGCGTCCAAGCAGTTCAGGCACAGCTTGAGCTTCAGCTACCTTTATTGGGCGAGGAAGTGAAAAAATCCATCAAGAATTTTACAAGCAGTTTCATTGCTTGGAAACGTTAATACACCTGCAATATATATTTTCTTGCATTCCGGTGACAAATTAAGTACAGCAGACAGTTTCTATGGTTCAAGTTAAACAGAAGGATTAGGAAAGGGGGTTCGGAGAAACTATGGAATTATTTAGTTAAGAATACTATGGCGGCTCAAAACGACGAGAAATACTTTAAATGGTATGAAATGTAGCAAATTAGTCATTTTGAGGTTAGTTTCTACTGAAAGAGATTAACTAGTGCATTTATTACGAAACGCCTAACAAAATCATCCCAAAACTACCAGAGAACAGCCGTAAATGTTTCATGATCTGTGCCACTGACCAAAGAAAAGTCAATGTATAAAGTACGACGAGTCAAGGAAAGTTTACAAAACGAGTGATAAATAAATGGGTGGATGTATAACCTAGAGGGAGATAAGGGCAGAGGCATATCCCAGCCGATGAGTTAAATCAAATCAAAAGAAAGTTGGGCAGTCAGAGCAAGTAATAGCGCCAACCAGAATTGTTTTATGATAGTGTCTGCATTACATTCCACCATTTCGTCTCAAGAGGTGTTCCTGTATTATATTTTAAATACCATTTAGGTTACGAAATGAGCACTGCATTTCACACCTATTTCTTGGAACTGCCCGAGGACCACTTTACGCCTGCTCAGACAATGACTGCCATTGCAAGTGAAAGAAGAGACACTCTCAGTTCCTGGATTGCCACAAAAGTAAACGAAAGCCTTATTGGTCGCCTTCTGCTCTTGTGACAGCTGAGATGATTATTTTCTTCTACTTATTTGTCCACACAGCGCAATACTGTCCGCTCAGTCACGTGTTCGTTCACCCATCCACTCACCCTCGCAGGTGCGCAATCACGCTAATTTGAAATGACATATTTTTTCATGAAATGGCTGGCACTTAAAATGAGCCCGAGGGCAAAACTCTCAGACTAATGTTATCGACTTAAGTGTCGAGGGCGGAAGGGCGCCATGACCAAACTTAACTAGGCCCACCACGGCCACGCGCCTCCTGCCGCCAACGAACTCGGAACTGTTTGGAATATTACTCTCTTCTCAAAAGCAATTCACTCAGGCAGGCACCACCTCACATGGTTACACACGCGTGTCGTGTCTCGAGTCGTGACATAATGTGGCGCAGAGAGACAAAGTAATACCATTCAGTACTGACGACTACGCTGCGCACCAGATGTAAACAGTTACAGTACACTCATGATAAATCATATTCATTACTGGGCATAAGGCAGCTCAACTGGAAAGACAGGCAGGCGATTATTACAAGTCATTAAAGAAATATATTTTGTGAGCACAGTGTCTCACCGGCGCGTTAGTCGGACTCTCGAGGAAGAGACTTGTCGGAGGACACTCAGGTGTTCTAGTGTCTGACTCTATCGATGATCGGAGGGGCGACAGGACGAGGAGTCAGTTAATTTATTTCTTTATGATAATTATTTTTAATTCTTCTCTACATACACGATGTGACCGTGACGAGCTCGGAGTCGATGCACCACCGCTCACAGTGACACACTCTCCCAGTGAGGCGCCGCATGACGGAGCGTGACGTGACCACAGCACCGTGACGCGTCACGGCTAAATTGCGCACTGCGCACAGCGCGCGGGGCTGTTCCAGGGCCGTCACGTCGTCATAGGGTAAGATTGATGGCCCTGGGACCCAGCTGCTGGATGGCTGCCTGGGCAATTGAAACCAAACCCATGAATGACTATGACTATGACTACTGTATTGTAAACAACAGCGCTCACGCGCGCCTTCGCAGCCATTGCCGGTCGGAGGCCACCAAATCCTGCCAGGGGGCCGCCAGTGATAGTTCCGAATCCGATCATCCGATCCTCGGCTCGGTGAGGTCGGGATCGTGGCGGCCCCTCGGGTTTGGCGGCCCTGTGCAGGTGCACAGTTTGCACATGCCTAAGGCCGGCCCTGCTGTTTTGGTGCTGTGGCCTTGACGAAGTACGATTGAAATTGATCTAGTAGCTGAAATTCCTCAATGTGGTTACATAGTTGTACCTGTACACATTTCTCAATGAACGTTGCCAGAGTAGGGGTGTAAGTGATTGTCGGAAGTCATTCAGCTTCTCAAGGTTTCTTGAGGATGGGGAAAACTAGCACAGACTTTATGCAGTCAGGGATCGCACTTTGAAGTATACTATAGAATCTAGTAACTTGAAATAACTAAAAGAAACTGGTGGAGCGCTGTGCTATGCCAAATCTGGTAAGGCCACTTTCTGACAGTTTCAAAATGCAGGGATGCGCCGTGTTTACAAGAATGCAGCACACTCCTGCATTACCCCTAGCACTGGTGCTAAAAATGCTCCCTAGTGGCAGCGCAGGCTCTCTAGCGCCATTTTCCTAGAGTGCATGCGCTGTAGGGGTGATTGTTTATGTGCAGGAAAGGACAGTTTTCTGCACATAAACTATCTTAAGAGGCAATTTGCTCTGTGTGTTCCATTTTGCAGCACACATAGAAAGAGCCAGATACAAGGAGAAATAAAATATTTCTCCTTGTAGCGCCTGTTTGAAACCACGTGTTCCTTGGCAGTATTTTTGGCACTGCCCACTCCTTGTAAATATAGGGCAGCATCAAAAACCACTGGGTGTTGCAGCGTAACGCCCACTGAAACACTCATTGCACGCCTCTTTCATGCTTAGTGTTGTTTGAATAGGGGCATTATTTTCAAGGTGGCTCTAAGCCACAAAAATGCCTTGTAAATATGCCATAGTAGTTAACGCCACAGTAGCGATGGAAAAAGTGATGCTCTGTTGGCGTTAGGGGCTTGTACATATGCCCCCAGGTGTCTGGGAATACATCCTGCATTCAGACAACACCCTCCTCATTCTCACTGCTCACCCTTCACTTTCATGTTCACCCTGCACTCTAAGCGATCATACTGCACTCACACTGCTCACCCTCCTCCTACCCTGCACTCACACGAGCACATCACTCACTCTGCAACCACATGACCCTCCACTCACTTGTCACTTTCACTGCTAATGCTACACTCACAGCTATCACACTGCACTCACGCTGTTACCCTGCACTCACACCGTTCATCCTTCCCTTACCGTGTGCTCACACAAGCACACCTCTCACCCTGCACTCACAGTGACCGCACTGCACATATGCCCCTAGCCATGAACTCATGCTGTTATCCCTCAAATTACCCTGCGGTCCCATGAGCACACCTCTCACCCTGTACCCACAGTGATCACACTGCACTCACACCACTCACCATGCACTCACGCTTTTCACCCTGCACTTACATAAGCAGACTACTCACTCTGCACTCATATGATACTTAACTCACCTGTCACTCTCACTGCTCACTCTGCAATCTCACTCAAACAAGCACATCGCTCACCATGCATTAATTCCTCCCACTCTGCACCTTTACCCATACCAATACTCATGTCACATCACTCACCCGGCAGTCACTCCCTCTCACCCTATTTTCACACTGTCACAATGCTCACTTTGCACTCACATAGGCTCACACTTCACTCATATTTGCACAGTACTCACACTACGCAAACAAGCACAGCACTCAGCCAGGCGTCACACCGCTCACTCTGAACTTCCACCTCTCACCCTTCACTCACACAGACAAACCGCTCAGCCTGCATTCATTCGGGCACTCTGTTCATCCAGCCTGCACACAGGCTGCAGAAACTGATAGGGACACACCACACACTCTGTACTAACTCCCCTTACCATGCGCTCACCAGTCATTCTCACAGATCTCTCTTCACTCTCGCCACTCACCCTGCACTGCACACAGGCACACTCAAATGGGCTCTCCTCTCACATTGCATTCATGCACCTCACCGACCCTTACATTGGCACATTTTTCACTCTACACTTGCACCACTCATGGTGCACTCACTCCCACTATTCACCATCCCCCAGCACTTTCATGAGCACACCTCTTACTCCGCACACCTCTCATGAATATGCACATATTTCTGCACAGGCACCCACATAATTCCTGCTCTTTCGGTAGTTCTAGATGCCTACGTAATTCCATCAGTAACGAGGCTGGTGCAAGAGGGGAGAGTGGACAGAGAATACGGGATGGAGCAAGGAGAGAGACTAGGCAGAGGCTTTGGGGTGTGGCGACGGATTGAGGATTGTATGAGACCTTCAGCCATTCCTGGCTTTCCATTCATCATCATTCTTCATTCTGGGACTTGTAGTTTTTAAGTAGGTTCTCAAAAACCCCAAATTGCAAAGTGTTACTGGATAAATCTATGGTTGCCAAAGAAGTCAATTATTTCATGAGATCAGTGGGATGCTGCGATATTACCTGGTAGAATGTGGATTCGATCATTTCCAATACTGTAACTGCTTCATCCACACGTGAAACCGAATATAAGCCCTGTACAGAAACTTTAAGGAAGTAAACCTTTAATTCACATAATACTTGTAACAAATATTGATAAGGCAACATATTATTTTTGAATAGAGAATATATTTTTACTAAGCTTCACTAAGAGGTAAGGCAGGTATAGCAGAAGCAGCAGGGCAAGCTTTTCTAATACAATAAAAGCAGATTGACTAATGGGAGTGTGAGCGGTAGGGTGTCTGTGTGTGAATGTGACAGAGTACAAATGTATGAAAGAGTGCAAGTGATTTAGTAAGAATGTGTGCGAGAGAGAATTTGTGTTTCAGTGTTTGTGTTTTATGTAAGGGTGGGCGTAGTTCGGGAAGTAGAGCTACGCAAAGCTACGCGAAGTGCACTTCGCACTACGCGAACTTCACGTAGCACTACGCGAGCTGCGTAGTAGCATGTTCGCACTGTGAAAGATGTGTTTTCAATGATCTCACAGTGCGGACAAGCATCCGGCACTGTGAAATCATTGAATACGGCATCTTGCACAGTGCGAGCTGTAGTTTCCTGCTGCTCGATCAGATTATTACTCGAGCTGCAGCTTTCTCAACGCAAACTGGTAGTTTCTCATTGAGAGCGGTCGCGAGCATGCGCAACCACTCACAATGAGAAACCTTACCTCCCCGTGTTGAGAATCTTGCCGGGATGTCATTTTGCTTGCTCGCGGTCGCGAACATGACTTTCAGGACCGCCGTGCACCACTGCACGTTATTCCCGCCATCGGTAATTAGTGTTCTAACTCCGGTTTTTATTCACAGCGTAAGCCTTAACCTCAGCGCCAGCGACCGCACTTGGTCCTGGAACCAATTACAGTACGATTAGCCGTCTGAATCGAGGTAAGACTGACAATACCTGCTGGAATCCACCATACTTGACCTTAGCTCGCACGCCCTCACATCCGTGTCCTTTTGTTTTGATACCGCTCACAGCTGTGCATGAACAGATACCCTATATGCGCGACTGTTATCAAGGACACAAATAAATGCGGTTATTCCCGATGAGCACTCACGCGGCTCATGCCCCACGGATCGAATCACGCGTATTTTGTTACAAAACACTTCTCGCGTTTTTAAAATCACCTCTGCACTTGCACCTGAAGAGTTCACTGCGGTTCCGAATTTTGTATATGTGTGCATATCCTTCAAATTGCTGACTACTCAGGCTTTGATTTCTAAAAACTTTATTTTTCTTTTTCCTCTCTGTTTGTCCCACAAACAGGCGTAATAATTTACTCAGGCAAATCAATTGTTTTTACAGTCCTGATGATGATCCTTAACTATCTGAGCAATGGATCGAAATGTCGACTCTTTTAAGTGGACATACATGTAACCACGGTGTATCAATTTATAAGCTCCACTCTGGAGAACACTGTTTACACTGATTTAAAAGTGTCCAGTTTGCTCTTTTTTCACCTTGCCTGTGAACTTTACTGCTCTAATTCTTGCTTCTATTTTCTGTCTCTCTCACTAGTTTGGTACAGGATTGTGCCCTACTACAAACAACTACTTTTTGTATTCCATTCATTGTTTTGATTGTAAGAAAATAAAAATCCTGGTCTGGCTGGACAGGTTAAATATATACTCCCTATTGTGTTCTATATCAAAAATTGTTTTTATCTCTAATTAAGCTCAGGACCTCTGTTCACGCCAAATAATCTATACCCATGGTCCTCTGCTACCTTTTGGGTCCCCCTTGTTTTTATAAAAAACCTATCCGGGTGTGTGCCATTGTTCTTGTAGACAGTAGGGCTAGGGGTATATATTAGGCAAATCATGCATGTTTTAACCAGCTTTTCAGCATATGCTGGTATCTTAGAGTTGTACCACGTAGGTTCCAACAACTTGCATATCCCTTTTGCACTAATGTGAGCAGGACCATGGGCCATCGTAACTACTGGTGGCACTTGACTGTCAGGTAACATCCATTGTCTTTCCATAGTCGAACGGACCCAGCAACCATCAATTCCCTTCTTTGCTACTTCCACACCCTTACTTCCTCAGGAGTAGCATAGAACTGAATATCAATCACACTTTGCGCTGTGTTTTCAACCATGCCCTCATCTGTCACCCACCTAGCGGGACCTCCTAAATACATTCCTTCTCTTTTCCTAAGAGCTGTTTGTCTGGCTGTCTGGTCAGCCAGGGCATTGCCTTTCCCAACATCATCTGTCACTTTCTTATGGGCCTTACATTTTATAATGGCCACCTTTTTGAGGAGTGTCAGGGAGACCAACAGTCTGTGAATTAGGGGGCCATGTTGGATCTTGGTCCCATGGGAAGTAAAGACATTCCTTTCTTTCCACAATCTCCCGAAGTTGTGGGCCACCCCAAAGGCATACTGACTGTCAGTATAGATATTTACTGTTATTCCCTTGCTTATCTCACAAGCTCAAGTGAAGGCCACTAATTCTGCTGCCTGAGCAGAGCACTGCGGAATCTGAGCTGTTTCTACTACTTGCCCCAATGTCGTGAGGGTGTAGGCGGCTGAGGTGTTACCATCTGGCCTTCTGAGACATGATCCGTCCACATACAGTGTACCTTCTGGTTCTGCTATCGGGGTATCCTGTAAGTCAACCCATCCCTTTGTCTCCTCCTCTGTCCTTAGTATGCAGTCATGTGGTTCTAAGTGGGCATCCTGAGTATCCAGTGGGAGTAATGTGGCGGGGTTCAGCACAGTGCATCTTTTGATGTTGATGTGGCTGGCAAAGTGTGTCAGTTCATATCCTGTGAGTTGTGCGCTAGTGAGGTACTGTGTCTTGGTGTTATTAAGGAGGGTATCTACGGAATGGGGGACCATCAGAGTCAGGGGGAGTTCATGACGATTCCCGCACTCTGATAGACCATGAGGGCGGCCACAGCGGTCACCCGTAGGCATCCTGGAAGAGCCCTTGCAACGGAATCTAAGGTGGCTGAAAAATAGGCACATTGCGGTTGGTGACCCCCAAACATCTGGGTCAAGACAGCGCATGCACAGCCGTCTAGCCCATGTACAGAAAGAAAAAATTGTTTCCTATAGTCAGGAGTACCGAGGACTGGAGCAGTACACAGGGCCCTCTTCAAATCTTGAAAGGCCTGTGCATGCTCTGTAGTCCATGGAAAAGAACTGTCTGATATGTCCTTAGTGGTGAGGGCAAGAAGAGGTTTGAACATGGGCGAAAAATTGGAAATCCACTGTTTACAGTATGAGGGTAGGCCTATAAAGGCTCACACCTGCTTTTGTGTTTGTGGGGTCGTCATAGCATTGATAATGGCTACACGATCAGCGGTGAGCTGCCTTCCCTCCTTTGAGAGAAGATGACCTAAATAGGTCACCTTCTCTTGACAAAATTGAAGCTTTTTTAAAGAGAATTTGGGGCATATTACCAACAACTAGCGATAATTATCGCTATGTTGGTTTAGCGGCGATTTTTTTATCGCCGAGCTGCGGCGATTTTTATTGCTTAGGAACCTTGCTATTATCAAGGTATATCTCCTAAGCGATAAAAATCGGCCGAAATGCATGAATATCGCTGAAAAGTCCGCGATATTCATGCACTACCAAGCTAATGCTCTTAGCCATGTTATCCACCTACCCTTGGATAACATGGCTAAGAACTGCTCAGGGGCAGGTGTTAGCTTTTGGAGATATTCGCGCTTAGCGCGAATATCTCCAAAAGTTGGTAATAGGAGATAGCGATGTTAGCGACTGTTTCCAGTCGCTACCATCTTGGCACGCCCACTTTGCATGTCATTAGTGATAAATATCACTGACATGCAACGCGGGGCCCATGATGGTCGCTATCTCCTACTAGCTGTCGCTAACTGGTGTTAGCGACAGCTAGGTAATAGGTAGATAATTTTATCTCCGCTTTTTGGGCTTTTAAAGCCAAAAAAGCAGAGATAAACCCCCTTGATAATATGCCCCTTTATGATTATGGAGGGCAAGGTGGCGTAACAAACAGAGAGTAGCTTCTTTACATGCTGGGACAGAATTTGCAGCAATGAGGAGGTCATCTACATATTGTATTAGTGTGGAACTATCAGGGAGTTCTAAGGAAGCTAGTTGACTTTTTAGGGCTTGACTATAGATACTGGGGCTCTCGGATAAACCTTGAGGGGCGAGGCAGAATCTAAAGGTCCGCCCTCCAAGGGAGAAACCAAACAAATGTCTGCTGTCAGGATGTATAGGAATGCTTAAAAAAGCATTCTTCAGGTCTATGACAGAGAAGTGTGTGGCGTCAGAAGGGACCATCGTTAAGAGGGCTGTAATGTCGGGGACAACAGGATATTGGGAGATTGTTATTTTCTTAGGGGCTCTCAGGTCAATCACAAATCGGTATATTTTAGGGGGAGAACATCTCCATTGGTCTTTTTAAGAACAGGAATAATGAGACTGTTACAGATATTGCCACGTGTCTCTTCCACTACGCCCTTGTCCATCAATTCAGATATTATTGTCAAAAAGGCCATTTCTCCTTCCGCGGGTAGTCGATACTGTCGCAGGCAGGGGAGACGTGCACCTGTCTGGATGCGTATCACATGAGGGGGAATGTTGAGATACCCTACATCAGTGTCTGATGATGCCCAGAGGGAGGAAGGTAAAGACTGCAACTCCGGTGGGAGGGGACCGGACAGGTACATGTAGGATGCTGCGGTGGGAGAAATTGTTAGGGATACACCTTGGGAACTACATGATATGGTCGCATACAGCGCTTTCAGTAAATCCATACCTAACAAGTTTTCACTGCAACCTGTAGTAAGGACCAAAGGAGCATCAACATGTGCAGGGCCAATATCGAGAGGGAGGGGTTCAGAGACAGGACTGGTCACAGGTGTAACTGCAACACCCACGGAGACATTGCCAGAAAGGGGTGCCTATGCTTGATAGGATCCTGTCTCATCAACTTCATCATAATCATCATTATAATAAGTGCGTGTTGCTTCGTACCCATCAAACCTGTTGGCTGCGTGCGGCCGGACAGGATAGTCATCCCTGGGCCTACGTTCTTTATCCTGTGGATGGGGCGAGCCATGGTCCCTAGTCGGCCTCTCTTCCCTAGGAGCGCGAGGCCGAGTCTTCCCTGTTCGGATGTTTTCAGCTAACACAGGACAGTCATCTATCCAATGGCCATACCCCTTACAATAAGCACACTGATCTGTTTGGAGGGCTCCCGTGCGTTGAAGGCTGGAGGGGGTAGATTGGCGAGCCCTCGGAAGGGGTTGGAGTTGAGGTCTAAAATTACCGCGGGCATCAGGATCTCAGGAGGGTAAGCCTGCTGCAGAAGGGCCTTAGTCTTAAGATCCCTAACCTTCCTACATTCCCTTTCTCTATCTTCATTCTCCCTATTCGTGTGATATTTTGCCATAGCCAAGATACCAGTCATAGTTTGGGCAAACCACGTACTTTCAACTTTCTTAAGCCTGGCGGAGATCTCAGGAAGCATGTTGCTGACAAACTTATCGACAAATACTGGGCCAGTACCTGGGTTATGGGGATCCAAACCACTGTGTCCCTTGTTTTCTGTCTCAAAACGGGTAAAGAAGTCAGCCACATTCTCATCTTTTCGCTGCCTACAGGCGTTTATTTTATCCCAGTTAATGACAGTTTCCGGCAAAAAAAATTCATAAACGTCATTATTTTACCGGGCAAAGTCAGAATGGCAGCTTCTGGTTTAGTCCCTCCCACCCTTGCTTCTTCCATAGCCTCTAAGTCAGCCCATTTACCTCCCAATGCCACTTCATGGTCAGTATGTCGAATCTTGTACCAAATTTCAGTGGGGACAACCGTACCAAAAAGTAAAACTATATCCTCCAGAACGAGAGTACCTGCAGATATATTCTGACCTAATTCTCTGTAAAAGGCAGCTGGATTCGTCCGGGGGTCTGGTAATCATCCTTTTAACTGCATTACTTCTGACCTTTTCCAAGGAACATGAATCCAAAGCCTGCGCCAGTGTGCTTCAACAGCCCCTCTGCCATTATTTTGGGCATCGGTAAGTGCGTTAACAAAGACAGTGGCCGCCTCTCTCATTAGCATAGCTGTTTCCAGAGGGGTGTTGAGAAAAGCTGTCATATCACGGTAAGCCATTACAGCAGACATAGCGCCAAACATCTCCTCTCCCTTAACCTCATAGATGCTATTAAACATTCCTCCCCAGTGCTGCGCTGTCCATTGGAACTAGTGCTGAATGGACGTCCAATGGTCGTGCGCAGCACTGGGGGGGTAGTGCTGCCGTCGGCCAATGCACCGAGGCAGCACTTAAGGGGTTAACATCGCCTCTTTTTATTTGTGACCTAAGGTCCGTTAATCCGGTGGGTACCTGTTTAAGCGCATTCTCAAATCTTTGCATGACTAAAGTACACATATATTCAGCCCAGGTGGTCTGTTCTATAATCGTCCACTGAGAAAAGGTGGACCATATTTCTTTAAAGGTATAAATATTCACGTTATTTATCCAACCTTCAGACTGCTGCCTCTGTAGGTAATTTTCTCGAAGAGATGAAAAGCTGACTGCAGAGCACAGGGAGGCCAGTTGGGGGGAATTCAACAATTTATATAAATCCTGCTGAACTGTAGACCACGGGGAAGTGGGAAAAGGGCGGGTAGGGGTAAGGCCGCAGGGGTTGGGCGGATGGAGACTTGCTGTCATTCCCGCAGCGAGGACAGTGTTAACCGGTGTTGTTGGTGTCATAGGAAAAGTCGGGAGGGTCGGTGTGACAGGGAGAACAGTAGGAGGGGCAGTGGGGGCAGGAGTGGGTGGTGGTGGTGGGGCATGCGGGGTGTGAGGCGCCAGGGCAGGGTACATTGGGGCATATGCAGGAGGGCTTTCTAGCATAGCATCAATCAAGGAATCACCTTCTTCTCTCACTTCCATATGGCCCTCTGCTTTCTCCTCACGAGCTGGATAACATTTTTGTATCCCTGCCCCATGCTCCCTATCGGCTATTTCTACGGATTTTGTCATTTGATTTAGTAAATTTTCTCTGCCTTGGTCCGCCATTGACATATGTTCCTGTTTTCTTTCTTGAGCCTTCTGTTTTCTAGCTCTCTGCTCTATCACTTTCCTCCAAAATCGGACAGATTCAAACATAGACGGGCGCGTTTTTCTTTTCATTAATTGTTCCTTTAAGTTGGCGAGAACTTGGCAATTAAAGGAGCCATATAGTGGCAACTGTAATTCTGCGTTACTTTTTTTGTATATTTTACCCAGAATGAGGAAAACATTATGGCAGAAGGGCCATGTTTAACATACATCCTATTGCCAGGGGTCCCTTCTGGAGGAAGCGGACAGGCCGCCTCCAGCTGGGAGTCCTGCGTACACATACAAAAACATAATTTCTTGAACTTACTACTGACTGGCATGCTTAAAAACAGATAACAGACACCAGCGGGTTTCTAACACTCACCTCGCTTGCTTGGCTTTTGCAAAAGTCAATAACAGCAGAATCATACAGAACAGACACCAACGGGTTTTCAAAACTTCACCTCGCTTGCTTGGCTTTGGCAAAAGTCAATAACAACTTGGCTTTTGCAAAAGTAAATACCAGAATCATACAGACTTGGTGGATGATCAGTCCACCCTTACCTTACAGGGGAAGTTCTCTTCTGCAGACGTAGGGCTGTGTCCTGCTCCAGAAATTATTTGCTAGGGGACTCCAGTGAGGACACGGTCATGTGGCCCAGACCAGGTGGGGAGGGACAGCGGGCGAGTCGTTCGGTCTACCGGAATACAAGAATCCCTCGGGTAGGGCGGCTCCGTCGGAGTCTCTCAGTGCACCTCCTCACATCCACCGGGCCTGACTTCCGTACTCGTGGAGTGCCTGTTCAGGCGCCATTTGAAGTACCGAGATAACCCACTTACTGGGTCTCTGTGGCGGGGGAACCGCACAAATCTTCCATACCTTCCATACTCAGTAAAAGGAGACATAGGAGCCTTCGTCTGCAGGAGGAACCCAGATTTATTTCAATAGCCCGGGCTATGGAACAGAGTCCCAAGCTAGTCAGAGACAAAACGCAGGAGGCTGCTACTTCACTCTGTAGCTTACAAGCCTTTTATGCATTTTTTATCCAGTCTTTTGGCTGTCAGACCATTGTCTAATCAGGGTAGTGTTTACAGTTGATAACCAGATCCAGACAATGTTTGTAGTTAGTGACCTGGTCAAGGCTTGGTACACAGATCATTGTTCACTCGGCTTTGATCACGGCTCAGTCTTTCAGGTCATTGTCCAATTGCCTTGATCAAAGCCTGGTCTTTCAAGTCATTTGTTTATTCACCCTGATTAGATTCACCCTGAATGTCCAGCAGTCAGACCATTGTCTAGATAACCTGATCACGGTGTCAAGGATGTTTACCAGGCTGGGAGCAGGGGATGGAAAACAAGCTTGTTTACACAGGGCGTGTGTGTCTCATGGCTTTCTGTTGAACTGCAAAGAACAGGGGTTGGGTGTGCGACAGTTCCTGGGCAGAAATGCAGGCTGCAAGATGTTTTGTGTCGTGTCAGTTTAGATTTTCCTTAGGCATCAGCAGAAATGACCAGGTGGGTCGTGTGGAAGTGTTTGACACGAGATGGCAATGAAAAAATAATGGAATCTCGGTACAGATGATGCTGATCGGAAAAAAACACTTTTCCTCAGTGAGATATCACTCCTTCACCAGACGCACAGCTTGATCCGTGTATTTAACACATATTAACCTTCAATTTTTCCAGATTTCAAAATAATGATTCTATGTACTCCTAAAGTTCTTGATCACCTGTTTATTGTCCTTTTGAATCACACGTGAGATGCTTATGTTTTCAACAGTTTCTCATGCGGCAGATATGCCCATCCGGACCTTTTTCTGTAGCCTGCCAGAATACATAAAACATCCTCAGTCACTGATCTTATCTCACCCAATGCATTTCGGGCTGTTAAAAAGGGCTTCTCTACAAATAAAAGAACAATGCCATTAGATTCTAAGCTACAGACCTCTCTACTTTACAGTTTAAACCATGAAGTATAGAATACACATTTCATGCCAAATTTGATAACTAACCCCTCAACAGCGTTACTCCCACTAACAGCGTCACTACACACTGCAACGATGTTACCTGGAAAAACCTCTATCAGGCTATATTACCCCACATCATTAATCTTCCCCGCACTAAACTGAAGCCTCCAAGGTGTTCCCCCTCACCTTTAGCCTCACACATACTTTGTCACTTAATACCTCAATGCTGACCCACATCACTTTCTTCCGTGCCTTACTGACTTCTTTCAATTTCTTCCCAGCGTTCTCTTCTTTTACGAGGCAGTTTACCAAATGTGGCTAACTTCCCTCTCTTTCAAGAAATATGCATTTTTATGATCAATTGTGTCCCCTATCTTAGACCCCAACGTCTCCATGTATGTGCTACAAGTACATGTATGTTCCCTCCACTTCCAGCTATGAAGACGCAAATACATTTGCGTCCAACGTTAACATGTCCTCTTTCAGATCCACCATGAATGGGTCAGATATTCCGCTCCTAAGTGTGCCTTGCCAACGTCTTTATATGGTACACTTTCATGTATTTCTAGCTCTGGCGAGTTAGGCCCTGAATTCTGCCATCGAGCCTTTTCCTGCCTTCTGCCTCTGAATGCTCCAAGCCTGGCCCTGCATCTGTATCCATGACCTTTGTCTTACTCCCTGCGCGGCTAACGGTGCTTGGCTCGGCCTGTTGCCTGCCAAGACTGTATTCAGCCTTCAAGTTATCTGCTCCGCTCCTCGAAAAATACATTCCTGTCTAATAGTTTAGGTAAACATCCTTCCAGCTTCAGAGCAAAGGGCCCGGCCTCACTGTCTCCGTACAAGTAATTCATAGCTCCTGTTACCATGGTAGGCCCATGCCCCCTCGCATCTCATGCAGACACGTAGGCGCATATGCACGCACTAGCAGTCAGTATAGAATAGCCTCTGCCCGAGAGACCTTTCTTTCCAGATAATACAGTTCCTTAAACACAAGATATTAGATACGATTTGGGATTAGGTTGATCTGACACCCCAGACTTCTGTCTCCTCATGTAGGGCTAAATGTCAAGTCCCCTTCACCCTCCAGTTACACGTCAATCACACGTCATGCTGCTGCGCGCGCATCTCTGCCATATATTTCTGCTGACACTGCAGGATTCTCTTATGGATCCACCCACCTGTGACATCCTCATAATGACGTTTCTAGTACATGCCCTCATGCACGCCTATTGTAACGCCTTTTTCATTACGTATGTGTACTCTTATCTCTCCTCTCAGCTGTTACGCCTCCTGCGTATGCCTTAATGTAATGCATTGACTATATATATGATAACCTGTCAATAAAGTATTGTCTATCCCTTCCCGAACCTTCGTGGTGACGGAATGCGATCTGCCTGGTTCGAACCAATTCCTTTTTAAGGAATAAAACCCCTTTTAAACCTCAAATACCACGGATTCTGCCTCTTATTTCTGACTGAGTTATTCCTATTGAACTTTACCGCATAAATTAAGTATAGGTAATTTAAATTTACCACAATACACTAATCACAACCACCCGGCTGTTATGATGCCTATCCTGAAAACTCCACATCCCATAATTCACTGCTTCAGTCATAGCATGATTGATGAACCCACACTAATTCCAATGTTGGATTTATCAACACATGCACCCAGAGGACACCTCAGAGGTGGCCCCTGAAACAACGCAACACAGGTGGGGTTACTGACTGGTTTTAGGCAGCCTAACACCAGAGACAAATTACGGACCCCGAAGGGTGAGGGCGTTCACTCTCGGGAGGCCACAAACTAGGTTGGCTCTTTGAGGGGGGGGTTAGCACCCCTCCCATGAGATGACCTTTAGATTAGCCAGCCCAGGCAACAAAGCTTCAAAACAAGCACCTCCGCCTAGGGTATGTGACTCTGGTTTCTCTTACAGGACACGAAGCCAACCCCCATGGGCTGCTCCACCTTTGGCAGGAGGACAGGTGGGAATATTAGTTACATTAGGAGGGGTGCCCAGAGTCAACCAGCACCACCCCTAGAGTGGGACAGGTGAACATGACCCTCTTGTCAAATCATCCATCTTGTCTTGGAGAGAATTAACCAACCCGGGTCAAGGTTATGCCTACTTCCCAACGGAAGTGGTCATAGGAGGATGTAGTCACACTTAAGGTAAGTAGCCTATTGGCTACTACCTGCCACTCTCTCGAATGCCCCTAAATTCAGTATTTAGGTGGCACCGCTAGGTCGAAAACCTTGGATTCTGATGACCTAAGAAAAAAGAGGACACCAAAGAGGCGCAAAAGCAGAGAAGGCTGAAGAGAGCATCTGACTCGCCCCCGCAGACTTCTTTGAAAACTGCACCAAAGTTGACGCGCCCTGCAGCTGTTGACTCGAGAAATTGGGAGTACTGCCTGCCTGTGAAAAAAACTCAAGACCTCCCGATGACAGTGGATCTGTTCTGAATTAACTCCAAAGAAAAGACTCTGAGGCCTCCGGAACTGCCATAATTCAACTCCTGAAGTAACTACTACACCTGCGGCCTCCGGACCGAGTTGAAGTGAGCCAGCAGCGCAAAGAAGGTTCCTCAGCCCTCCAGAGTTTGTTTCCATTGTAGTTTCACCTCTCCTTGCCTCCTCAACTACAGCTGGAGCCTCTGCATGCAGGCCCCCTCAGCCGTGACTGGTCTGGTAAGGAAAAACCTGATGCCTAAGTTCACCTCTGCACCCACTGCCTCTGGGCCTTGGAAAAGAGCACCAAAGGTGCCCACTCTTCTCCGAGCATTGCAAGGCATGAGCCCATTTGCTGGTTCAGCCTGACTGGCTTCCTAGCCAGAGCCTGCAGCCTCTTTTTACAGAGACCGACCGCCATTGAAATGCATTGGGCACCTGACGCTGTACCCGGCTGCCCTCATGGAACTGGTGGTGAACTGTTGGTGCTATATTGGACCTTGCCTACCAGTCACCTTAACATTGTGGAACTCAGAAATTGCACAGTGTCCACTTTTTAAAGTGAAAATAATCCATAGTTAAAAAACGTACTTACCGGAATGATTTTTCCCTGATGCCTAAACATATATAAAGATACTGGCTATATTTATGAATTAGTGTGGCTCTCCTTCTTGAGTCATGTTGTCATTTATTGGCCATTGTGTGTATTTTGTGAATGTCTTGCGCTCCTCTGTGTTAAGCCTAAGGCTGCTCGACCACACTACTCCCTAATAGAGCACTTTGGGATTGCATGGCAAGTCCCTGTCCACTAGTAAGGGAACCCCAGTAATCTTTAAACAATATATCAGATTAATAAAGTATATCACATACAGAGCCAGCTTCCTACATTCTCTCATCCGTGTCAATAGAGCTAATATGTGGCGATCTGTTTGCCTTTGTACACCTCTCCTCAAGAAGGAGCGGCTCAAACTGTGCATTATGCAGAAGAAGTAAACCCAAAGAACAGTCCTGATAATGGGTCCCTAAGGGACTCATCAGCAGTCCAATGTTTGAAGTTGTGAGCATCTGCCGTGCCAGGCAAATATCTAGTGTCCATTTTAAGGGGCACCAGATGCAGTGGAACAAGGGTTGCCGGCACAGGTAAAACCAGGCAGGCCGGAATGTTAGCCACCAATCAAGGTCCAGTTCTCGAAACAATGACAATACGTAAATTTGAAGCATGTGTTCATGACACCGCTGGAGTGATGGTAGTTCCAGCAGACTTGCAGATGGAACAACAGCAACAGGAACCTTCCGAACACCTTTGAAAAGATAGAACGAATAAAGGCCGGATTACTCCAAAAATAGTTTGTAATGAACTAACTTGGCCAGTGTAGGAAAGTAGGATCTGCTTTTATGGTTACTCCCACTTTTTGCTTGATGTAATGCTGTTTCTGACTAGTCTGAACGGAATTCTGCTAATCAGGACCCCAGTCTCTGTGCTTTCTCCCCTAAATTGGTGTGGTAAGTACTTGGGTACATCCCAAATTGTACACTGGTGTAACCTTGTCAGTCCCTAGTATACGTAACTAAGGTACCCAGGGCATAGGCACACCAAGGCTTCCCCATGGGCAGAAGCATTTATTATGCTACCCATGGGAGACCACCCAAATTGTAACTACAGGGTGCTAATTGCAGCCTGTGTAAGCTGGTGCTAGCACCATTTACGAAAGATATGGGTTTATCTATATCTAAGGGCACTGCACTTAAAACCGATACTTCACCCCTAAGGCAGGCCTTGCAATCCTGAAAGCAGGGCACTCCGATCTAAGTGTGAGGGTGCCTTGCATGAGCAGGCTATGGAGTCCATTCTCCCAGGTTGTAAGTGAGACAGCCATATAAAATATAGAGGGGCACAGCGTCATTACGCGATGACCATCTCAAAACTGGCTGTAACAAATCAAATCATATTTGGTATGAAACATGTTGGAATCAAACCCCTACACCGTAAATGGCGCGGGAGGTATAATTCCATGCACCGTAATGCTTTTTTGTGAGGCCCTCGATGCTCCCGATACCTGTCTTCCAGACCCGGACAGCAAGCTAGAGCTGCTACTGGCCAGAGACACTATTCTGCCCTCCTGCTGCTGAGACAAGCTTGAGCAGGGGAAGGCAAAACAATTGGTATCCTGTCACAGGGAGGTGTGACCACCTCCCATACAGGGTTTACTGTATTGGGGCAGGGTGAAGGCACTTGCCAGCACCTCATAGCCTGCGTGCAGGGCACACTTGGTGCTCTCCATGCATCGTCCAGTTCAAACTAGTTTAGGGAGCCATTGGCTCCTGCTCTGGCACAAATCTGGACAGAGGACAGGGGTGTATCTTCCTCCTTGTCCAGCTCCTCCTTAGGGAGGGACCCCTGAATCATCTGAATCCCTTCCTTACGGTATTTAAGGACTTACCTGTTGGTGGGCCCCTAGATTTGCAATAGGACATGATTCATTTCTGACACTACTTCTTTTTCAACCATCTGGGCACTCGGGACTTTGGTGGACTTCGCTCTGGCATCAAGGCTGCAACCGAGAAGACTCCTGCAGCTGCTGGTCTTGTTGCCCTGATCGTCCGCCGCATCTTCTGTGCCTGTGCATCATAAAGAAACATTCCATGGCCTAGTGGGCATGCAAGACACCTGAAGGAACCTCCCTTGAAGTGAAGGAGTCACATCTCTGCATCTGCAGGCACCACAACTAAGCTGACTGGTCCGCTGATCTTGGGCTCCCACAGACTCCGGCAGGCTCAGCAACACAGGTAGTGGTTTTTCACGTCCCTCGAGGCCTGCCCTGTCCTCTCACCAAGTTTAAGGTCAGTATCCATCGTCGGTGTCGCAGGAACCGAACCCCTGTGCCTGTGGTTCCCAATCTGTGCGCCCGGCACCCCTGTGAGCCATAAAATCTATTCAGGGGCGCTGTGCAACAAGCACAGTTTCAAAATATCACTTTTCTGGTCCGCTAAATGCCTCTGTATTTATTGCATTTCCAGTCGAGAGTTTACACGTTGTTTGTCATTAAATTCTTGGCGTGTGCTGCTAACTAGTGTCTACTTTTCACATAGCAGTCTGGCAGAGAATCGTCCATAAACGTGGCAGAAGGCAAGAAACAAGCCCCAAGTTTTGACTTCTGAAGGAGAGAAAGCAGAAATAAACCAAGCTGCAGGTACATTTTCTAGTTCAGAAGGGCTTCCAGCCCTCCTTTCCAAGGCGCACTTACTCATGAGCGAATCTCCGCATATTATTCTGGGCTAGGTTGTTGAGGGGGTTTAAAACACAGCTGCCTCCACTGGACCCCAGCTCCATGCACAAAATCATCCGGAGTTGGATGTTTAGTAATGCAGTATCCTTATTCTTTACCAGGGGTGGATATTTATAAGTCCAGCTCAAAATCTGTTAACGATTCTCCAATATTTCATTTGCAAAATAATGTCACAGGTGCTAACATCCGGAGCAGATATCCTTTTTCTCCCCTTCTGCAAAATAAACCCACACGTTTCGTGTTTCACTTCTTTGACTCGATGAGAGTGGCGCCCTGGCAACCAATGCACGCCCTCTTTGTGCCTTTAACAGACCCTGCCAGGGTGTAGTATAACCAAGTCTTTATTAAAGATTGTTCTGTGAGGTCGTATACAAACCAATACTTTGTTATTCATGTGCACTGTTTATTTGCACACATACAATCAGGTTTATTTAAGTCCACTACAGCACACTGTGAGTGAGTGAATGATAATATCCGTACGATCGTTAATAAAGTAAAAAGGTTTCAGTTCGCAGTTAGGGAGTTCACAGGATCGTATTTCTCACACAAGTCACATGCAGCGTCTCCATAGGGCACATACAGATGCACATGAATACATACACTGGAGCTCCGTGACACACACAACTGAGGTTGGGCAGAAGATCGGCATGGCATTTTAAATAATAGTAGTATCCCCAGGATTATTTTTCCACTGAGCTCGTTAAAGAAATCATAAGCCTTATTATCACGATTTCTTTATTTTAACGAGCTCCGTGAAGCCCGCCTTTTTAGTGTAAAAGTAATGCTGGTGATACTGATTACAACAGAGCAAACTCAATGTTCCATTTTCTCAGAGTGGGTCTCAGTACCAAAAGCTACTGAAAGCAGCAGCTGGCATAAATACGGGTTTGGGACCAGGCACACAGTTTGTATCACTGGAGCATGTGTGTGATCTCTGTTGCATCTGCTGCCTTTCCATTGACTTACATGTGCTCCACAGCAGCTTTGCAGTGGTGTGTGTGCTCCACAGCATGTGCTGAATTGGTGTGGGTGTTGTTACATGTGCTGCGATGGTGTGTATGTGTGTTCAGGGCTGTATTTTCACCATTTGAAACTATTGCTGCGTGGTTAAAAAAAGTTGCATGAAAACATGTTTGGCTATTAATCTTGTATCTTTTCTCACTTAACGAGTTTTTATTAAACAACTGTTCTCTTTTTTAATTTGTTACAAATATGATTATAATACGTTCATTTCATCCCAATTAATTTAAGGAAGGCAACAGGAAGTACTCCCAAGGCCGGGCTTTCATCCGCCCCACCCACCCACTGGTAAAAAAAGATGGTGGGGAGCCACGGCCAACTGACAATTAGGCCAAGGGAGCTACGGGTCAAAAAAGATTAGGATCCACAGCCCTAAGCAACGAATTGACTTGCAGTTGCAAAGGCTTGTTGGGTTCCTTCCACCAAGATCTTCAGTCTCCGAGTAGCCCAAACTTCAATAATAATAATATATATATAATAAAGGGGATTTATAAAGCGCCAGGTGACGCCATCCCGGCGTGTCCCCGCGCTGTGGAGAGAGCAGCAGGAGAAAGTGAGAGACCTATAAGGTATAAAGGTGGGTTTTTAAGAGTTTCCTAAATATTGTCTCAGTCTCTGCAAGTCTAATGTTCAGTGGGAGAGAGTTCCAATTTTTGGCCGCCAGCGCGCGAAAGGAACGCCCTCCCATTCTGGCCTTGTTTATCCGGGGGGCTTTAAGAAGACCAGTTCCCCTGGAGCGAAGTGCTCTATTGGGCACGTAGGGGATAGCAAGATCCTTCAGGTATTCAGGGGCTTTCTGAGAGGTTATCCTGTAGCATATTAGGAGCGCTTTGAACAGGATCCTCTTTTTTATAGGGAGCCAATGAAGAGCAGCCAAGGTGGGCTTGGAGGCTGCTCTTTTGGGTAGCCTGAGGACTAGCCGCGCTGCCGTGTTCTGGAGAACCTGCAGCTTTCTGATGTTCTTCTCTGTAGTCCCTAAGAGTAGCACATTACCGTAATCGATACGGGAGGTGACTAGAGCTTGGGTCATCGTGCATCTGGCCTCTAAAGGAAGAAGGTCCAGAGTACGGTTTAAGGTCTTCAACACCCCAAAGCATTTCCCAACTACCTTATGGACGTGGCTGTCAAAGGAGAGCTTGGGATCGACCCATACACCCAAGTTCTTTGCTTCCTTGCAAGGAGAAGGTAGAGGACCTAAACAAGGAGGCCACCAGTCTTGAGTCCAACTAGCCGTATTTCCCCCTATCACAAGAACCTCTGTTTTAGAGCCATTGAGCTTCAGGCAGTGTTGGTTCATCCAGCCTGCAAGCTCCTGCATGCAAGTTTTAAAGTTTGCGGCTGCTAAGGTGGGTGCCTGGGATAGGGAGATGAGGAGTTGGGTATCGTCGGCGTAGGATACTAATTTTATGCCGTACGATTGGACCACATCCGCTAGCGGGGCCATATAAAGGTTAAACAGGGTGGGGCTCAGGGCAGAGCCCTGAGGCACCCCCTGTTCTAGGGCAATGCTGTCTGAGAGGAGATTTCCTCTCTGAACCTGGAAGCTGCGATCTATGAGGAAGGCTTTAAGCCATCCCAGTGCAGCCTTGGTGACCCCAGCCTGGTTTAGACACTGTAGCAAGATGGAATGTGCTACAGTGTCAAACGCAGCACTGAGGTCCAACATAATGAGTGCCATCGTATGACCCTCGTCAGCTCCTGCCCGTAGAGTTTCAGTCGCTCTCAGGAGGGCTGTCTCAGTGGAGTAGTTAGTCCAGAAACCAGACTGGGAGCTGTGCAGGGATTTATTGGCTTTTAAGTGAGCCATGAGTTGTTTATTGGCAATTTCTTTGGTCACTTTCGCAAGGTATGGCAGGAGAGAGATCGGTCTTAAGTTTTCCAAGATATCCTGACTTACATTGGGTTTCTTTTTGATTGGCAGTACAATTGCCTTTTTCCAATCTAGCGGTAGGCATGCTGAAGAAAAGGATAGTTGGATAACGTGCCTAAAGTAAGGTTCTAGTACTTGTAAACTTTCTCTAAGTACTTTCGGGGGGGCCGGGTCACGAGGGGAACCCGATTTGACGCTCTTACAGATGTTTATAAGCATTTCAGGAGGGGGAACCAAGAAGCATTGTAGGCAGGACTCAGTAGGACAAACATCTACACTTTCCATAAAATCATGGCCAGATGTCAGGTTGTCAAAAAAGCTGGCATAGATGTTGGTGATTTTCCCGGAGAAATAATGTGCAATTTTATTGCAGGTTTCCACCGAGTTGTTGCATGACACATTATCATTTGTGAGCACTGAAATTTCTTTAAACATTTTAAAAAGCTCTTTAGAGGAGTTCTCTGCCTCCCCAATGCGCGTTTTGTAATGCAAGGCTTTGGAAGTGCGGATTTTTTTATTATATTCCTTTTGCGCTTTTTTGTATTGTGATTTAATAGCTGGGCTGAAGTTGATACGCCATTCGCGTTCTAATTTTTTGCAAGCGGATTTGATTGCCTGGAGTTCAGGAGTGTACCAAGGGGTGGATTTTCTGGCATTTTTGGAGTTGTTCATGCTGCGAATAGGAGCAGTTTTGTCTAGGGCCATTAAAATTTGATTCTGCAGCTGACTGTATGCTGTTTCACAGTCAGTGCCTTCTAGAGAACCTCCTGTTACGAGCAGTTTGTTGAAAGTATC
This sequence comes from Lissotriton vulgaris, assembly GCF_964263255.1. Taxonomy (NCBI): domain Eukaryota; kingdom Metazoa; phylum Chordata; class Amphibia; order Caudata; family Salamandridae; genus Lissotriton; species Lissotriton vulgaris. The sequence goes on from NW_028246972.1 coordinate 871,461, forward strand.
ATGGGAGAAGCTTTTCCATTTCCGGCGCAGGTACCGCTGGTCCGTGTCATTTTTTGGGTCAGACTCAGATATCTGCAAATGGAATGGAATAATGGAGTGATCAGACCAGAGTACAGGAATTGGGGGTGGAGCTTGCACTCTGGAACCGTTCCCAAAGATAGGGTCAAGGAGGTGACCAAGTCTGTGAGTTGGATCATGATTTATTAGGTCAAGCTGAAGGGACTGGAGTACAGACCTAATGTCCTTAGCCTCAGAGTCGTGGGGGTCGTCAAAATGAACATTCATATCACCAAGCACAAGGAAACTGCTTTTCCTTATTGCTAGGTGAGCGGTGGTTTCTAACAGGCTAGATGTGAAATCATACAGTCTCCCTGGGGGTCTGTACACAAGAATGCCTGAGAGGGAAAGTTGAGGATTTATGATGATAGTAAAAGATCCTGCTTCACAGTGATCAATAGTAAGAGGAGATAGGGAGCATTGTATGGGAGTTTTTGTGGCTATTGCAATTCCTCCTCCCCTGCCATCCTTCCTATCCAGTCTGGACAGGGAGTAGCCAGGAGGCATAGCTTCTATGATGTCAGGGTCTGAGAATTCTCCTAGCCAAGTCTCCGTGAAAAACATAATATCAAATCCATCATTCTCCAGTAGCTGATATATTTGTATACTATGTTTGCTGAGAGAACGGCAGTTTATCAATCCAGCCTTAATCTGCATATTGGAACCTGCCTTAGTGGGTGGCTCGTCAGGCGTGAAAGAGCATATGGGACAGCTGTGCAAAGACAGCGCCTCCATAGTATGCGTGCATGATAGGGTGACATCGGGACAGAGATCTAGCAGCTCCCGTCTATCATACCGTATCTTGTGGGATGTTAGATGGCCAGGAGTCGTGGCCCCGCGCCCCGTCCGGCCGCGGACGGGCGCAGACGGGCTAGACTTTGGCGCGACTTCGGCGCGCATCCGGCACGCCCGCTGCACGCGTCCGCTGCGCGGCCGCGGTCCTAAGCACATTATATTGGAGAGGTAGGGGCAGCTAGAGCGCTGAGCTTACAACCCTGATCCCGGAAGTGCTGGGCTCCTCCTCCACCCTCCGCTACAAACGCCCAAGATGGACGCGGCGGACCGGGGCGGGAGTTTTGAGCGTACAATCCCCACACAAAATTGCTACAGCCTACAGGTGAGGCGCAATTACAATAAAACAAGAAATACACTGAAAATAAAAGTTAGCAGCAATCGCCAAGTTTTTTAAAAAGCGCTATGAGATCAGCGCACACAGTGCATGACTTGTACCACAGCGTTAGCGGATAGAGTCAGCCACTGCCACCGGCTGGACTCGTCTCCACCACGCGTGAGAGTCAAAGTGGGGTATTTATTAACTCCTCTTACAGCGCAGCTAGAGCGCTGAGCTTACAACCCTGATCCCGGAAGTGCTGGGCTCCTCCTCCACCCTCTGCTACAAATGCCCAAGATGGACGCGGCGGACCGGGGCGGGAGTTTTGAGCGTACAATCCCCACACAAAATTGCTACAGCCTACGGGTGAGGCGCAATTAAAATAAAACAAGAAATACACTGAAAATAAAAGTTAGCAGCAATCGCCAAGTTTTTTAAAAAGCGCTATGAGATCAGCGCACACAGTGCATGACTTGTACCACAGCGTTAGCGGATAGAGTCAGCCACTGCCACCGGCTAGACTCGTCTCCAGTGACCAAGATCTTTGTCCTCACTACATAACTTTTACTGTGGGCCTGAATCTTTGGTGAGCTGCTCGAGATCCTCTCTTGAAGTAGAGGTTGTTGTTCTCTAGTCGGATCCTTTTCCACGAACAAACCCTCCCCCCCGCCACTCAAACAACAATCGAACTGACACTGAAAACAGAAATCTTTCCTTTGCGATTTCAACATGACCTGAAGTCAACGAGAGATCTTCCAATAATGTTACTGATTTCCCTCATCAGTGCCACGTGCAGAGCAACTGACTACGGAAATCAGACATCTTAACGTGAATAAGAGTGAGCAAATGCAATGTCTTGCTACATCATCTATACTACTATAATAAAGGAAGAACTTTCAGCCTTTGAGGCGGGTAAACTCGGGAACCACAGCGCCAATCCACACACCCGATACACCGTTGGAATCGTCAGGGTGTGTAGATGGTTATAGGCTATATAAATCTATCTATACTACTATAATAAAGGAAGAACTTTCAGCCTTTGAGGCGGGTAAACTCGGGAACCACAGCGCCAATCCACACACCCGATACACCGTTTGAATCGTCAGGGTGTGTAGATGGTTATAGGCTATATAAATCTATCTATACTACTATAATAAAGGAAGAACTTTCAGCCTTTGAGGCGGGTAAACTCGGGAACCACAGCGCCAATCCACACACCCGATACACAGTTGGAATCGTCAGGGTGTGTAGATGGTTATAGGCTATATAAATGAAAAAAAACGTTATTTAAAAAATTTACAGTAAACAAAAAAGTAGTCCCTCCGAAGTGCGTGTTCACGTCAGGAGCGCGGGGAGGAGCGGCGTCCAGGAGCGCGACGAGGAGCGGCGGACATGGCGCGGGGAGGAGCGGTGACGTGAGGAGCAGCGGACAGGCCAGCGGTGGTGCGAGCAGCGTACAGGTGGGAGGAGCGGCGGCTGAGGTAAGGGTACCCATGTCGGGGCAGGCGGGGGACGGGGTGGGCGGGGGCCCGGGCTGCAGGAGAAAAGAGAATGATCCCGTGTTTTTATGGTGAAACAGCAATCATTAACACACCTCTATGCCAAAAACATTAGCTATGATGTAAGCTTTCCCAGCCAATGTACACTCTGTAGAACGGATTGGTCAGCTGTACACCTCTGCAAAGAAGAACAGACATATTTAAAGCAGTATATCAGCAGCGGACAGGCAGGAGGAGCGGCGGCTGAGGTAAGGGGACCCATGTCGGGGCAGGCGGGGGTCGGGGCAGGCGGGGGTCGGGGCAGGTGGGGGACAGGCCGGGCGGGGGCCCGGGCTGCTGGAAAATGTCGGGGCGGGCGGGGGTCGGGGAAGCCTGTTGCTCCCGGACAAGGTTGGACGGGCTGCTAGTATTTACTAGATCTCGAGCGTGAGGAAGAAATGCGGACGCATTAATTAAAAGAAACATTCAAGCTCTGAAAATTGATCTTGTTCCTACTTTGACGCTCCATATTGATGGTACTCTGATGGAAAGTCTGTGCTGTTTTGATTTACTAATTCGGTACACCTAGCCGTTCCTACGTTAGATCCACGCAGAGTGCAACTGAATTCGGAAATCACACATGGGACTAATGATCATACTAATTATGCAATCCGCCGTGCTATATACATTGTTACTTAACACAATTAGAACGACATTAAGTAATGATCTTGAGTTAGATAAAGAAATGCCACCAAATTTGATAAAAGAGAGATGCAAAATGTGTGTTCAATGCTTCTAGACAGCTATCATCGGCTGTGGCGGCTGTTGGTTTTGCATCCTGGGCATTGTGGGTAGGCTGTATTTACCATATCTTCTTTTCCATGGCCTCTATTCAAGATTTCATTCAGATGATAGACTGCAACTCTACTGACCGCCGACAGAGGGCCGCCCTCGACATTACCTCCTCAACCCTGCTCCAGGGATGGCTTCGAACTGCAGACAGCTTGTGACATCACGTCTCCTCTTTGTATTTTATTTATATTGTCACAGTGGGAGAATGCATTTCGTGAAAAGCCATCTGGAGTATGGATGCACCTTTCTTAGAGAAAAATACCAGCCATTTGTTTAAGGAGTCTGCAAAGCCCCTCCCCCACACTAAATATGGCTTTATATATTTGTAACATGACTTTTCTGTCTTTGTTTTCTTTAATTGTTAGTCATGTATCATTAATGCAGCTCTAAAACACATTTAAAATTACTATTTTTATGTGCTGTTTAAATTATGCACAAATATGTGCTTAAAGTACCTGGGGCCTTATTTATGAAGGCCTTGCGCCACCGGTGCGTCACTTTTTCCCATTTTAAAAATGACGCACCGGCGGCGCAAGGTCTTCATAAATAAGGCCCCTGCACTTTTGCTTACTTTTGAATTGGCTAGGACATCAAAATAGCGATGATGCCTGTATAAATCCGATAAACTGGCAACCCTAATCAAGACACTGAAAGTTTGTTGCAGAATCAAAAATTTGCTAGCATTCGCGACAAGAATTTTCAATTCTATTAAGGACACGGAGGCGAGGATTATGCTTCTCAATCTTTACTGCATTGAACACAGCAGCCAATGAAAATGTATATTTTCACATTAACAGTAAAACAAAACTTCATTTCCCCTGAGTACACATGAGCATAGGTACGCCCCCACAGTCCATAAGAACCCCTTGCGTGCTCCCATCATCCTCTTTCTTTGAGGCAAAAAGTCCAACAAAACTTGAACAATCAGAACTCCTCCAACGTGGAAGAACAATTACAGGTTAGCATCCTGCCACCCGCTGCCGATTAATCCGACTTCTTTTCAGACCCTGCAAGAAAGGAAATAACCCCACCGTAATCACTGGATAATATGGGTGGGCAAGCGTATTACATACTGTATATTAAGCCTGGTGGGATAATCCTCGGCTCCGTGGCCTTAATAGAATTGAAAATTCTTGTCGCGAATGCTAGCAAATTTTTGATTCTATTACAGGACCGGAGGCTTCTGATTATGCTAATTTAACGCTGAGTAAATACTACTGAAGTAATATCTCCCACCGGCTTATAATAAAACGTTTTAAACGTTGACTCAGAAGACCAATCTGCACAACGCATTATATCTTGGATACTTGACCCCAATCCATATGACTTTGACGCCATAGCGCCTCTCACAGAGTGAGCACCAAAGATCTGTGTATCTACACCAGCTTCATTCATCACATAGCGAAGCCATCTGGCTATCGTGGCATCTACCACGGGTTTAAAGGGTTTTTGAATAGCAATTAATAACTGAGTGCAACCCTGCGGCCGCAAGGCCTTGGTACATTCCTCGTACGTTTTCAAACATTGAACCACACATAATTTTTCATTTTCAGGAAAAGAATTGTACGAAATGTGTCGAAACAAAGTTTTAGTACGACCTGTAATATGAAAAGAAACCCCTTCCGGGGTAAACACTCTACCTGTTACGTCGAGTGCTCTCACATCCGAAGACCTTCTGCAAGATGATAAACACAGCAACATAGCCAATTTCGCCGACAACTGATTTCTAGACAGAAGAGCATTGACCGGCCAACTGTTGAGTAACGATAACACTAGAGACACATCCCACAACCCGGTATACTTGGGTTTGGGAAGATTGGCCACCCTGATGCCTTTTAACAATTTACACACCACCGGGTGCATGCCTACCGGTTTCCCGTCTATCTGAGCATGCCCCGCCGAAATAGCCAAATGAAAATTATTGACCGACCGGTACGCCAATCCGTCTCCGGCCTTTTCCGACTGAAAATTCAAGACTTGGGACAACTCTGCCCCCAAGGGATCCAGGTGTCGTCCCACGCACCAATCCACCCAGTTCTTCTAGGCTGTGGAATAACGTTTCCTGGTGGAAGGCGCCCATGCCTGCTTGATGAACTCGGCAGTCCTGCTCGAAACTCCCGGCAACTGCCACTGTTCCCGGAAAGCCTCCATGCCATCAGCGATAGTCTGCCCTCCAACAGCAACGGGTGTTGCTCCTGATGAGGGCCCTGCAACAACCACCTCGAGTCCGGTAGCATACGTGGACGATCGCAGCTCCCCTCAGAAGTTTTTTTTTTTTTTTCGACCATGTGCCGCCAGTAGAAACCTCTCCACAGCGCTCGCCCCAGCCCCACCTGCTGGCATCGGACTCGATCACTACCTCTGGTTGGGATCCGAAGATCGCCCTGCCGTTCCAGGCATCCACGTGGCTTAGCCACCACTGCAGCTCTGTTCGTACTTCCTCTGATAGGGGAACCGAGTCGGTGTACGAGAGCCCCCTCCGTAGATGCTGAATCTTGAGGCGCTGGATGGCCCTGTAATGCAGGGGCCCCGGGAATATAGCTTGAATGGACGATGCCAGTATACCCACTACTCTGGCCAGCGTCCTGAGAGTGACCACTTGCCTTTCTAACAACTTCACTATCTCTTTTTTCAATTCCCTCAACTTGACTTGGGGAAGACACAGCTGCGCTGTCTGGGAGTTGATCGTGAACCCCAGGAAGTCTATTACCTGTGTCGGAACCATCACAGACTTCTTTGAATTTATTACAAACCCTAGACTTTGGAGTAGCGAAGTAGTCATGGTCAGCTGCCGCTGAAGACTGTGCTGATCCTGCGCCATGAGCAGGACATCGTCTAGATAGATGATCAGTCGTACCCCTCTTTCTCTGAGGTATGCCACCACTGGTTTCATCACTTTGGTGAAGCACCAGGGAGCCAAGTATTCGTAACATTGGTTGTCCCACATGAACTGTAGAAACCTGCGGTGTGGAGGAAAAATCGGTATAGAGAGATATGCATCCTTGAGGTCCAGTCGGACAAACCAATCCCCTTCCTGCAGCAAATCCGCTAGCAGATGAATACCTTCCATTTTGAAATGGTTGTAAGTTAGGTACTGGTTGAAATCCTTGAGGTTGAGCACTAACCTGTTGCCACCCCCTTTCTTCTGGACAAGGAAGACGTTGCTGAAGAATCAATCAATCAATCAAGACATTTATAGAGCGCACTACTTACCTGGAGGGTCTCAAGGCGCTAGGGGGAGGGGGGGGGGGTGCTGCTACTGCTCGAACAGCCAGGTCTTGAGCTTCTTCCTGAAGGAGAGGTGGTCTTGGGTCAGGCGCAGGTCGGTCGGGAGGGAGTTCCAGGTCTTGGCGGCCAGGTAGGAGAAGGACCTTCCTCCTGTAGTCGTTCTTCGGATGCGGGGGACGGCGGCGAGGGTGTGACTGGCTGATCGGAGGTGGCGTTTGGGAGCGTAGAAGTTGATGCGGTTGTTGAGGTAGCTCGGGCCTTGATCGTGTAGGGCTTTGTGTGCGTGGGTGAGGAGACGGAAGGTGATTCTTTTGTTGACGGGGAGCCAATGCAGGTCTCTCAGATGTCCGGAGATGTGGCTGTGTCGTGGGATGTCGAGGATGAGTCTGGCTGAGGTGTTCTGGATCCGCTGGAGTCTCTTCTGGAGCTTGGCGGTGGTTCCGGCGTAGAGGGCGTTGCCGTAGTCCAGTCGGCTGGTGACGAGGGCCTGGGTGACCGTCTTCCTGGTCTCGGTGGGGATCCACCGGAAGATCTTCCGTAGCATGCGCAGGATGTTGAAGCATGGCGAGGAGACGGCGTTGACTTGTCTGGTCATGGAGAGGGAGGAGTCCAGGATGAAGCCCAGGTTGCGTGCGTGGTCCGTCGGGTTGGGTGCGGTGCCCAGGGCGGGGGGCCACCAGGAGTCGTCCCAGGCGGAGGGCGAGGAGCCCAGGATGAGGACTTCCCTCTTGTCTGAGTTCAGTTTCAGGCGGCTGGTCGTCATCCATTCGGCTACGTCTTTCATCCCTTCGTTGAGGTTGGCTCTGGCGGCGGCGGGGTCGTTGGTCAGGGAGAGGATCAGCTGGGTGTCGTCGGCGTAGGAGATGATGTTGAGGTTGTGTTGGCGTGCGATGGCCGCGAGGGGGCTCATGTAGACGTTGAAGAGGGTGGGGCTCAGCGAGGATCCTTGAGGGACGCCGCAGATGACTTCGGTGGCCTCTGACTTGTACGGTGGTAGGCGGCCTCTCTGTGTTCTTCCGTCGAGGAAGGAGATGATCCATTCCAGTGCCCTCTCCTGGATTCCGACGTTGCTGAGGCGTTGCACTAGGGTGAAGAAAGCTCGAGGACCTCACTGGCACTGAGCAATCGCGCCTTTCTTCAGCAAGTCTGCCACCTCTTCGCCTATGAAACTGTGATCTAGTTGGGAAAAATGGAGAGGTGGCGGGGGAAACGCTTGCGCCGGGCGGGAGTAGAACTCCAGCTGAAACCCTTGGACGGTCTGCAGCACCCACGCATCTTGCGTCAAAGCTCGCCACTGTGCTAGACAGTGCTGCGTGCGCCCCCCCAACAGAAGAAGGGAAACATTTGTGACACTCACTGGAATTTTGATGCGACTTGAAGCTCGCTCTATTGTTTCCCGACTGGAAACGTCCTCTGTTGAATCTTCTCTTAGACGGGTAGAAGGTTCCACCGCAGGTGGAGTCCCACTCTCCACGCCCGCGACCAAAATCTCCACGCTGGGAGCCTTGTTGGAATCCTCGGCCTGACGAGCGACCCCCGCCTCGCCCGGCCCTGTTGAAAACCCCTTGAGTAAGGGCTCGCTTTATTCCACTCTGGGCCTTATCCAAGGCGGTGAATGTCCCTACATATTTTGTGACATCTTTAACGAATCTGTCACCGAACAGAAAACCCCCAGCCAGGGGTCCTGGCTCCGCTTCCGCAAGTTCAGTCAGGTTGCTGTCCATCCTGAGCAATAAAGACTTGCGCCTCTCCGAAGAGATTGCGCAATTTGCGTTGCCAACTAGGCAAATGGCGCGCTGAGCCTAGCCCGCCAAGATATCCGGATCCACTGGCTCCGCTCCTTCCTTGGCCTTCAGGCCATTTCCAGTATTTTCGCCAGGGGCCCCACGACGTCAAGCATCTTGTCTTGGCAGCCCCGCCAAGCCCTGTCCAACCCCCTCTTGGGATCTTTTGAAAATTTCCTCAAAAATGTAAGCATGCTTGCATCAATCTCCGGCGTGTCTGCCACACTATCCGGAATATCTGGGCGCGGACACTCCGACCTCAAACGGTTACGAACCTCCCTACTGAAGCTCTTCCTGAGGTTCTCGTGCAGGTATTCGGAGACCACCTTTTTCACTACTCTCACCCCCTGGTCCTGAAGAAAGCTGCCTGACAAATTGTCAACTAGAGCTGAAACATGTCGACCATTTTAATAGACCATTAAAGTGTGCTAGAATCCATAACAGATTCCACAGCAGCACGAACTCCTTTTTTAAGAATAGCCAGAATCCAGATTTAATAAAATTTCAAGTACTGGCTGTCCGAACTATTTTTTAAATCACTCACCACTTTCCCGATCACTTTTTCCACGATCACTACTGCCTCAAACTTACGGTATAACCTCCTGGTGGAGGGTGCACACAAATGAATTGACCCAGTGATTACGCAAGCACGTGTGATATAAGCGGGGACACATCATATACCGCTAACGAAAACAAGTAAGAACGAAAACACACGTGTATGAGGGTCATTTTATTGGGAGACACCCAGTTACCAACCTGCAGACCTGAGTTTTTGCAGGACAAGTGATCCTTTCCCCATTTGATGAGATGTTTTGCAAAACCCTCCAGCTGTTTCCTTATGGGACGCAGAGCCACCGCAAGTGCCTGCTGCACTGTCTGAGGGACTTTCGTCTCCATAGCTCGAGTCACTGAAGCTTGGACCGAGGCATCCAATGCTTCTACTATATTGTCCTCAAGAACAGCTTCCTGCTGTCCATCCACATTCTCCTCCCCATCAGCATATTCTTCATCCGGGTACCGCACCCAATCTTCGATGGTGAAGGTACTCACTGTAGACAAGGCAAAACACTCAAGGGATTGCACACTTGGGGGGGGTAACGGGGGGGAAAGCCCAAGCACACTGGTGTAATGAATATGTTGGCAACGTTTCCCAAACCCCCTCAGCAAAGCTGTAATCAAAGGTCAGTGATCTGGGCCCCTCAACTCCCTGAGCGTGTGCACACTCTGGGCCACAGTTATTTTACAACCAAGGCGCTCAATAGCGCTGGCGATCACACAAGGGGTCCAGCCGGTGTGTGGAACGAACGAATTCCGCGTTCCAGGAAGCCGAGGAATCACACCAAAGCGCGCAGCCCAAACGCTACTAATCCTACCAAAAAATAGCCCAATTAGTCAGCGTTTTGGGCGCGCGCGTCGGCCGAGAGCCACCCGGCCTGAGCATCAGGGCGTACAAGGGAAGCCTCTGCGCGCCTTCAGGCTGCCGGTACCGGGCTCTTGTGAGGTGCGCGGCGGCCCCCCTGCCGGTCAGATGTCGGCGCTCAAGAAGCGCGTGGTCCCGCGGGAGCCAGCACAAATACAAACGATCGGCTCTGCAATTACGCCATCAAAGGTCAGAGAAGTGCATTAGCGCTTCAGCAATTACACGCAATAGTGTATGCATAAACCAACTGTTGGCAATTGAAACCACATTAAATAGCGGATTGACCCGCCGTCATTACAATAATCAGTACAATAACCCCAAAGAAAACCCCAAACAACAAGCAGAGTGAGGGGACCAAAGGAGAGGTGCACTTAACTCTGACTTGAGCAGCAAAGAAAGAGGATGATGGGAGCATGCAAGGGGTTCTTATGGACTGTGGGGGCGTGCCTATGCTCATGTGTACTCATGGGAAATGAAGTTTTGTTTTACTGTTAATGTGAAAATATACATTTTCATTGGCTACTATGTTCAATGCAGTAAAGATTGAGAAGCATAATCAGAAGCCTCCGGTCCTGTAATAGAATCCGCACATTATTTATTTCTTCCACCCTCCATCCCAGATTGATACCATAATAGCAATAGTTTGACTTATATCTGAAACTGTATGCCAGCAGTCAATACTATGCTGAGTTACTCTATGGGGCATATGTATAATTTATTTTATTTAGAAAGTTTTGTTTAGGGCGAACATGACCCTTGAAGGTATCAGAGCGCTTTACAGAGGGATGCGACACAAATGAGAGGGGGCAATCGTGGCAGAATCATAGCAATGGACAAAAATAGCAATAGTTACGTGGCAACATGATAGACAAAAATAGCAATAGATACATGACGACATGATACACAAATATAGCAATAGTTACATAACGATGTAATAGTGGGAAAAATAATTAGTCAGTAGGATAAGGCAGGAGAGACATCAGCATGATAGTATATGAGGTGACTCAGGCCCCTTACTGGACTTTTTGTGAGGCACGGGGAGATTAAGTGATTTACCCAGAATCACAGGATGCTCAGCGTCATTGCCGAGACTCGAAACGGGGGGGGGGGGGTGGAGGGGGGGCATAATAGCAAAAAATAGCGATAACTATCGCTAAATGCGCATTTTTTATATCACTGCCTATCGCCGCATATTATTGCAGAGATAACATGCTATTAGTAACGTTTATCTCCAATTTGATAAAATATCCGGCGATAGCGGCTCAATGCGTGAATATCGCTGGAAATCCAGCGATATTCAGGCATTAACGCCAATGGGGACTTAACCTGAATTTCCACCTCCCAGTGGATCTACAGGTTAAGTCATGGGGCCTCATTTATGAGGCCGTGCGCCACTTTTACGCGGCAGGTGCGTCACTTTTTCTGACGAGCCAGTGGCGTAAAAAATGCACCTTGTTGCGCCATATTTACAAAGTGACGCATCTAGGTAGATGCGTCACTTTGTAAACCCCTGCGCCACATTATACCTGCGCCAGGTATAATGTATGCAAGGGGGGCGTATTGACGCAAGGAAGGGTCGTAGAAGTGACGCAGTGAAATCTATGAGATTTCACTGCGTCACTTTTAGGACTCCGTTGCGTCAAAATTTTGCGCCTGCCTCACAGCAGACGTAAGACTGACGCAGGCCCTTTCACATGGGGCTTGCCCCATGTGAAAGGACGCATTGCTGGAGTTGCGTCACTTTTGTGACACACTCCAGCAATGCGTCACTTTTGCGCTTACAGATACGTCAGAAATACTGACGTATCTGTAACTCCTTGCGACATCATGCGTCATACATTAAATATGACGCATCAGGAATGTCGCAAGGAGTGCGCACTGAGAAGTGACGCATAGCTGCTTTCACGCAGCGATGCGTCATTTCTCATAAATGAGGCCCATGGTCTGAGCAGGCGTTAGGTTCTGGCGATAATCGCACTTAGCACAAATTTTTTTATCGCTTTGCCTGCCTTGCTAATAGATGATAGCTGTGTTAGCGACTTCTTTCAGCCGCTAACAGGTTGGGTACGTCCACTTTGCATGTCATTAGCAATAAATATTGCTGACATGCAAAGCGGGCCATAAACCTTTAGTTATGGCCTAAAAGCTGTTGCTAACTGCTGTTAGCGACAGCTTGCTAATAGGGCGATAAAAATATCGCTGCTTTAGCAGGAAAAAGTCCAGCTAAAGCGGCGATATCGCCCTTGCTAATATGTCCCCCAGTTCCCTAGATTGTAGGTCGACCGCCCTAGCCGTTAGGCCAACTCCTCTCCCCCTGATTATTAGTGAATTTGTGCGAAGGGCAGTTGTGATTAGCATATAGCCGAGATGGGGTAGATACTGTTAGATACCAAGGAATGGGTACTTGAAGGATAGTTCATGATAAAGAAAGGTATGGACCCTTCGCAGGAATATAGCGGAAAGTAAGTCAGACAACAAATGAGTAGAATTTAAGGAGAGCATGGCATGCACAGGATGGAGGATAAGAAGTCATTTGAAAGGAAGGAGAGAACAATCAGTTGATTTAATTCAATGGCAGGTCTCATGCCCACCACCTCGCGCCCCCGTCCCCGATGGACCCGCGCAGCTGTGCACTGTCGGTGGCTGCCACTTCACGAGGGTACCTGAAGTGCGTCTGCCGGGGGGGAAGCATCGGCCCCCGACGCGTGCCCCACCCCCGCGCTCGGAGTCCACGGATGTGCACGGCCTGCCCCTGCGTTGTCTCACGCACCTCGCGGGCACATGTTTCCCGCCCTCGCAGACCTTCGCACCAGCACGTGGCCCGCGTGCCACTGCACCTAGAGGATGAACGTGGATGGCGATGGCAACGCGGCTCTTCCGCCCCCAGCTCCTCAAGCGCCGGCGGCTCTTCCGCCCCAGCTCCTCAAGCTCCGGCCCACCAACAAGTGGTCCCTCCCAATGCACAGGCGCTGGGCCCCGCTGCCAACGCCGCACCCGCCCCGCCTGGCCATGCCATGGCCGCGCCGCTCCCACCTTTCAGCGAGCTAGCAGACCCGCCCACGGGTGCTGCGCGGTGGCGCCTCTGGCTAGGGCGGCTGGAACACTACTTTGTAGGTGTGCGAGAGACTGACGCTAAAGTGAAGCGCTCCCTACTCATGTGTTACGGAGGTGACGAGCTGTACGAGCTGTTCGAGACCCTGCCAGACCGGGGTGACGAAGATGACTACACGGCCGCGGTCAAGGCGCTCAATCGCCATTTTGACCCACGCGCCAACCCAGACTAGGAATGGTTTAAACTGCGCCAAGCCCGTCAAGCGGAGGGCGAGTCAATCGACGTCTACTATGCGAGGCTTCGCAAGCTGGCTACGTCCTGCGAACTGCCGGACCGGACTCTGGAAATCAGGGCACAACTTATACAAGGCTGCAGGTCGGTCCAACTGACGCGTCTCATTCTACGACAGCCCCGGATTAGTCTCGACGAGATCCTCGTCCTAGCAAGATCGTATGAACTCTCCAATGCCCGGGCTGAGGCAATGCAAGCTGCGCTCGACAGGCCCACTGCGCCAGCGAAACACGTGGTGGTGAAAGTGGAACACGTCGATGCTCTCCAAAGAAGGCCTTTCCAAACCACCCAGAAGTCCCAACAACCCACGTCGCCGCGTTCGGCCTGTGGGAACTGCGGAATGAATCACCCATTGCAAGGTCGGTGCTTTGCGAGAGGAAAGACCTGTTCAAATTGTGGCAAACTGACTCACTTCGCCAAGGTGTGTCGCAGCAATGGCAATCGAAGGACTGGCCAAAGAGGGAGGAGCATCGCCCAAGGTGTGCGCCAACTGTCACTGGAGGATCCCAGCGCTGACGGCGACGCCGCCCAGTCGGCCTGCAGAGTTGACGATGAAGATGACAAGGTGTTCTTCATTTCGTTTGTGGGACGAGAAGGTTCGAGAAGGAGGCCACCGCCCATGTGCGAGGTTCAGATCGACGGATCCCCGGTGAAGGCACTGATCGATACCGGAGCATCGGTAAATGTGATGGACAATGTACAGTATGAGCAACTGTCCCCCCCGACCACCACTGTCACCCTCGAAGGCAAGGATATACACATACGATAGCGATGACCCGCTACCCCTGCGAGGTGTGATTGATGTAACAGTCGCGTGCAATGGCCAGGAAGTGAACACCAAGTTCCACGTAACAGGTGGCAAGCGCGGCACGCTCCTCAGCTGCCACACGGCGGAGGACCTACAACTGGTATTTTTCGCCAACCAGGTACATGAACGGCATGCGCATACCATGTTAGATGAATTCCCAGCGCTCTTTCAAGGTCTAGGCCGCCTGAAGGGTAAGATGTTCAAGTTGCACATCGACCACACGGTGAAGCCCACGGCACTGCGGCATCGAAGAGTTCCTTTTCACCTGCGGCCGCAGGTGGAAGTCGAACTGAAGAAACTAGAGGAACTCGGGGTGATAGAGAAAGTATCAGGGCCCACCCCCTGGGTGTCCCCCCTCGTGGTGGCCCCCAAACCAAAGCAACCAGGGGCCATAAGACTTTGTGTGGACATGCGCCTCCCCAATAAGGCCATTAAGAGGGAAAGGCACCTCACGCCAACGATGGACGATATCGTGGCAGATTTAAATGGAGCCCGCTGGTTCTCTAAACTGGACTTAAATGCTGGACATCATCAGCTAGAGCTACACCCGGACAGCAGGAACATCACAACCTTCTCGACCCACGTAGGCCTACGCAGGTATAAGCGCCTGAGCTTCGGTGTCTCCTCCGCCGCCGAGGTTTTTCAAAATGCAATCAGGGAGACACTGTCGGGACTTCCAGGCGTCATCAATCTGAGTGATGATATCCTCGTCTTCTCCAAGACACTAGAGGAACACCATGGACACCTTCGAGCCACGCTCAACAGACCTGCAGAGCACAGCCTCACCCTACACCGGGAGAAGTGTTCCTTCTACAATGAATCGGTGGAATTCTTCGGCTACGTATTCTCCCGAGACGGCTTGAAGGTAGACCCGAAGAAGGCGGACGCCATCCGGGCAGCACCGAAACAGACCTCTGCGACTGATGTCCGCAGCTTTCTAGAGATTGCCACCTACTGCGGTCGGTTCATCCCTAATCTGGCGTCCCTCTCGGAACCCCTACGCACACTCACAAAATCGGGGCAACCGTGGTCGTGGACGAAGAAGGAGGACGAAGCGTTTCAAGCAGTGAAGGACGCCCTGATAGACGACCAGGCCATGGCCTACTTCAGACCGCACAGGCAAACAGAGGTTGTCGTGGATGCCAGCCATGTGGGACTGGGCGCAGTCCTACTACAGAAGACGGAAAATCAAGAATGGGTCCCACAGCATATGCGAGCCGAGCACTGACTCCGATTGAGATGAGGTACGCACAAATTGAAAGAGAGGCGCTCGCGATCAAGTGGGCGTGCCAACACTTTCACCTGTACCTGTTTGGCCATGAGTTCAAAGTCATCACGGATCACAAGCCACTTGTGCCGCTGTTTGGAGGCTCCGCTAGGCTGGCCCCACCCAGAATCGAAGATGGGCTGTTCAGCTCCAACCATACCGATTCGAAGTCATCTTCCGCCCTGGAGCAGATAACCCGGTGGACTTCCTATCAAGACATCCAGGGCAACCCGCTCCCGCATCGGAGCTAGAAGACGGAGAAGACGTGGAGGAGTTCGTTAGGACGCTGACCCAGGATGCCTGTCCCAAAGCGCTCATGCTGGAGGAGATAGGGGCTGCCACGGAACGGGATGAATGTCTCAGAAGAGTAAAAGCCACACTTGAAAACCACTCCTGGAAGCGTTTCCTAGAGGGGTGCGGAGCGCTCACGCCAGAAGAACAGACTTTCCGGCAACAGATGTGGAGAGCCCAGAGTGAACTAAGCATGGGGCCCCATGGCGTGGTGCTAAGAGGCACCACCATTGTCATACCCACGAGCCTGCAGAAAGAAGTTGTTCGCCTCGCCCACCAAGGGCATCAAGGAGTAGCAAAGACCAAAGCCCGCCTGCGCAGTCGGGTGTGGTTCCCTGGAATAGACAGTGCGGTGGAAAGAGAAATCAAAAACTGTCATTCGTGCGCCATCACCAGCCAAGAACCAGCGCCACACCCCATCATCACAGAAGACTTGTGTGAGACCCCGTGGTCGAAGATCAGCATGGACTTCGGATCATTCCCGGATGGGCGACAGGCTTTGGTGCTCATTGACTCCTGCTCAAAGTTCCCAGTAGTCGAGGTGATTCAGTCAACCGCATTCACCCATGTGAAGCCCGCGCTCGATCGCACTTTTGCCATGTTGGGTTTCCCGGATGAGGTGAAATCAGACAATGGACCGCCTTTCCAAGGCAGCGACTTCAGGGCATACCTCAGCAGGAGAGGAATCAACCACAGGAAGATCACGCCGCAGTGGCCGCAAGCAAATGGCGAAGTCGAGAGGTTTATGAGAACAATGAACAGAGCCCTTAAGATTGGAGTGGAACAGAGGGAAGCCCCAGTAAGTGCCTACCGGCAAACCCCACACTGCACCACCAAATGTGCGCCGGCGCACGTCATGTTCCACAGGACCCCGCGAGACTGCATACCGACAAGCCCGGCATGGAAGGCCCCCGAGCTAGACCACGAGGCAACCCAGAACCGAAGGAGGAATACCAATGAAAGGGCCAGCCGAGCCCGGTATGTCCAGGTCAGACCACTTGTGGTCGGTGATCACGTGGTGCTGAAGACCCGTCAGCACAGCTGGAAATATCAAGCCACGTTTGAACCCGAGATATGGGAGGTCGTGAACATTCACGGCACGATGATATCGGCCACACATGGTAGGAGGGCCATGACCAGGAACGTGTCATGGTTCAAAAGATTTGCCGGAGAAAGCATTGAGAGGAGAGAAGAGTTCGAGGACGGAGAGGGAGGCGACGAAAACCCATCGCCTCCGGGGACGCCGACGGTGCCATCTGTTCGGGAAACACCGGAGCCCAGACCGGCCTCAGACTCTAGCACAAATACGGAAAGCGAAGTAAGTAACCATCCGGAAAGCGGAGCACGTAACCCAGTGCAGCCAGAACACGAGGAATCCGCGGCAGAGCCACGGAGCCAAAGATACAATCTCCGACCCAATCCAACCCCCAGTCAGAGACTCAGGAACTATGTATGGGGTCTCCGTGTCTCTGGAACTGTAAACTAACCGGGACTAAAGAACTGTGGGTCGCCAGTGTGGTGTTGGCAAGGGTGGGGACAACCTAGGCCGCAGAGTGGGGCCTAACTAAACAATCTTACAATAACGGAATACAGACACTAGCTGGCAGTTAGGGCCGAAGACCCCGAGCCGGTCTCGCGCCCGTTTATTTATACCTGGGGCGTGACCCGCCCTCAGGCTGTATGCGTGCATGCGTGCGTGTGTGGACGGGCCGGGTGGCTCCGTCAGTACAGATTCGTTCCTTTTCCCATATATACCTTCTGAAGTACATTGTTGGGTCTGGCCTAGGAAGTGAGAGTTTTGTCAGCTTACATTTTAAAAATACACCATTGTTTATTTAGTAATAAGCAAAATAAATAATGGTAGATTTTTTAAGCTAAATAAACAACAATCGTTTATTCTTAAAACACAAGCTAACAAACCTCACTTTCAATAAAATCCAATGAAAACTCATGCACAGCTTCAATCTTTCTCTTTATAATTGTGTCTAATTGAGGTCCCTTTACAACTCCTTTGGGACACCTAGTAACAGCCTATGGGACTGCTCCCTTTCATGTCTTCGTAGAATTTCTTTTATTACTTATGCTACTGCAGGGATATTTTTTGTGGAAAAAAATCTAATAAACATCATTATTTTCCTGCCGATAAAGCGGTGATCATTGAATATGCTCCTAAATCTCTCTGTTCAACCTTCAAACCTTGATGGTAAGAGGAACCGAAGAAGGAAGGTCGAGATACTTCAGCTGGAAAGAATCCGGGGCAGACTCCATGGAGGCAACACCACAAGACTCCTCAACAGAGGAAGCCATGACCTCCGGGGCCAGAAGGGAAACACTTCCACCACCTGCATCCTCCCCTGCCTGACTTCCCCAGAAAACTCTGGATAAGAGGGAAAGGAGGAAAAGCATACAGGAGAAGAGGAGACAATGACAGAGTCAAGGCACTCATGCCTTAAACCCGCATTTCGCTCACTCTCGAATGGGAAACGGGAGCAGTGCATCCTCCGTGGATGCGAAGAGATCCACAGCTGGATGACAGGACCTCCTGCAGATCATCTGAAAGGTCCTCTTGGCCAACTGCAGAGTGAAGAAACATAGAGACTTGCAGTCATATTGGCCAAGCCTCTGCTATGGGTGACTGATAGACGGGAGGAGATAGATCTCTGCACACTGAGCCAATGAACATGCAACCAGATTCAGAGACTTACTGTGTGTACTGTCCTGATGATTGATGTACACAACAGTCACAGTATTGTCTGAGCAGACCATGACATTGAACCCCTCTACATGGCGCTGGAAGCAGCGCAGAGCTCTCTCCACTGCAAATAGCTCCCTTCAATTGGATGGCCTGTTCGCTCCGATGCGTACAATGGTCCCGTAGAGAAAAGTCATCCAATGTTGCAACCCAAACCAAAGCACATGCATCTGTCATCAGGATCTTGTGAGCAGAAGGGTGAATAACCATCCACTTCCAGAGGTTGGGAGTATGGAACCACCACTGCAGCTCCTGGATGACTGTCTGGGAGACCGGTACGCGTATCCCATGGGAGAATTAGAAAGGTGATGAACTTGCGCAGATGCTAGAGTTATGGACGCAAATGCAACCTCACCCAGGGAACTGTCAACACAGTGGCTGCCATATGATCCTGCACTTCCATCCATTCGTGCAGACTGGCTGATAACTCAGCTAGGAGATTGCGCAATAGCAGCTGAAGCCAGAGTATGTTTTTCAATGGCAGAAACACCTTGCCCTGTATTGTATCCAAGAGGACTCCTATGAATTTAATCTGACTGGAAGCTGCAACTGACACTTTGGCAAGTTGAGAAGAAAGCTGTGGTCGTCGAGCATAGACATGGTCGGTATAAAAATGCTGCTCCGTAATCTGCAAAGAGGGGACCTGGATCAACCAATTGTCAAGGTAGGAAAAGGGGGATACTCTCTGAAGCTGGAGGTGAGCTACCAGTGGTGCCACCACTTGGGTGAAAAATCGTGGTGAGGAGTGGAGGCCAAACGGGAGAATGCAATACTTCTAATGCTGGCGCACCATCGATATGTGCAGGTTAGCGTCTAGGAGATAAAGTGCCAACATCACACAAGGAGACTGAATCAACGGAATGATGTGCTGTAGCTTCTCCACCTTGAAGGGAATTTTGTGCACATGCTTGTACAGAAATCTCAAACTGAACAGACTATGATATCCTTCCTACTCCTTAGGTACCATGAAAATGATCGAATATACTCCCTTCCCCATTGGTCGGGAGGTAGCAGAACAATTGACTTTTTCAATAAGAGAGACTGAGGGGCATATGTACAAGCTCCTATCACCACCACATCATCCGTTTTATCGGGTATACAACTGTTACCACGCATGTTTTACCACGAAATACTGTTACAACAAAACTATTGCAACGCAAGTGTATTTACAACGCATTTATTTACAACGCATTACCCTACAACGCAGATACTATTACAACGCATACCATTACAACGTAAGTATAGGTAAGTTTATCTTTTTTTTAAACATTTATTAGGGGTATTGGGTTATGGGGTACAGGGGTATTTTTAGGGTTCAGGGCTGGGTTTGCGTTATGGGATACAGGGGTATTTTTAGGGTTCAGGGCTGGGTTTGGGTTTTGGGGTACAGGGGTATTTTTAGGGTTCAGGGCTGGGTTTGGGTTTTGGGGTACAGGGGTATTTTTAGGGTTCAGGGCTGGGTTTGGGTTTTGGGGTACAGGGGTATTTTTAGGGTTCAGGGCTGGGTTTGGGTTTTGGGGTACAGGGGTATTTTTAGGGTTCAGGGCTGGGTTTGGGTTATGGGGTACAGGGGTATTTTTAGGGTTCAGGGCTGGGTTTGGATTATGGGGTACAGGGTTTTTTTAGGGTTCAGGGCTGGGTTTGGGTTTTGGGGTACAGGGGTATTTTTAGGGTTCAGGGCTGGGTTTGGGTTATGGGGTACAGGGGTATTTTTAGGGTTCAGGGCTGTGTTTGGGTTTTGGGGTACAGGGGTATTTTTAGGGTTCAGGGCTGGGTTTGGGTTATGGGGTACAGGGGTATTTTTAGGGTTCAGGGCTGGGTTTGAGTTTTGGGGTACAGGGGTATTTTTAGGGTTCAGGGCTGGGTTTGGGTTATGGGGTACAGGGGTATTTTTAGGGTTCATGGCTGGGTTTGGGTTCTGGGGTACATGGGTAATTTTAGGGTTCAGGGCAGGGTTTGGGTTATGGGGTACAGGGGTATTTTTTACATATATATTAATACATTCTTTAATAAAATTAAATGTAAATAATTAAATTATTTAAAAAATTATTAATTACAATATTTAAAAAAATTATATACTTACCTATACTTACGTTGTAATGGTATGCGTTGTAATAGCATCTGTGATGTAATGTCATGCGTTGTAAAGGTATGCGTTGTAAGGGATCCTGCGTTGTAAAAATTGCGTGCTAATGGTATGCGTGGTAAAAGTATGCGTGCTAACAACATACATCCGTTTTATCGACGTCGTGGTGGCAATAGGGGCTTAGCCTTATTTACAAGGCAGCATTAAGTCACTTAACGTGGCCTAACGTTACCTTATAAATAAGGCCCCCTTTCACGCTATGCTTAGCGTGAAAGGGGTGAGCAGTAGGTGTTGCGGTGGGCGTTCCACCGCAACACCCATTGATTTTGACGCTGCCCTCTGTGTACAAGGGTGGCGTATATAGGAGGCAGTGCCAAACTTAAGACCAGGGAAAACCTGGTCTTAACTTTGTGAAACAAGGAGAAATGCATTATTTCCAGGAGTTTAGCTTTTCCATGTGTTCTGCCTTGTGCAGTACACATGGAAAAAGCAAAATGGCATGGATTGTTTATGTAGAGGAAGGCCCCTCTTCCTGTAAATAAACAATCTTTAAACAATTCCATGTTGTGACTTTCATGTGTGCTGCATTGAGCAGCACGCTTGAAAGTGACAAAACAGCATTTCAGGATTGTTTATGTGCAGGAAGGGACACCTTCTTACACATAAACAATCCTCCCCTGCACGCAGACACCCTTGCACTATGGTCCAAGGGTACCTGCATTGGTGCTACAGGGCTAAGTGAAGGACATCTAACCTGGGCTTCTATTGGAATTCTATAACGCATATTAGCAAGCCCATTATCGCCGTTCTAGCTGCAGTTTCCTACTGCTGAAACAGCGAAACTTTTAACGAGGTTCGTGCTAATATGCCCCTCATTTTGGCAAGCCATAATAGATGGCCCACATGACAAAGCAAATGCTCGAACAGAGTTAAAAGAAATGTCAGACAAAAATGGTGTCTGCTTCTTCATAATTTCCAGCAGTTTAGGGCATTGACCGGCCTCCTGCATGGTCTTGAACAATACCTTAAAATCCAAAAGGAGTGACTGAGCCGCATAGGCGCCATAAATACCAGACCTTAAAGTCAGATGTGATCCAGAATATACCTTCTTAAGAGAGGTATCAACCTTCTTGTCTGAAGCATTGTTTAACACATTTTCCTCAGACATGGAAGAGCGTCCAACCAAACTCACCACCACCGAATCAACATGCAAAGCATCAGGCATCGTGTTCTCCATACTCTCCAATGGATACAGCTTTGTCATAGAGCGCGGGACAGAAATTCACTCCAGGTCCTTCCATTCTTTCAAGATGACATCTTGGACAAACTGGTGGATGGACATTGAGGTACTGGAAGGCTTCTTGAATTGAGGCAGCACAGTGTCCTTGGTCGAAGAAGAGGAAGCCTCTTCCTGAGGAAACCCCATATTACCTCTGACATGAGATAACATTTCAGGGAGCGTGTTGTTGCAGGGTTTCTGCTCAGGTACAGAACTATACTTGGGGCCAAAGGACGTCAGTATGCAGGGACTAAGTCACCATTCTACATCGGCATCTGCTGGCCCGAATCCGACTAGCTAATAGTGCCTCACTTGCCCTCCTAACCCTTCCAGAAAAACAAGTGATTAGCACCCCTGAATACAACAGTCCCGACCCTCTCAGGGATTGCAGTGCCAGGTCACACCCTTTCACTCTCTCACTCATATTTGTCCCACAATATAATAAATCTGAGACACGAAAACAGTTTACAATATTTATTTAAACGATTGTGCTCTAGTATGCAATAAGTGGGCCACAAATACTAAGCAGACGCATGTCAATGATGTCAGTAACATATTCAATAAACCATATAAAATGAAAAGTCCTGTCATATTATTTGACAGAATTGCCTAAGCCCATCCTTACTGCTAAGGCTAAGTGATTACAGATTATAGATCTCTGGGATTCGGTGGCGGACCCTGTACCTTAGCACATATAGAAGGTTGTTGTACAGCGCAGTTGATGCAGCCCTTTCGTCTGCTGGTCTTTGGCTCTGTCTGTGTCTGAGAACAGCACATCCCAAGTTATATTACAAAATGTGTGTGTTCAAAACAGCATCTGGATTTCTGTATTATATTTATATACTAGTGTTGGATCATAACTAATAACAATGAGCGATGTTTTTAGAACCTTGCTTAGGCTGTTCAGACTAAATCCCAGGAAAAGAACAACATTCTAAAACATGTGCTGACTATATATGAATTATAACGTGCCACAAAAACAAGCATGCTGTTTCGTAACACGTGCAAAGCAAAAGCAGCCTACATTATGGAAAATAAGGCTAACAAAGGGAAAATTCCCTTAAAGTTATTACAGTGCACACCAATTTTAACTTGTGCTTAACTTTGTTATGCTTGTTTCCCAAATTTCCACTGATTTTGAATACAGCCTGGAAAATGTGATCTACCCAAATATCACGTATTTGTAGACATCATAGAAATAGGAGTGATGAAGAACCGAGATAACCCACTTACTGGGGTCTCGACGGCGGGGGAACCGCCCAAATCTTCCATACCTTCCATACTTAGTAAAAGGAGACACAGGAGCCTTCGTCTGCTGGAGGAACCCAGATTTATTTCAATAGCCCGGGCTATGGAACAGAGTCCCAAGCTAGTCAGAGACAAAACCCAGGAGCCTGCTACTTCACTCTGTAGCTTACAAGCCTTTTATACATTTTTTATCCCAGTCTTTTGGCTGTCAGACCATTGTCTAATCAGGGCAGTGTTTACAGTTGATAACCAGATCCAGAAGATGTTTGTAGTTAGTTACCTGGTCAAGGCTTCGTACACAGATCATTGTTCACTCGGCTTTGATCACGGCTCAGTCTTTCAGGTCATTGTCCAATTGCCTTGATCAAAGCCTGGCCTTTCAAGTCATTTGTTTATTCACCCTGATTAGAGTCCAGCAGTCAGACCATTGTCTAGATAACCTGTTCACGGTGTCAAGGATGTTTACCAGGCTGGGAGCAGGAGATGGAAAACTAGCTTGTTTACTCAGGGCGTGGGTGTCTCATGGCTTTCTGTTGAACTGCAAAGAACAGGGGGTTGGGTGTGTGACAGTTCCTGGGCAGAAATGCAGGCTGCAAGATGGTTTTTGTTGTGTCAGTTTAGATTTTCCTTAGGCATCAGCAGAAATGACCAGGTGGGTCGCGTGGGAGTGTTTGACACGAGATGGCAATGAAAAAATAATGGAGTCTCGGTACAGATGATGCTGATCAGAAAAAAACACTTTTCCACAGACTCTCCTTTTGCCATTGAGTGGCAAATACTTTTAAGAAATGTCAATGTTCATAAGACCATCTGTTTCTTGTTCGAGCATCATCATCATCATCATATTGGTGTTGTGAATGTTAGAGGGTGGAGGCTTGATGGTCTGAACACACATTGTACAGAGCATTGGCAGGCACTGAAAGCACAAACAGCAGGAGACCAGGATAGCTACTCCCAAGGCAAGGAAGATGAGGACCCTCCAACCCCACTGGGAAATAAGGCACCAGATCCAGCTGGTGAGGGACCAGCTGCCTTCATCCAAATGTATTTTGGAAGAAAGGCGATGCAGATGTTGGATGGCATCGTACACTGTAGGTGCGGTGTCTGGGATGTACACACAGCTGGAGCCGATCAATTTACATACACCACCACGATCAGCAAGGATGACGTCGAGGACCATGCGGTTTTGAAGCGTTATAAGGTGGTCCAAGGTGGTCCGCCTGTAGCTCTGCAGTGATATTGGAGAGGGCACTAGTTGTTACTGTGATGGTGGCCTCAAGGACCTTGGTCAGTCCTCGTACAGCCCATGGGGCCCCAGAATGGAAGGAAATTTTTAAAGTCCCCGGCTTCCTGGCCCGCTGTATCTTCGGCTGATATGACTCACCAACGTGAGCTGCACAGGGCGCCCTTCATTGACTGGTGGTAACCTCCATGGGTAGAGTATGTTGGTGGAAGGAGGAAGGCCAGATAGCAGGTACCAGACCAGTTACGGGGGAGCCAAGTATAGGCAGCAGTGCCACGGATGAAATAGGTGTTGGGGGATGCCACCAGCTTGGGAGGAGATGTAGAGTTTAAAGCTTTTGTGATATCACACTTACTGGTACCAACTTTCTTAGTCCCTAGGTCATGGATGCAGACACGGCCTTGCACATTTATGACATTCAAAGTGTCCCGTTCATCAGGCAGTATCCTTCTTGTGCGGAATCTGGAAAATGTTCGTCGAGTGGTTGAGTTGAATACTACTATTTCACTGAGTTCATCTGGTGGTAGTAGCAATGTGGACGAGCTGGTCAGGCAAAAAGGAGCATTGGCATTGCCAGATCTGTTCTGCCAGAAGTCCTCCCGAAAAGTCCCAAGGATAGAATTGGCAGTACCATTGACAGTGTAGGCCTCCTGCATCAGCATCCACCACGCAAGACAAGACCCAGTGATGGAGAAGGGGTAAGGAAAGAATGGAACAGGGTGTATCATGGAATGTGGCATCAGTCCACAAACCCAGCAGTTGGAAGTGTTCATGATCAGATGATGATGATGCAACATTTGGATGAAGGTGTTGTTGAAGAATTCTGCACGGCGGGGTAATTCGTGGGCTGGTAGAGTGTAATATTGGTGCTCTGCAGGAGTCGGTATAGGAGTTGGTGTGGTAACAGGATGGTAGATTAGTAACAGCCAACCAAGGATAGACAGATTGAGGGAGACAAACAGCATCACCACGGTGGCTATAAAGCATTTACTATGCCGGAGACTGACATCTTGTTTCTGGAGTCCGGTGTTTTGATGGCTGCCATTGTGCTAAGCCAGGGACCTTTAGCGGCTGTGACTGGTGGTTGCTTCACTGGGCGCAGGTGCCAAGGAGCCCTAAGGCATACCTTAGTTTGACACACCAGCACTACACTCATCTTGGAAGATCACAGCCCTACATCCTATCGGCACTTGGCGAAGTCAAGGGCAAGTCTTCCCTCCGGGGCGCAAGTTATATTGGTCGGAAGTAGGAACAGTATGTTCGGGAAACAGTTGCTCTTGGTGTTGAGCAGAATTAGGGGAAGGTTCCACGCTTCCTTTCAGTATGTTGTCACTCTCTGCTTCTGTAGATGTAGAATGCAGTCTGGCATCGCTGAATGGGACAAACGTCGGAACTGTTTCTGTTTCTGAGTCTCCTTGTCCTTTCCTCACCCACTGATCATAGGGGAGAGGCAGAGGCACACGCCGGCAGTGAAACGAATGAGCCCAATTCTTCCAACCTTCTAATTTCACAGCGGTGTGGGTGGCCAGTAACACCTGACGGGGCTGTGTCCAGCGGGGCTCTAGGCTCTTAGTTTGTTGAAAGTTCCGGATCAGGACATATTTTCCAGGTTGGATAACGTGTCCTGGGCCCTCGCTTTTGTCAGGTATGGCCTTGGGCACCTGGTGATAAAGAGTACGAAAGGTATTAGTTAGACTGTACAGATAATCAGTCAATACAGGGTATTCAACATCAGACAGTTTCTTAGGCCCTGGGAAACCCCAGACATTGGCAGGCCTCCCGAACATGATCTCGTGGGGGGATAGCCCTATCCGGGTGTGTTTGGCGTGAACAGAGGTCCTGAGCTTAATTAGAGATAAAAACAATTTTTGATATAGAACACAATAGGGAGTATATATTTAACCTGTCCAGCCGGACCAGGATTTTTATTTTCTTACAATCAAAACAATGAATGGAATACAAAAAGTAGTTGTTTGTAGTAGGGCACAATAATGTACCAAACTAGTGAGAGAGACAGAAAATAGAAGCAAGAATTAGAGCAGTAAAGTTCACAGGCAAGGGAAAAAAAGAGCAAACTGGACACTTTTAAATCAGTGTAAACAGTGTTCTCCAGAGTGGAGCTTATGGTTACATGTATGTCCACTTAAAAGAGTCGACATTTCGATCCATAGCTCAGATAGTTAAGGATCATCATCAGGACTGTAAAAACAATTGATTTGCCTGAGTAAATTATTACGCCTGTTTGTGGGACAAACAGGGAGGAAAAAGAACAATAACGTTTTTTAGAAATCAAAGCCTGAGTAGTCAGCAATTTGAAGGATATGCACACATATACACTATTCGGAACCGCAGTGAACTCTTCAGGTGCAAGTGCACAGGTGAGTTTAAAAACGCAAGAAGTGTTTGTAACAAAATACGCGTGATTCGAACCGTGGGGCATGAGCCGCGTGAGTGCTTATCGGGACTAACCGCATTTATTTGTGTCCTTGATAACAGTCGCGCATATAGGGTATCTGTTCATGCACAGCTGTGAGCGGTATCAAAACGAAAGGACACGGATGTGAGGGCGTGCGAGCTAAGGGCAAGTATGGTGGATTCCAGCAGGTATTGTCAGTCTTACCTCGATTCAGACTGCTAATCGTACTGTAATTGGTTCAAGGACCAAGTGTGGTCGCTGGCGCTGAGGTTAAGGCTTACGCTGTGAATAAAAACCGGAGTTAGAACACTAATTACCGATGGCGGGAATAACGTGCAGTGGTGCACAGCGGCGCCGGTAGCGAAGGACCTACCAGGGGTAATGCCCAGTAAGCAACTAGTTGGGAATCACAGGACGCTTGGTAGCGAGATCCTTCAAGGTAGTTGGCGGTCTTCGTTTGATGGAATATACGCTAGTAAAAAGGAGGGGGTGGAGGTTAGAGGGGGTGAGGTGAAAGGGAGGAAAGTTCCATGGAGCCACATTCGGAACATGGTAAAACTTACCGATGTGTGTGAACAGTTTCAGGATACACAGCGGTGAGGGGGCGTGATGGCGATGATGCGGTCTTGTCAGCCGGTGAGCCTAGTAAAAGGAGCGCAGCTCTGTGGATAAGCCCTGGAAGCGGCAGTCATGTGACCGCCAGCATGGATCTCGTGTCTATGGGAGTGGGTGGAGCATGAGCATGCAACTGTGGGGGCCATCTTAGAGTGGTAAATGATGGGAGTGACTGGTTCTTAAAAACAGAATTTGTCCAATTAAAATATGGCGCAAGTGACGTACAACTATTAGTGACCTTCAATAATCAACTCAGGGTTCACATGGTGGACAGAGCATACATAATAATGAGAGGATTATGGCAGTGATAAATGAACAGTTTCTGAAGTCTGCCCCGAGAGTGGAACCAGGACACAACTGTAATCCAAATTGTTCATTCAAGTTAGTTTGCGGGTAGCAGATTAGAGCAAGGTAGTCCAATCCTCACTCCTGTTCAGGCCAGTCCGTATGGTGTCAAATTGAATTATGCTTTTTAGTTCTTCCCGATTCAGGAGTTGAGCCAGGTTGCCACCCCTTTGTGACAATTTGACGACTTTTAGGATTGTCCAGCGAATGTCGTCCTCAGTGTGATTTTTCTCAATGAACTGTTCGACCAATGGTGCATTGGGTGTCCTGCACCTAAGACGACTCCTATGTTGGCAGATTCTGGTTTTTGCTTTCTGAGTCGTCTGACCTACATACATTTTAGGGCAAGGGCACAATATTGTGTAGATAACATTGCTGGTATTGCAATTGGAAAAAGATTTCAATTCGACAGTAACATCATTATGACTGAAATTACGTGTCTCTATTGCATAACCACAGACATTACAGCCCCCGCATTTTTTATGTCCCAGTAGCGGTGGCAAATTCCAATTGGACTCAATGGTAGATCTGGGTGTGGGAGCAGGTAAGGCCGCTCTCACCAAGTGGTCCTTAAGATTTTTACTCTTGCGGAAAGCAAATAAGGGTCTTTCTAGATTAATGGAACCAGCATTAATTATGGGCCAGTGTTTTAGGATAGATTTCCTGATTTTGTGTGACACCGGCGAGAAAGTAGTGACGTAAGCTATCCTCTCTGATTTGTCACGTACTTTGGGTGTCAGCAAGGCCTCTCTTGGGCAGTACCACGCCCTTTTCGACGCCGTCTTTACTAGCCTTCTTGGATAACCCCGATTTTTAAGTTTGTCAGATAGAATGTTAGCCTTCCTGAAATAATCTGTTTTGCAAGAGCAGTTGCGCCTTATCCGCAAGAATTGGGAATAAGGTAAGGAATCTTTTAGTGCCCTAGGGTGATTGCTGTCATAGCTAAGGAGTGTATTACGCTCTGTCGGCTTTCTGAAGAGGCGTGTAAGAAGTTTGCCTTCATTATGATAAACTGTGAGGTCTAGGAATGCTATTTCTGCTTTGTCATGAGCCAGTTTGAATTTGAGATCTGCGCAGTTATTATTGAGCCAGTGTAAGAACTGGTTTAATGAGTTGGTGTCAAGGTTCCAAATTAGAAAATTAGAAAATTATCGACAATATATCGACGCCAAAAACCAATTACCTTCTGACAGAATCAAACTTGTCTAAATTGTTTTTATCTCTAATTAAGCTCAGGACCTCTGTTCACGCCAAATAATATATACCCATGATCCTCTGCTACCTTTTGGGCCCCCCTTGTTTTCATAAAAAACCTATCCGGGTGTGTGCCATTGTTCTTGTAGACAGTAGGGCTAGGAGTATATATTAGGAAAATCATGCATGTTTTAACCAGCTTTTCAGCATATGCTGGTATCTTAGAGTTGTACTACGTCGGTTCCAACAACTTGCATATCCCTCTTGCACTAATGTGAGCAGGACCATGGGCCATCATAACTACTGGTGGCACTTGACTGTCAGGTAACATCCATTGTCTTTCCATAGTCGAACGGACCCAGCAACCATCAATTCCCTTCTTTGCTACTTCAACACCCTTACTTCCTCAGGAGTAGCATAGAACTGAATATCAATCACACTTTGCGCTGTGTTTTCAACCATGCCCTCATCTGTCACCCACCTAGCGGGACCTCCTAAATACATTCCTTCTCTTTTCCTAAGAGCTGTTTGTCTGGCTGTCTGGTCAGCCAGGGCATTGCCTTTCCCAACATCATCTGTCACTTTCTTATGGGCCTTCCATTTTATAATGGCCACCTTTTTGGGGAGTGTCAGGGAGACCAACAGTCTGTGAATTAGGGGGCCATGTTGGATCTTGGTCCCATGGGAAGTAAAGACATTACTTTCTTTCCACAATCTCCCGAAGTTGTGGGCCACCCCAAAGGCATACTGACTGTCAGTATAGATATTTACTGTTATTCCCTTGCTTATCTCACAAGCTCTAGTGAAGGCCACTAATTCTGCTGCCTGAGCAGAACACTGCGGAATCTGAGCTGTTTCTACTACTTGCCCCAATGTCGTGAGGGTGTAGGCGGCTCTGGTGTTACCATCTGGCCTTCTGAGACATGATCCGTCCACATACAGTGTACCTTCTGGTTCTGCTATCGGGGTATCCTGTAAGTCAGCCCATCCCGTTGTCTCCTCCTCTGTCCTTAGTATGCAGTCATGAGGTTCTAAGTGGGCATCCTGAGTATCCAGTGGGAGTAATGTGGCGGGGTTCAGTACAGTGCATCTTTTGATGTTGATGTGGCTGGCAAAGTGTGTCAGTTCATATCCTGTGAGTTGTGCGCTAGTGAGGTACTATGTCTTGGTGTTATTAAGGAGAGTATCTACGGAATGGGGGACCATCAGAGTCAGGGGGAGTTCATGACGATTCCCGCACTCTGATAGACCATGAGGGTGGCCACAGCGGTCGCCCGTAGGTATCCTGGGAGAGCCCTTGCAACGGAATCTAAGGTGGCTGAAAAATAGGCACATTGCGGTTGGTGACCCCAAACATCTGGGTCAAGACAGCGCATGCACAGCCGTCTAGCCCATGTACAAAAAGAAAAAAATGTTTGCTATAGTCAGGAGTACCGAGGACTGGAGCAGTACACAGGGCCCTCTTCAAATCTTGAAAGGCCTGTGCATGCTCTGTAGTCCATGGAAAGGAACTGTCTGATATGTCCTTAGTGGTGAGGGCAAGAAGAGGTTTGACCATGGCCGAAAAATTGGAAATCCACTGTCTACAGTATGAGGGTAGGCCTATAAAGGCTCACACCTGCTTTTGTGTTTGTGAGGTCGTCATAGCATTGATAATGGCTACACGATCAGCGGTGAGCTGCCTTCCCTCCTTTGAGAGAAGATGACCTAAATAGGTCACCTTCTCTTGACAAAATTTAAGCTTTTTCAAAGAGACTTTGGGGCATATTACCAACAACTAGCGATAATTATCGCTATGTTGGTTTAGCGGCGATTTTTTTATCGCCGAGCTGCGGCGATTTTTATCGCTTAGGAACCTTGCTATTATCAAGGTATATCTCCTAAGCGATAAAAATCGGCCGAAATGCATGAATATTGCTGAAAAGTCAGCGATATTCATGCATTACCAAGCTAATGCTCTTAGCCATGTTATCCACCTACCATTGGATAACATGGCTAAGAACTGCTCAGGGGCAGGTGTTAGCTTTTGGAGATATTCGCGCTTAGCGCGAATATCTCCAAAAGTTGGTAATAGGAGATAGCGATGTTAGCGACTGTTTCCAGTCGCTAACATCTTGACACGCCCACTTTGCATGTCATTAGTGATAAATATCACTGACATGCAACGCGGGCCCATGATGGTCGCTATCTCCTACTAGCTGCCGCTAACTGGTGTTAGCGACAGCTAGGTAATAGGGAGATAATTTTATCTCCGCTTTCTTGGCTTTTAAAGCCAAAAAAGCGGAGATAAACCCCCTTGATAATATGCCCCTTTGTGATTATGGAGGGCAAGGTGGCGTAACAAACAGAGAGTAACTTCTTTACATGCTGGGACAGAATTTGCAGCAATGAGGAGGTCATCTACATATTGTATTAGTGTGGAATTATCAGGGAGTTCTAAGGAAGCTAGTTGACTTTTTAGGGCTTGACTATAGATACTGGGGCTCTCGGATAAACCTTGAGGGGTGAGGCAGAATCTAAAGGTCCGCCCTCCAAGGGAGAAACCAAACAAATGTCTGCTGTCAGGATGTATAGGAATGCTTAAAAAAGCATTCTTCAGGTCTATGACAGAGAAGTGTGTGGCGTCAGAAGGGACCATCGTTAAGAGGGCTGTAATGTCGGGGACAACAGGATATTGGGAGATTGTTATTTTCTTAAGGGCTCCCAGGTCAATCACAAATCGGTATATTTTAGGGGGGAGAGCATCTCCATTGATCTTTTTAAGAACAGGAATAATGAGACTGTTACAGATATTGCCACGTGTCTCTTCCACTGCGCCCTTGTCCATCAATTCAGATATTATTATCAAAAAGGCCATTTCTCCTTCCGCGGGTAGTCGATACTGTCGCAGGCAGGGGAGACGTGCACCTGTCTGGATGCGTATCACATGAGGGGGAATGTTGAGATACCCTACATCAGTGTCCGATGATGCCCAGAGGGAGGAAGGTAAAGACTGCAACTCTGGTGGGAGGGGACCGGACAGATACATGTAGGATGCTGCGGTGGGAGAAATTGTTAGGGATACACCTTGGGGACTACATGATATGGTCGCATACAGAGCTTTCAGTAAATCCATACCTAACAAGTTTTCACTGCAACCTGTAGTAAGGACCAAGGGAGCGTCAACATGTGCAGGGCCAATATCGAGAGGGAGGGGTTCAGAGACAGGACTGGTCACAGGTGTTCCTGCTACACCCACGGAGACATTCATATTGCCAGAAAGGGGTGCCTATGCTTGGTAGGATCCTGTCTCATCAACTTCATCATAATCATCATTATAATAAGTGCGTGTTGCTTCGTACCCATCAAACCTGTTGGCTGGGTGCGGCCGGACGGGATAGTCATCCCTGGGCCTACGTTCTTTATGCTGTGGATGGGGCGAGCCATGGTCCCTAGTCGGCCTCTCTTCCCTAGGAGCGCGAGGCCGAGTCTTCCCTGTTCGGATGTTTTCAGCTAACACAGGACAGTCATCTATCCAATGGCCATACCCCTTACAATAAGCACACTGATCTGTTTGGAGGGCTCCCGTGCGTTGAGGGCTGGAGGGGGTAGACTGGCGAGCCCTCGGAAGGGGTTGGAGTTGAGGTCTAAAATTCCTGCGGGCATCGGGACCTCGGGAGGGTAAGCCTGCTGCAGAAGGGCCCTAGTCTTAAGATCCCTAACCTTCCTACATTCCCTGTCTCTATCTTCATTCTCCCTTTTCTTGTGATATTTTGCCATAGCCAAGATACCAGTCATAGTTTGGGCAGACCTCGCACTTTCAACTTTCTTAAGCCTGGCGGAGATCTCAGGAAGCATGTTGCTGACAAACTTATCGACAAATACTGGGCCAGTACCTGGGTTATGGGGATCCAAACCACTGTGTCCCTTGTATTCTGTCTCAAAACGGGTAAAGAAGTCAGCCACATTCTCATCTTTTCGCTGCCTACAGACATTTATTTTATCCCAGTTAATGACAGTTTCCGGCAAAAAAAATTCATAAACGTCATTATTTTACCGGGCAAAGTCAGAATGGCAGCTTCTGGTTTAGTCCCTCCCACCCTTGCTTCTTCCATAGCCTCTAAGTCAGCCCATTTACCTCCCAATGCCACTTCATGGTCAGTATGTCGAATCTTGTCCCAAATTTCAGTGGAGACAGCCGTACAAAAAAGTAAATCTATATACTCCAGAACGAGAGTACCTGCAGATATATTCTGACCTAATTCTCTGTAAAAGGCAGCCTGATTCTTCCGGGCGTCTGGTAATCATCCTTTTAACTGCATTACTTCTGACCTTTTCCAAGGAACATGAACCCAAAGCCTGCGCCAGTGTGCTTCAACAGCCCCTCTGCCATTATTTTGGGCATCGGTAAGTGCGTTAACAAAGACAGGCCACCTCTCTCATTAGCATAGCTGTTTCCAGAGGGGTGTTGAGAAAAGCTGTCATATCACGGTAAGCCATTAGAGCAGACATAGCGCCAAACATCTCCTCTCCCTTAACATCGCCTCTTTTTATTTGTGACCTAAGGTCCGTTAATCGGGTGGGTACCTGTTTAAGCGCATTCTCAAATCTTTGCATGACCAAAGTACACATATATTCAGCCCAGGTGGTCTGTTCTATAATCGTCCACTGAGAAAAGGTGGACCATATTTCTTTAAAGGTATAAATATTCCCGTTATTTACCCAACATTCAGACTGCTGCCTCTGTAGGTAATTTTCTCGAAGAGATGAAAAGCTGACTGCAGAGCACAGGGAGGACAGTCGGGGGGAATTCAACAATTTATATAAATCGTGCTGAACTGTAGACCACGGGGAAGTGGGAAAACGCGGGTAGGGGTAAGGCCGCAGGGGTTGGGTGGATGGAGACTTGCTGTCATTCCCGCAGCGAGGACAGTGTTAACGGGCGTTGTTGGTGTCATATGAAAAGTCGGGAGGGTCGGTGTGACAGGGAGAACAGTAGGAGGGGCAGTGGGGGCAGGAGTGGGTGGTGGTGGTGGGGCATGCGGGGTGTGAGGCGTCAGGGCAGGGTACATTGGGGCATATGCAGGAGGGCTTTCTAGCATAGCATCAATCAAGGAATCACCTTCTTCTCTCACTTCCATATGGCCCTCTCCTTTCTCCTCACGAGCTGGATAACATTTTTGTACCCCTGCCCCATGCTCCCTATCGGCTATTTCTACGGATTTTGTCATTAGATTTAGTAAATTTTCTCTGCCTTGGTCGGCCATTGACATATGTTCCTGTTTTCTTTCTTGAGCCTTCTGTTTTCTAGCTCTCTGCTCTATCTCTTTCCTCCAAAATCGGACAGATTCAAACATAAACAGGCGCGTTTTTCTTTTTATTAATTGTTCCTCTAAGTTGGCGAGAACTTGGCAATTAAAGGAGCCATATTGGGGCAACTGTAATTCTGCTTTACTTTTTTTGTATATTTTACCCAGAATGAGGAAAACATTATGGCAGAAGGGCCATGTTTAACATACATCCTATTGCCAGGGGTCCCTTCTGGAGGAAGCGGACAGGCCGCCTCCAGCTGGGAGTCCGGCGTACACATACAAAAACATAATTTCTTGAACGTACTACTGACTGGCATGCTTAAAAACAGATAACAGACAACAGCGGGTTTCTAAAACTCACCTCGCTTGCTTGGCTTTTGCAAAAGTCAATAACAGCATAATCATACAGAACAGACACCAACAGGTTTTTAAAACTTCACCTCGCTTGCTTGGCTTTGGCAAAAGTCAATAACAACTTGGCTTTTGCAAAAGTAAATACCAGAATCATACAGACTTGGTGGATGATCAGTCCACCCTTACCTTACAGGGGTAGTTCTCTTCTGCAGACGTAGGGCTGTGTCCTGCTCCAGAAATTATTTGCTAGAGGACTCCAGTGAGGACACGGTCATGTGGCCCAGACCGGGTGGGGAGGGACAGCGGGCGAGTCGTTCGGTCTACCGGAATACAAGAATCCCTCGGGTTGGGCGCCTCCGTCGGAGTCTCTCAGTGCACCTCCTCGCATCCACCGGGCCTGACTTCCGTACTCGTGGAGTGCCTGTTCAGGCGCCATTTGAAGAACCTAGATAACCCACTTACTGGGTCTCTGTGGCGGGGGAACCGCTCAAATCTTCCATACCTTCCGTACTCAGTAAAAGGAGACATAGGAGCCTTCGTCTGCAGGAGGAACCCAGATTTATTTCAATAGCCCGGGCTATGGAACAGAGTCCCAAGCTAGTCAGAGACAAAACCCAGGAGGCTGCTACTTCACTCTGTAGCTTACAAGCCTTTTATGCATTTTTTATCCCAGTCTTTTGGCTGTCAGACCATTGTCTAATCAGGGCAGTGTTTACAGTTGATAACCAGATCCAGACGATGTTTGTAGTTAGTGACCTGGTCAAGTCTTGGTACACAGATCATTGTTCACTCGGCTATGATCACGGCTCAGTCTTTCAGGTCATTGTCCAATTGCCTTGATCAAAGCCTGGTCTTTCAAGTCATTTGTTTATTCACCCTGATTAGATTCACCCTGAATGTCCAGCAGTCAGACCATTGTCTATATAACCTGATCACGGTGTCAAGGATGTTTACCAGGCTGGGAGCAGGAGATGGAAAACAAGCTTGTTTACACAGTGTGTGGGTGTCTCATGGCTTTCTGTTGAACTGCAAAGAACAGGGGGTTGGGTGTGTGACAGTTCCTGGGCAGAAATGCAGGCTGCAAGATGTTTTTTGTCGTGTCAGTTTAGATTTTCCTTAGGTATCAGCAGAAATGACCAGGTGGGTCGTGTGGAAGTGTTTGACACGAGATGCCAATGAAAAAATAGTGGAATCTCGGTACAGATGAAGCTGATCGGAAAAAAACACTTTTCCTCAGTGAGATATCACTCCT